>NC_044038.1:98319757-98677764 GCF_901765095.1 Microcaecilia unicolor
AGGAAGCCCCTAAAGATGTTACTTCTGTTTTCATTGCTAGGAACAACTTCCTCCTTTCTTGGGTCTGCTTTCTAATATCGGGATATATCCAAACCCTCTTTCCCCTGAACAGAGTCTGCATTTTCTTAAAATATATACACATCACTGCATCCAGATCTTGTTGAAAAATGAATGATGCGATTAGGGTCGCTCTTTCAGAGTTTGAGTCCACAGTTGTTTCTAATAATTCAGATATATTCAGTCCTGGCTCTTCAGGTGGAATTACTGGAAGAGAAATTTCAGGAGGCTTTTTAATTGGTATATAATATACTTTATTCAATGGTGGAATGGTTTCCGGGGGAAAATTTAAAACCTGTAAATAAAGCTTAAACGCATCCAATGGAGTAATTCCAAATTCCTTCGGGAAATTCAATAGTCTTAAATTGAGCCTCCGATTGTAATTTTCCATCATCTCTAACCTATGTTGCATAGAAGTATTATCTTTTATAATTGTAGTCGTAACTTCATTTAGTTTAGCAACGTCCTGCTTAAGAGCTCCTAATTGTTCTTTAGTTTCTTGTTTCGCGGTGTTAAATGAAAGGGAAAGGTTTTCAACAGTACTTACAAGATCTTTTATCTCTTTTGCCGAATTGGCCACCGTAGCGTCCACCCTCTGCAGAGCCGCCCAAATGCTCTCGAGGGTCACCACAGCCGATTTCCTCATTGGAGCGCTATGCTCTACCCCACATTCTCTCAATGTCGGGTCTCCCTCCAACGTTGTCTCTCCCGCTTCTCGAGTTGCTTCCATATCTTCAACCACTTCCGGGTCAAGTTGGTCACGCCAGGAGATACACTCTTCGGGGAGCGGCGGTGGATGAAAATCCGGAGGGGAAAGTGAAATTTCAAGCCCCAAATCCCCGAGGGAGTCTTCACCAATGGGGAACGCAGGGCCCCTCTTGGAAGCTAAGGTGGGTGGCTTCAAGTTGTACTTCTCGATCGTTTGCTGAATAGGTGAAGACGTCCCGGCAGTCGAGGAAACTATCTTAAGCTTCCCCTTACGCTTAGTATGAGGCATTTTCTTTTCCAGATAAAGAGGTAATTTCAGCAAACTACGGGAGAGTTCCACCAAGAGCTCTCAACATGCAGCCATCTTGAGACACGCCCCCTAATTCTCTCAATTGGCATTAATTAGAATTTATGTGCACAACTGTCTAAGCATATTCTGTAAAGTGATGCACATACTTTCTAATGCACATAGCTGAAAAGGGGGTTTGGCCATGGACATGGAATGAGCATTTCTAAAATCTATGTATGTTTTTATAGAATACACCCGGTCCACGCCTAATTTAGGCATTGGCATATACACCAAGTTTTACCTGGTGTAACTGCCTGCAACTAAATTTAGTCATGCGGATGATGACTGCTCGGCGTATTCTATAAACTGCAACAAAATTTAGTGGTATTTTATAAAGTATGCCAAAATCTTGGCGTACTTTATAGAATACACCTAGGTGTATTTTTTTCAGCACTGATTTTTTAGGCGTGATGAAGCTGGAGACATTAAAAAAAAAAGCTAAAGTGGGGAAAACCCACTGTTGACAGTGAGAAAATGAGGGGACAGTTCCAGAGTCTGGGTTCACAAACTGACCAATGTACCTAAACCCACTCTTGACCCACTGCTTAGGCCCTTTTATCCTTTCCAGCTGGGAAATCTGATTACCTATCTCCTCTATAAATGGAGAGAGACCTGATACCCCCTAATTTTGTTCTCCACCTTTCCCAAGCCAATTTTAGAGGCCATAAAAGGGGTGACACAGGAGCTGTCTTTGTTTTGGCATGAAACAAATTAAATACTGAGTCTGACTGAGCTATAGTGGACCATATATGCTCAAATTGAAAAGTCCCATTTGAAGTTCATGAATCCAATGAAGGAAGGCTGCCATGTTATAAAGTCATATATCTGGTAAATTAATTCCCTTTTTGCGTTTGTCCCTGATCAGTTTGCTATATCCTATACTTGCTTGATGGGCCCTCCAAATAAAGGAACTCACCATCCCATGAAAGGCTGCTTCATCTTTGCACACAATCCATAAAGACATTATTTGGAGAGGATACAATAAGCTTTGAGAGCATAATCATTTTAACCAACACCACCTTTCCTAAAAAGGAGATGGGCAATTCTCGCCATCTATGGCGTTTTAAAAGCATCCAACTTTTCCTGCATATTCTTCCTGCATAATGGCACTATCAAATTTAAATATTTTAAGGTACCCATGGACCATGCCAAAGGGAAGTGCGAGTCCCAATGGCAAGTGCAGTTAGAAGACATCACCATCACCTCTGACTTTTCAAAATTTATTTTTAATCTTGAGAAGGATCCAAATTGTGAAATGAGGATAACAAACTTGGGTACTGCCTCTGACGCTTGATCCAAGGTTCAATACTCTCTCCCATGCTGTTCAACATCTTCCTTGCACCCCTTCTCATTATAACACAAAGTCTTGGTCTTAACATGTTCGTATACCTGGGTGACATTCAGATCCTTTGTCCACTTTGCTCTCTCACTCAAAAAGAGATCTCAAGTATCAGTGCCAAACTTCAGACCATCACATCCTGGTTCCACATGAATAAGCTTGTTTTGAATCCTCATAAATCAAAGATACTCCTGTTTTCTGATCAGATCTAATTAACCCTGCCTTCCCCTATTCCCCTTGGTGGTACTCTTGTCCCTCAAGTGCAGACCACTCAACTCCTCAGTCATTTTAGATACCAAATTTACTTTTCAGTCTCAGATTGCACAAGTTGTAAGGCACTCCTTCTACAAACTGCAATTAATCAGATCTATTTGATCTTTGCTATACGCATCTGCTCTGAATATTCTAATACATTCCCTTGTACATAAGAACATAAGTACATAAGTATTGCCATACTGGGACAGACTGAAGGTCCATCAAGCCCAGCATCCTGTTTCCAACTGTAATCAATCCAGGTTACAAGTACCTGGCAAGATCCCAAAAAAGTACAATACATTGTATGCTGCTTATTCTAGAATTAAGCAGTGGATGTTCCCCAAGTCCATTTAAATAATGGTCTATGTGGGGAGATCACGTGATGGGTTGAGGAGAGCAGACCTGTGGAAGCTCTTCTTTGCCTGTCCGGCCGCACCTAGCCACAATTGAAGAAAATCTTTTTGGTCAGATTTGCTACTTCTTTGTGTGGACGTGTTTATGATGTGATCCGAAGCGGCGATGCTGTGGAAATCTTGTAAAAAAGAACTGGAGAAGACAGGAGGAGCTGGGAATTCCAAGATTGCGTCGAGCCCAATTGTGGCGCCACCGCTTTCCACACCACCCCAATTGCATCAACTCACTGAAGCAGTCAAAACTGCAATGGAGCCACAGTTATACTATCTTTCTGAACTGCTCTCCAGCTTAGATTTGTTGGAGGATACTACCCACCGGACTGGAGAGCTGGAGAAGAGAGTAGAAGATTGACTAAATTGGAGGCACCTCTTGTTGCCCATTGGGTGGAAGCTAAGTATACAATAGATACATTGCGATTTGTGGTTCTATATCAGTTGAAAAATGTTAGAGATGGGAATGGACCACAGAGATTACATCGAATAGAACAAAAATATATATTTTTTGTATAACACTCTTGAACCAGCTGGCCTAAATCGCGAAATAGAGTGGGACCTGGTAAGATGAGGTAAATTCACTCCTTTGGGATGATTTAGGATTGGGACACTATTATTGGATGAGGGGTAATTTGCTAGTGCTCAAAAAGAAGGGGCGGATCATTTCTGGAATACGCATGCTTAGAGTTAGAATTCTGGTTGCGGTTGGGCTGATTGATCCTTCCAGCTATGATATGCCAAATACATTTGTATTATTCCAGTTGTGGTGAGTGGATTTTTGTTATGTACGTTATTTATGATTAATATTGTATAATTTGTTAGATAAGTAATTTAGTTGATTCTATATGCACAAACTGACAGCTCCTGAAGATGCCAACTGAGCGAAACACAGTTTCTGTGTCAGATACCAATTGAGCGAAACACAAATTCTGTGTCGGGCTGGGCAATCTTTTGGAGGAATAGGAGTGTTTGACTCTAAATCTGTTTGGAAATTACACAATACAGGAAGATCTCCGTGGTTAAAATTGGAACTATGTGATGGGCAGAACCGGATGTGGTTCGCCGGATGGACCGGTGATTCATTAAGAAGAAAAGTCTTTATCACAGACTGTTTCCAATTCCGGAGGAGTTTTTTTAAAAATGAACTTATAAGGGTAATGAATGGATGGATGCATGGATGTGAAAATATGTTTTAGATAGTTTTGTTAGGGATTGTTGTGCATTTGTATAGTAAAAATAAGGTATTTTGATATGTATAATATATGATTTGTTTAGTAATTATAAATAAATGTATATGAAAATTTAATTATGATTTTTAGTAATATTTTCCTGTTTTGTATATGAGTTGCCTCAACTATACACAATTAATGTTGCTAAGTTGCTAAATTGGCAGGCATATCCACTCTCTCTCTTAGGTCGTATAGCTTTGTATAACATGATGATTGTTTCCTGCTGGTTGTATATTTTTTAAATTTTACCATTGTACCTTACTCATAATGATGAGAAAAAATTAAACCGCTTGCTACAGTGATTTCTCTGATGGGGGAGGAGAGTACATTTGCAGTTGTCTATCTTGCAGATACCTGTAGAGTATGGAGGCTTAGGCCTCTTAAGCTTGCGACATTTAACCATTGCAAGTGGCATGAGACACATCACAGATTGGTTTTGTTCTACACAAGACTTTTCAGCTACTACAATTGAAACTAAATTGACTCAAACTGCCCATTTCAGCTGTCTGCTACATGCGATGGGTGGGAGTGTACCGCCAGTGCTATGTTCTACCTCCATTTTACCAACAGCTAGGGCAGTTTGGCGCTGGGTCTGTTGTCATCACCATTTTTCTTCCAAGGTTACCCCATTCTTAGCTATTTGCAATAATCCTGCCTTCCCTCCTGGATCATTATATGGTGCATTTCGTAGATGGCAACGAAAAGGCTTGATTTATTTGGTACATGCCCTAAAGGAAGAAGGCCAGATAAAACCATTTGCTGACTTTCAAAAACAAAACAATTTTCCCTGTTGCCGACGGATCCTTTTCATTATTACCAACTGAAACATTATATTACCAGCCTGCCTTGGGAGTCTTTAACTGAGGACGTGCAAGAGGAACTGACCACAGCGTTTTCCCTAGGTGCACAACAGAAAGTGCTGATATCGTTTCACCATAGGCACATTAAAGATACTGCACCTGAATTGAACTTTACTAGATTTGTTTGGATATTGAACTTTCTACAGCAATGTTCAAAGCACGTCTTAGCCCTGAACAAGACTTCAATGATAACGGCCCATTGGGAGCTTCGATACAAGTTTGCTCTGTGCACATTTATTTCTCCATGGCGAGCCTTTCATATGGGATTGTCACCTGATGGAGCTTGTATGAAGTGTGGTGCAGAGGGCGCAAACTTGGGTCACATGTTCTGGACCTCACCGAGAACATCAGTATTTTGGAAAAATCTTCTAAAGCAGATCTCAGCTATCTGGTCAACTGGGTGGTATTACGATTCAATGTTGCTATTCGGACAACCCCGACTGGGGCCACAAGTACCTCAGGATTTTAGAGACTTTCAGGCTTATTTTTGAAAGAGAAGGGCGTTCATCTTTCGGTACAAATCGGGAGATGGGCGTCCTTTTCCCAGGGTCGCCCAAATCGGCATAATCGAAAGCCAATTTTGGGCATCCTCAATTTCTTTCCGTCGCGGGGATGACCAAAGTTCCCGGGGGCGTGTCGGAAGCATAGCGAAGGTGGGACTGGTGCATGCTTAACACATGGGTGTCCTTGGCCGATAATGGAAAAAAGAAGGCGTCCCTGATGAGGACTTGGCCGACTTTACTTGGTCCATTTTTTCTTGTGACCAAGCCACAAAAAGGTGCCTGAACTGGCCAGATGACCAACGGAGGGAATCGGGGATGACCTCCCCTTACTCCCCCAGTGGTCACCAACCCCCTCCCACCCTAAAAAAACCCCTTTAAAAATCTTTTTAGCTAGCTTCTATGCCAGCCTCAAATGTCATACCCAGCTCCATGACAGCAGTATGCAGGTCCCTAGAGCAGTTTTAGTGGGTGCAGTGCCCATCCCCCCTACCTGTTATACTTGTGGTGGTAAATGTGAGCCCTTCAAAACCCACCAGAAACCCACTGTACCCACATCTAGGTGCCCCCTTCACCCCTTAGGGCTATGGTAGTGTTGTACAGTTGTGGGTAGTGGGTTTTGGGGGGCTCAGCACACAAGGTAAGGGAGCTATGCACCTGGGAGCAATTTGTGAAGTCCACTGCAGTGCCCCCTAGGGTGCCCAGTTGGTGTCCTGGCATGTCAGGGGGACCAGTGCACTATGAATTCTGGCTCCTCCCATGGCCAAATGGCTTGGATTTGGTCATTTCTGAGATGGGCTTCCTTGGTTTCCATTATTTCTGAAAACCGGGGACGACCATCTCTAAGGTTGACCTAAATGTTAAGATTTGGGCGTCCCCGACCGTATTATCGAAACGAAAGATGGACACCTATCTTGTTTCGATAATATGGGTTTCCCCCGCCCCTTCCTGAGGACGTCCTGTGAGGACGCCCTCAGGAAAACTTGGGCGCCCCGTTCGATTATGCGCCTCTTTGTCTTGCAGGCTATTGTCATTGCTAAGAAAACAATCCTATCAAAGTCGCTCACTGTTCATACCCAATCAGTTCAACATTGGAGTGGCCAAATGCTGCTCTTGATGCGACTTGAGAGATTAGAGATGTGTAACTCTACCCCCGCCAGGCTTTTATGCTTTCAGAAATGATGGTCCCCCTTGGGAAACCCTTACGCCAGCCACGAGAGGTCATTTATTGAATTTGTAGCTACTGCCATAGTGAATAAGACTTTGATTGGTAAACCTATTAGACATGAATCTGTGGGGGGAAAAGTGGGGAGGAGGGATAGGATTTGGGAAGGGGAAGAGGAGTGGAGTTTACTTATATTGTAAAAGTTCATTGATATTGAGAGTTGTTGCTTGCTGATTATATATTTTTCCTTTAGGAAGCCGTCCAAACCTTTTTTAAACCCTGCTAAGCTAACTGCTTTTACTACATTCTCTGGCAACGAATTCTAGAGTTTAATTACACGTTGAGTGAAGAAATATTTTCTCCAATTCGTTTTAAATTTCTACTTTCTAGCTTCATTGCGGGCCCCCCTAGTCTTAGTATTTTTGGAAAGAGTAAACAAGCGATTCACATCTATCTGTTCCACTTCACTCATTATTTTATAGACCTCTATCATATCTTTCAGTCGTCTTTTCTCCAAGCTTTCCTCATAGGGAAGTCATCCCATCCCCTTTATCGTTTTCATCGCCCTTCTGTGTACCTTTTCTAATTCCACTATCTTTTTTGAGATGTGGGGATCAGAATTGCACACAGTACTCGAGGTGCGGTCAATTAGATTATTGCAATTCATTATACATAGGTATCTGAGTTAAAGACCATCACAGATTACAGATTGTTTAGAATACAGCTATGAAAATCATCAATGGTCTTAATAAATTCGATCATGTCACACCTCACCTCAAAAAATGGCTATTGGTTACCCATCTCGCACTGCGTCACATATTGATGAACCTTCCTACCTAGCACATTACTTAGTTCCATATTTTCCTCCTTGGGCCCTTAGATTGGCACAGCTTCAATGCTTAACATGCCTACTTATAGGGATATACACCATGAACACTCCAATTACACCACATTGTTGGTTCAAGCTCCTGAACTTTGGAACCCATTGCCTTTTCATTTGTGTCAGTGTTCCTCCATAGATTTATTCAAATCTGAGCTCAAAACATTTCTTTTCGAGATGCATTTTCTAATGCCACATGACTATTACGTTAAATTCACATTGCTTTATGAAATCAGCTGACTCTCTGAGAGTTTTGATACAGACACAGTGCTCGTCTTGTCCCCCCCCCCCCGCCTCTTTCCTATCGAATATTGAAGTCCTCGTTCTTCTCTCCTATTGTATGTTGTCCAGTCTAATAATCTAACTCCTCTTTGATTTTAGACTGTATGTTGTCTAGATGGTACTTGCCATTAGGCAGGATAGTAAATTTTAATAAAAACTTGAAACTTGATATGCAAAAAGATTAATCTAATATTCTTGTTTTCCCACTGTAATTCCTCTGATACTTCTGGTCTAATTTTAATAGCCAGGGGCTCCAAAGAGATGACAAATAACATAAGTGATAGTGGGTAGCCTTGTCTAGTTCCCCGTTCCAGACCAAAATGTGGTAGTTCCCCATTTCAGACCGAATGTGGAAGTGAGATCCCCATTAATCAATATTTGAGCAGTAAGGTTACTGTAAAGCAATGTTTCCCAAGTCCAGTCCTGGTGTACCCCTTGCCAGTCAGGTTTTCAGGATATCCACAATGAATATGCATGGACTTGATTTGCATACATTGCCTCCATTATATGCAAACATCTTTCATGCATATTCATTGTTGACATCCTGAAAACCTGACTGGCAAGGGGTACTTCAGGATTTGACTTGGGAAACACTGCTGAAAACACCTGTACACTCGCTAAGAAACCCCCATAATACCAAATTGCGGTAATACCCAAAAGAGGTAATCCCATAAAATTTTATCAAACGTTTTGTCTAACCTCATTTTGATTACATCGCCTGGTTGTAATCCCTGGGGCTGCAAAGCAGTATGGGCTCTAAGAATGTTAGTAGAGGCATACCTGCATTGCATGAAGCTGGTCTGATCTGGGCAAACCCATACTGGCACACTCAATCCAATTGTTGGGCCAGCATAGTAGCAAAAAGTTTTATGTCTTGGTTAATCAAAAAGATTGGTCAGTATAAGCCCAGGGCCTCCCTATCCCTTCCCGGTTTTGGCAATACCACAATGTTCATGTACGTCAGTCTGAAGTGATCGCCCTGAGGAGCTCAGGTCTTGACAGAGGGCTTGGAAAGAACCAATCAGCCATACGCTGAGGATTTTGTAAAATTCAGGGCACAACTCATCAGGCCCTGGAGTCCTGGCTAACATGATTTTTTATGGCCAGCTGAATCTCCTTGCCTCTCATCACAGCATTAAGAGTCTCCCTCTGTTCCAACGTGAGAGTTGGTAATTGGAGATTATGAAAGAATTTAGACCTCTGCTCGGCCCTTGTCATGTAAGGATTGGTAGAAATTTATGAATACTGCTTGAATATCTTTATTTATGGTAACCATAGATCCTGTGGAGTTTTTAATGCATGTTATTACTTTTCTAGCCTCCCTATGTTTCAATAGAGTAGCCAGCAGCTTACCTGCTTTATTGCCCCATCTGTGTAAATTGCATTTGTGCATTTGGATAGCGACAACCCTTTGATGTAGTACCTCATTAATTTGTTTTCTAATGGCCAGATATTTCACTCTAATGCCATCATCCTCTTTATGTATATGGGCTCTCTAGGAGTATGAAGTTGTTTACTTAGTTAGGGCTACTAATACTTCATCCCTCTCCCTCCTTGTTTGAGCAGTGTATTCTATGACTTTTCCCCTCATGACTGCCTTGGCAGTCTCCCAAGACATTGCTGAATGCATCTCCATAGGCCAATTATCATTCTTGATAATCTAGAAGGAGGAAAGTTTTGAAGTTTGAGTCCAAATAGAGAGATGGGTTCATTCACCACATAGCAAGCTTCCCCTGCAGCAGTCCTAAATCTGCCCATGCCATCTTCTATTCCTCCCCCTCTAGAAATCGATAGTAAGGATTGAGCCAACAGAATATAATCTAACTTCACATCAACTTTGTGATATGGGCTGGGAAGATGGCAGGGATGAAACTTGCTCTATGCCTAATGTGTATTATTATACGTTTTGCTCACACCTTTTAGCAACATTGGCCCCACTCTAAGATAACCAGGGCGGTCCGCCCCAGGTGTCAGCAGGTGGGGGGTGCTCCTCTGGCACCGCAGTCTCCACCTGCCTACCAGCTCCATCGACGGACAGATGACCTCTTCTCCTGCCACCCGGCACCCAGCCTTAAAAAAAAACCCCTATGAAGCGCCTTGCGTCTGCTCTGCTGTAAAGGAAGCAAATCGCCTCTTTGCATCTGCCCTTCCCTCACTGTGTCCCACCCTCGCGGAAATAGGAAGTTACATCAGAGGGCGAGACACAGTGAGGGAAGGGCCGATGCAACGAGGCGATTTGCTTCCTTTACAGCAGAGCAGAGCAGAGGCGAGGCGCTTCACAGATTTTTTTTAAGACTAGGTGGCAGGAGAAGAGGGTCGTCTGTCCGTTGATGGAGCTGGCAGGCAGGTGGGGACTGGGTCGGGGAGGGGGGCTCAGATGGGAGAAGGGGTTGGGTCTGGGGGGCTCAGATGGGAGAAGGGGACTAGGTCTGGGAGGTGCTCAGTTGGGAGAAGGGGACCGGGACTGGGTCTGGGGGGGCTCAGATAAGAGAAGGGGACTGGTTCTGGGGGTCGCTCAGATGGGAGAAGGGGACAGGGACTGGGTGGGGGGGGGCTCAGATGGGAGAAGGGGATGGGGACTGGGTGTGGGGGCTCAGATGGGAGATGAGGACTGGGACTGGGTGGGAAGGGGCTCAGATGGGAGAAGGGGACTAGGTCTGGGGGAGGGGCTCAGATGGGAGAAGGGGCCTGGAGCTGCAACTGGGGTCTGAGAAGGGGGCAGGAGGGAGAATGGGGCCATGCCTGGGGCAGTTGGGAGAATAGGTCTGGGGCTGAAAAGGGGGGCCCTAATGCAAGGCATGTGGATGAAGGGGACTGGAACCGGCGGCTGAAAAGGAGAGTAGGTGGGATAAGGGGGCTAGTACTGGAACTGGGGGCTGAAAAGGGGCAGGGGCTGAAACTGTGGGGACTGGGGGCTGAAAAGGGGACAGGGAGAATTGACTGGGGCTGAAGCTCGGGACTGGTGGGAGAAAAGTGCTGGGGTTGAAACTGGGGGCTGAAAAGGAGGCAAGGAGAAGTGGCTGGGAGCTGAAGCTCGGGACTGGTGGGAGAAAGGGTTGGGGCTGAAACTGGGGACTTTGCTGATAAATAATTTTGCAGAGTTGGCGCTAAAAAGATTACAGGGGGAATGTCCTTGAGACAGCTCACTTTCGAGCGAAACGTGCATGTCGGGCAATAGAACCCCTGGGTCCGACTGAGCAAGTCTGTAAAAAAGATAAGTTAAATAATCATATGAGATATATTTGAAAAATAAGAGTGATGCTAATTAAAGTGAACCGATGAAGAAGTTGATGTTGTATACATTGCCAAAAAATATTATTGGCGGTGAACATTACTGAGGTCACTTGGGATTAGAATATAATATATTGGAAGTGAACAAAAATCTAAATTATCATCTAGAGAGACATATGTGAACATATATGACTAAGTAAATGTGATTGAATTTGCACTGGATGCTAAGAAGTTTTTGAATTTGATATATATAAGGCTCCAGGTTGAATATGGAGGAGTGGCCTAGTGGTTAGGGTGGTGGACTTTGGTCCTGAGGAACTGAGTTCAATTCCCACTTCAGGCACAGGCAGCTCCTTGTGACTCTGGGCAAGTCACCTAACCCTCCATTGCCCCATGTAAGCCGCATTGAGCCTGCCATGAGTGGGAAAAACACAGGATACAAATGTAACAAAAAAAAATATCATGAATTTGCCTTATTGCTAGTAATGAATGTAACAGCATATAACACACAATACATTACCTTGTTAACACACTCATGTATATACAGTGGTGGAAATAAGTATTTGATCCCTTGCTGATTTTGTAAGTTTGCCCACTGACAAAGACATGAGCAGCCCATAATTGAAGGGTAGGTTATTGGTAACAGTGAGAGATAGCACATCACAAATTAAATCCGGAAAATCACATTGTGGAAAGTATATGAATTTATTTGCATTCTGCAGAGGGAAATAAGTATTTAATCCCTCTGGCAAACAAGACCTAATACTTGGTGGCAAAACCCTTGTTGGCAAGCACAGCGGTCAGACGTCTTCTGTAGTTGATGATGAGGTTTGCACACATGTCAGGAGGAATTTTGGTCCACTCCTCTTTGCAGATCATCTCTAAATCATTAAGAGTTCTGGGCTGTCGCTTGGCAACTCGCAGCTTCAGCTCCCTCCATAAGTTTTCAATGGGATTAAGGTCTGGTGACTGGCTAGGCCACTCCATGACCCTAATGTGCTTCTTCCTGAGCCACTCCTTTGTTGCCTTGGCTGTATGTTTTGGGTCATTGTCGTGCTGGAAGACCCAGCCACGACCCATTTTTAAGGCCCTGGCGGAGGGAAGGAGGTTGTCACTCAGAATTGTACGGTACATGGCCCCATCCATTCTCCCATTGATGCGGTGAAGTAGTCCTGTGCCCTTAGCAGAGAAACACCCCCAAAACATAACATTTCCACCTCCATGCTTGACAGTGGGGACGGTGTTCTTTGGGTCATAGGCAGCATTTCTCTTCCTCCAAACACGGCGAGTTGAGTTCATGCCAAAGAGCTCAATTTTTGTCTCATCTGACCACAGCACCTTCTCCCAATCACTCTCGGCATCATCCAGGTGTTCACTGGCAAACTTCAGACGGGCCGTCACATGTGCCTTCCGGAGCAGGGGGACCTTGCGGGCACTGCAGGATTGCAATCCGTTATGTCGTAATGTGTTACCAATGGTTTTCGTGGTGACAGTGGTCCCAGCTGCCTTGAGATCATTGACAAGTTCCCCCCTTGTAGTTGTAGGCTGATTTCTAACCTTCCTCATGATCAAGGATACCCCACGAGGTGAGATTTTGCGTGGAGCCCCAGATATTTGTCGATTGACAGTCATTTTGTACTTCTTCCATTTTCTTACTATGGCACCAACAGTTGTCTCCTTCTCGCCTAGCGTCTTACTGATGGTTTTGTAGCCCATTCCAGCCTTGTGCAGGTGTATGATCTTGTCCCTGACATCCTTAGACAGCTCCTTGCTCTTGGCCATTTTGTAGAGGTTAGAGTCTGACTGATTCACTGAGTCTGTGGACAGGTGTCTTTCATACAGGTGACCATTGCCGACAGCTGTCTGTCATGCAGGTAACGAGTTGATTTGGAGCATCTACCTGGTCTGTAGGGGCCAGATCTCTTACTGGTTGGTGGGGGATCAAATACTTATTTCCCTCTGCAGAATGCAAATAAATTCATATACTTTCCACAATGTGATTTTCCGGATTTAATTTGTGATGTGCTATCTCTCACTGTTACCAATAACCTACCCTTCAATTATGGGCTGCTCATGTCTTTGTCAGTGGGCAAACTTACAAAATCAACAAGGGATCAAATACTTATTTCCACCACTGTAGCTTTTAATGAATCACAAACAACAAAATCAAACCTGGGGCCCGAGTCAAAAAAGTCATGACATACCAAACTTGAAATGTTTCAAACTGGATTCAAGGCCCCTGATAACAACATATACCCCCTTTGATTTACTGTAACACTCTGCAAAGTTACTTCCCCTTCCACCCCCCCCCCTACTCCCCTCCCTGCTCCCATTCCCCCATTTAGCTCTCTCCTCCCTCACCCCACCCCTCCTCTCCCCTCCCCCCACCATAGAACAAGCCCCAATCATAACACATCATGTCTTAAGTTTTTCCAAGCAGTCTTGCAGTCGGGACCATCCCCGCTTACGCTGTAACTATCCATCCCTACGATATGTCGTAAGGCGTTCCATGGTTATAAATTGTACCAGTCTACCTTTCCAATCCCCCACAGATGGAGGATCAGCAGTTCGCCACCTCCATGCTATAAGACACTTTGCTGCCGCAAGCCCCCATCTCATCAGTTTGCTCCTTTCCCATGAGTCACTCTCATTATACATACCCAACAAGCACCCTACTGGACTACATACTAGTGACTCTCCAATCATAGTTACTAAGGTTTTCATCACTGTATGCCAAAATGGTATCAGTCGTGGGCAGATCCACCAAATATGCATAAAAGAACCCATGTGCAATCTACATCGCCAACAAAGGCCAGAAGCATTAGGGTACATATGCTTAATTCTCTCAGGGGTATAGTACCACCTAGTAAGCATCTTGTAAGCATTTTCCTGCACTAGAGCACACGTAGATGCCTTTTGAACCTCCCCGCATATCACCTCCCACTCCTGATCACTGAAGCAACCATTTAAATCTGTTTCCCAAGCCCCCTTAAAACTAAAGAGGGTGGGATCACTACCCCTCATAAATTTATAAAGCACTGATATGGGTCTGGGCACCCTCTGTAACAGACCCCACAAATTCTCCAAACTCTCCTTTTCCTGTGGACTCTCTCCCTTCCACCCCATCGCTCCCACAAAATAATTGATTTGTAGGTAGGGAAAGGTATCTCCTTCAGGGAACCCATGTCTAGACCTCAGTTCCTCAAAGCTCTTAAGTTTACCCCCCTGCTTAACATCGCAAAAACTCGAGAGGCCTAAGTGGTCCCATCTCAAAAATGTGACATTATCCCTCCCCGCCCCGAACTTTGGCTCCCATCTTATCGCAGCCCTTGTGGATACCCATTCTCCCTGACCTAAGCTCTTCCGAAAATCTCCCCAAACACTCATAAGGTGCCTAAGAAATGAATTATCCATTCCTGCCAGCACCCCCCCCCCCCCCAAATTTCCTCAGTGGTCCACAAAAATGTTTTTAGAGCCCTTTGAGGGCAGCATGTCTGTTCCACCTGACTCGCTGGTTTTAATCTTTCCCTCCTCTCAGTTCCCTTTTCCACCACCGCCAACTCCAGGCTCCGCCCTTTCTGCCTCACCTCACCCTATGCTTGGAATAAACTTCCTGAGCCCATTCGCCAAGCCCCCTCCCTGCCCATCTTCAAATCTTTGCTCAAAGCCCACCTCTTCAACGTCGCATTCGGCACCTAACCTTTATGCTTCTATTCAGGAAATCTAGACTGTCTCATTTTGACTGCCCTATTTGACTGACTGTACATTTGTCCTTTAGATTGTAAGCTCCTTGAGCAGGGACTGTCCTTCTCTGTTAAACTGTACAGCGCTGCGTAACGCTAGTAGTGCTTTAGAAATGTTAAGTAGTAGTAGTAGTTCCCTATCCAAGATCATCTTAACTTGAGCAGCCAAATAGTACCACTCAATCCGTGGTACTGCTCTACCTCCCCTTTCTATCTCTTCCCATATCACCCTCCCCGCTAGCCGGGGGTGTTTACCTCCCCATATAAATTGCAAGTTCTGGTGCTGTAGCCGCCTCAGCGACTGTCTAGAAACCGCCACCGGTAAGCACTGGAACAAAAATAGTAACCTGAGCAATATATTCATCTTTACCACTGCCATCCTCCCCCACCAAGATAGCCACAGCCCTTTCCACCTAGAAAGTTCTGTCCTAATTTGTTCCACTATTTTACTATAACTGAGTCTATATACGCTGCTCAGCTCTCTAGGAATTTGAATCCCCAGGTACCTGATGTGACTTTTGGCCCATTTAAAATCAAACTTCTGTCTCATTCTAGTTTCCTCTCTCTGGGAGACTGAAATCCCCAGCAGTTCACTTTTGTCCATATTTACCCGCAGCCCAGCATATTTTTCAAATTCCCCAAGCATCGCCACCACCACCTCTAGCGTTCTCTCTGGATCTGTCACATAAAGAAATAAATCGTCCGCAAACAGAGCTATGCGGTGTTCTCTCTCTCCCCCATTGTAATACCCCAAAATTCGGGGTGACTACGCACCATCTCTGCCAATGGCTCTATATAAATGGCAAATAATAATGGTGACAGGGGACATCCCTGCCTCGTCCTTCTACCAATTGAAATAAATGGGGTATAATGACCATTAATGAGAAGACAGACCCTTGGATCAGCATTCAAGGCTGCCACCCACTTACAAAAATTGTCTCCAAAACCCATGCACTGCATAACCTCTCTCAAAAATTCCCAATTAACCCTATCAAAGGCCTTTTCTGCGTCAATGGCCAAAAGTACTGCCCCTAATTGTTTCCTCTGTGCCTCCCAAAACAAATGTAGGGTGCGGCGAATATTGTCTCCCACTTGTCTGCCTGAAATAAACCCCGATTGGTCATCAGGTATCAATTTCTGTAAGACCTTTCCCAACCTATTGGCCAAAACCTTGGCCAGAATCTTTGCATCAACATTCAACAATGAAATGGGTCTATAAGATCTGCGCATAGTGGGGTCTTTACCCGGCTTAGGCAATAAAGAGATCCCCGCTTCCATCATAGATTTCGGAAATCCCCTCCCCCCCAAAACTCTGTTTCCCAATTGTATGAGCTGAGGTCCAAGCTCGTCTACAAAACATTTATAAAACTGAGCTGTATAACCGTCCAAACCAGGGGCTTTCCCGTTCAGGAGATTCTTAATGACCCCTTGCACTTCCCCCAATCTAATCGGTCCCCCCATTTGGGCCTTTTCCTCCTCGTTAAGACAATTTAATTTTATCTGGTTTAAATAATGACCTACCCCACCCTCTGGATTGCCCCCAGGATTCTCGTATACCTCTTTATAATATGACCTAAAGCTCCGAGCAATATCAGCATCTGTATAACACCAACCTCCCTTGCCATCCTTCAATTTTTGAATAAGAGATTTAGTTCGCCTGGCCCGCAACAAACGGGCCAGTAGGGCACTTGATTTATTGGCAGATTTGAAGTTCTGCTGTTTCAGTTTGGTTCTCATATAGTCAATGTCAACCATTTGCAATTGTGCCAGTGCTCCCCTTACTATTTTAAGCTCTTCCCAAAGTTTCATTGTGGGGGGTCTCATTTATGCGCTTTTTCTAATTGAACCAGGCGGGTTATCAGCTCTAAGGACTGCTGTCCCCGTTCCCTTTTTTCGCGCCCCCCATTTAATCAAAACTCCTCTTACCACAGCTTTCATTGTGTCCCATAAGACCTCATCTTGAACCTCCCCATTATAATTAAACTGGTAGAATTCCTGTATCACCCTCCTAATCTCCTCTCTCACTGTTACATCTCCCAATAGTGGATCATTTAGCTTCCAGGCACCACCCCTTTTCCTATCCCATAGCCCCCTGAGCTCAATCCATATAGGGGCATGGTCTGAAATCTGGATTGCCCCTATTTCGGCCGATTCCACCATATGCCAGCTATTACGATGCACCCACAAATTATCTAACCTTGTATAGGACTGAGCCGCATGCGAGTAATGCGTGTAATTTCTCTGTGTCCCATGTAACAATCTCCAAAAGTCAACCACTTCAATTTATATCAAAAACTTCAACAATGCCTTGCGTCCAGGGCCTCCAGTTTGTCCCCCCCCCCCCCCCCGAGGAGTGATCTAGGACCGCGTCTGGGGCAATATTAAAATCTCCCCCTACTATTACCTGGCCCTTAATGAACCCATGAATTTCCTCCATCAAGGTACAAAAAAATTGCTTCTGGCCTTCATTGGGTGCATATATATTAGCGTAATCTCTTTACCCTGCAAAAATCCCCTTAAGCCCAAACATCTCCCACTCGAGTCTCGAAATTCCTCCTGTATTATAAACCCACAATTTTGCCTCATCAATATTGACACTCCCCCTACCCTCCCCTCCCTGATGTACCACTACCTCCCTAAAGGGCTTGCGCTACAGCAAATGTGTATCTCTCGGTCTTAAATGTGTTTCTTGTAGCATCGTCAAATCCCACTTCAATCTGTTCAGCTCCTTAAAGACTCGACTGCATTTCCCCTAATTATTGAGCCCATTCACATTCCATGATCCCACCACTAGGGTCTACCCAGATCTTCCCCCCTCCCTTCTCCCTCCTCCAACTTCCCTTCCCCCTCCTCTACCCTCCGTGTTTACCATTATTTTCACCCATACCCACCCTTCCCTCTCCCCTCTCTTTGCCGATCTCTGTTGCAAAAGATCAGCCACGGTGGAAGAATTAACGTACTTTCCCAGAGGCTCAGACTGGTTACAACAATATCAAATTCCCTCATAACCAACCATACCCCTCCTACCAACCACCCTCTAAAACCCAACATGCCCATAACATGCACTTCCCCTCCAGCCTAGTCCCCCACTAGCCCAATAACGTTCCCCTTACCCAATTCCAACCCCATTTATCCTCCCATCTAAGCCCCTTTGTCCACCAGTATGCTTATCTGTACGTTGTCCATATTCCAGTCACATTGCCTGTATAAAGCCTCAGGTTCTTTCTCCATCTGCGTTGTGTTCCACCTCATGTAACAGACCAGGTCTTCTCTGTTCATCCTTACAGTTGGCCTCAAAACAGCCCTAGTCAACCAGCAGCTGGCAAACTCCAAACTCGATTCTCACCATTCTATATAACACCCCAGTGGCTTAGCCAGAGGTGGGCCTGGGTGGGCCGAGCCCACCCTCTTAGGTCTCAGGCCCACCCAACAGTAACACACGTTTAGCAGTAGCTGGTGGGGATCCCAAGCTCCACCAGCTGAAGAGTTCCCCCTGCTGGTAAAGAAAATACTACTCTCCACGATACTGGCACCTGAACATGCTCAGTTTTCAGTGCATGCCTGCTGCAGACTGCCATGGTGTAAAGAAGTGTTTTCCCGCCAGCTGAGATATTTTTTTGGTGGTGGTGGTAGGGGAGGCGGGAGAACCCTTGGTGTCCACCCAATTCCTGCCTAGGCCCACCCAAAATCTGTTGTCTGTCTACGCCCCTGTGGGGCACCTTTTAAAACCATTTGGTAAAAGGACCCTATTATATTTAGGTAGTTTCTCTTCTCAAGTAGGTTCACAATCTAGTTTTTATACCTGGGGCAATGGAGGGTTGAGTGACTTGCCCAGGATCACAAGGAGCTTCAGTGGTATTAAAACTTTTCTCATCAACCAAGCATTTTCATAACCATACCCCATTTAATCACTTCCCTTTTGTTCTAGTCTCCCCCCTCTTTTCCTTCCATTACCTTGTTAGTATAAAAGGATTGTAAATTAGGGGCTCTGTTTATAAGCTGCGCTGTAGGCGCACCCACTTTTTAGCGCATGCTAAAAATTAGCACATGCTAATGCTAGAGACACCCATAGGAATATATAATGGGTGTCTCATTCAGCTAAAAAGTGTGCATGCCTACAACATGGTTTAAACAGGGCCATAGTTTTTTTACCGGCTTGTAATTTTCCTTGCTGTATAGTCCTGTCATCCCTGATTATTTTATTTAACCTATTTTTAAATGTAGCCTATTTTATGAGTAATTGTAAACCGCCTAGATGTTTCTTACAATTCATGGTATACCAAGAAATATATATACTACTACTACTACAAATCATTTCTATAGCACTACCAGTCGTACGCAGCGCTTCACAATTGAACATGAAGAAAAGACAGTCCCTGCTCAAAAGAGTTTACAATCTAAATCAGGACAGACAGACAGGACAAATAAGGGATAAGGGAAGGACAGACAGATAGGACACATAGGGAAAAGAGACTATTGAAGAGAGAAGACAAGATAAAGGTTACGAGCAGGTGACAAGTT
This sequence comes from Microcaecilia unicolor, assembly GCF_901765095.1. Classification (NCBI taxonomy): domain Eukaryota; kingdom Metazoa; phylum Chordata; class Amphibia; order Gymnophiona; family Siphonopidae; genus Microcaecilia; species Microcaecilia unicolor. The sequence continues at coordinate 98,339,284 of NC_044038.1, forward strand.
AGGAATTGAAAGCAGTATTAAACAGGTAGGCCTTTAGCCCGGATTTGAAGGTGGCCAGGGATGGAGCTTGACGTAATGGCTCAGGAAGTATATTCCAGGCATAAGGTGCGGCAAGATAAAAGGAATGGAGTCTGCAGTTAGCAATGGAGGAGAAGGGTGCAATTAGGAGAGATTTGCCTAGTGAACGGAGTTCCTGGGAAGGAGTATAGGGAGAGATGAGGGTGGAGAGGTAGTGAGGGGCAGCAGAGTGAATGCACTTATAGGCTAATAAGAGGAGCTTGAACTGTATATGGAAACGGATAGGAAGCCAGTGAAGTGACTTCAGAAGAGGGCTGATATGGGCATAGCGACTTTGGCGAAAAATTAATCGTGCAGTAATTATAAACTATTATAAACTATAAATTGCAAATAAACTGTAAACCTAGTCCCCCTGGTTCTCAGCCCTCTGCACGAACCATTATGCTCCTCCTCCACTCAGCATGGAGATGTTAAAAGAAGTTAATTGAAAAATAAATTTTAGTACCATGAACTTCCAGAGTTCCTGATGCTATTATAGCACCCAGTATCCCTTGCTAGTTTCACATTTGGGGAAGGGAGGGGGCTAGCAACCACTGAAGGATTTGACATGCCTCAATCTCTCTAGTAGACAGCTGCTCAATCAGTGCACCTTTCTGTAACTTAGATGTGCCAAATGCCTAGTCTAAATAACATCATCCATCTTTTTGGACATAGACATCCCTTCCTTTTCTGAAATTGGAGTTGGGCATTCATATTTTGGTCCCTCTCTAGTCCCACCCAAAACACGCCCAGACCACACTCCATCGCCTTAACAATGTACTGCAGTTTTAGATGTCCATATTCTAGATTTAGAAAATCTGGATTTGGATATACATGAGATATGGATCTCTAATGTCCACAACATGAACAGAGCTTCTAAGATAAGGACCGTAGGCACTTATGTGTCTTTATAAAATACTAGTTCAAATTCTGCAGAAATAGTGGCTACATTGAAGCATGAGCATTATGCCTTGGTAGTTTTTAAAGTGATGGTGAATAAAATCCTTCCTTTCATTGCATCCAGTTTCCATTTGCATCAACCATCTACGTCATTGAAATCTGCATCTCGTAACACATTAGATGTTCCATCATTTAAAATCCAAGCTTGCATATAAACTCAAACAATTTGATGAGTTTATATGCAAGCTTGGATTGTTTATTATTAGTGATATACAGAGTTCAGCTTATGACGTATCACTTGATTCCGCTGGATATTGTGACCATCATTTAAAATGGCATATCTTGCTAAGTATAAGAACTCAGGGGTCCTTTTACCAAGCTGCGGGAAAAAGGGTCTTGCAGTAGCAGCAGGGGCTGTTTTCCCTGTGCACCAGGGCCCTTTTTCCCGCAGTGGGTAAAAAGCCCCTAAAAAATGGCCATGCGGTAAGATTACTCTTACCGCATTGCTATGTAGTGGGGAGCACTTACCACCATGGTGGTAAGGGCTCCCACGGTAACCCGGCAAAAATATTTTTTTGCTGCACTGGAAATGACCACGCTCGAGGCTGAACTACCTTTAGTAAAAGGGCCCCTCAATTTTTTATATTGCAGGACCGAGGCTTTGGAATTCCTTACCTTTAGAGGTAAGGGCCTTGAAGAATTTGAATGAGTTTAAAAAAGCTTTAAAGTCTGTGCTGTTTCAGCGAGTGTTTAATATTTTTACAGGTTAATTGCTGCTGATTAGGACTCTTGCTCTTTGATAATAGTGTTACTGCTTTTTTGTGAGTTTGTCTTTGTATGTGAGGTTTATAGTTGTATATTGTTTTATTTGATGTACATGACTATATATCTTTCTTGTGCTCTGCTCAGAATTGTAGATGGTGCGGACTAGAAATGTTATAAATAAATGCCTGCTTGGAAGCAGGTGTAAATATTAGTGTGTAAAATAAAAGCATAAATCACAACTCTGGCTGCTCTCCACTCAAGCTCCTCCCCTGAAAATGCGTACTCTAAAGTCACATAGAGGTACATACCTAAATATACCACCCATACTTATATCAATGAGGTCATTTTTAAGAGGCTTTTATGACCATTTAGATGCACAAGGACTTTATGATCTTCCAATATAATATGAGATGCCAGCAGTGGCACTTCTCATATTTCACATATAGGCTCTATACTTGTGTAATTAATTGCATTTAATGTTAAAAAAAAACACAACCTTCAGGTTTCAGTGAAATGGCCAAGCTACAATTGTGTTTTGAGTCAATAAGATCTGTAAAAGACTGTGAATAAGGCACATTGGCCAACTGATCAATCTGAATGTCTGAATACCCTGTGTAGTAATATAATATATATTTGTTATTTTTCACAGGTAAATGGATTGCTTTTCAACTTGCCTTTCAGCATTAATAATGGCCAAATCAACATACACAAAGAGGGCTGGAATGCTGTTGTTGAAATGGACTTTGGTACAACAGTCACCTTTGACTGGTTGAGCTCTCTTACCTTAACACTGCCCAGCTCTTATTCTGGGGCAGTTTGTGGTCTCTGTGGCAACTTCAATGGAAACAATCAAGATGATCTCCTTCTGAAAAACGGAAGCTCAGCACCAAATCTATCCATCTTTGGTGAGAGCTGGAAAGAAAGGCACATCCAAGGATGTGGGAATGATGAGAACCCCAAGTGTCCAGACTTGGATGCAGTAGAGCACCATCAGCGAGGGAGCAACACTGACTGTGGAATTCTTCTGGATCAGAATGGCCCCTTCAGAGAATGCCACAGCAAGCTGGACCCAGAAGGCTACTTTAAAGATTGTGTTTATGACTCTTGCTTCTACAAGGGCCAGCAACATATCATCTGTAAAGTCATTGAGGCCTTCACTGCACATTGTCAGGAAGTCAATGCCACTGTACATTCTTGGAGACAGGACAACTTCTGCCGTAAGTGTTCTCATCTTTTTCCATGGTGTCACCAATACCCTTTTTCTTCCTGACTTTATCCACATAGCCAGGGCCACTGTTAGACATTTTGGGACCCAGGGCAGAAATTGTATGTGTGTGTGTGTGGGGGGGGGGGGGGGGGGGGGGGCAAAACCAGCAGGTAGGCTGCAATTTCTTCCACCTTGAGCAAGTTTGGAATCCCCTTTTCCATGGAGTCCCAGGATATTTGCCCAATTTGCAGCCCCTTAAGCTGTCCCTGCTCATATCTACACAACTAAGAATCTTCTTGATTGTCCCATATGTCCTTGAATTGTATTACTTTCTTATCAACCAGTACATCTGATAGAAAGTTGTTTCATGTGCCAACTGCCATACCTGTGAAAAAATACTTTCCTACTTTACTCCCGAGTCTACTGCTTTTCATTCTTTGGACATTGCACCCTATTAGCTGCTATTTCATTTGCTATAGAGATAATCCATATTTACTGATACATGCTTATATTCTGCAGCAGCCTTTAAGTTCAGTGCAGATTACATCAATCAAAAGACTTCAGACTGACCTGAAGAAATTACTTAAGAACATAAGAGTAGCCATATTGGGTCATACCAATGGTCCATCTAGCCCAGTAACCTGTTTCCAACTGTGGCCAAATACCAAAAGAAAGCACCAAGAGCCTTCACATACATTAAAAAGTTACTTTAATCACACAATTTCGATAGCAATCTTTAAAAAAGGGACCCGACATGGGCCGAGTTTCGGTGCACAGCACCTGCGTCAAGGGTCATAAGAGTTACAATATCAAATATGTGCAGTGGCGAGGCTTTCTCCTCCACACATGTATTATAATCAGGGCTTTTTTTGAGGGGGTACTTGGGGGTACTGAGTACCGGCACCTTTTCCGTTGTCTGCTAAAATTGACCCATGGAACCCAAGTTTTAATGAAAGAGCTCAGGCTCTACACACCAATTCTGTCTTGTCATAGATTCTATGACTGGTTGCAGGCGGCCTGGCTATTATAGGGTAGGTCCCTCAGTGATTACCCCACTCCTGAAGGGTGGCCTAGCATTTGAGTACCAGCACCTTTTTTGCTAGAAAAACAACACTGATTATAATGGAAGTGCTGTCCCTTAGTGTTAGGGTCAAACAGCCAAAACCAACAGTGGCCAAGCCAGGTCACAAGTTTCTGGCAGAAACCCAAATCCTGGTAACACTCCATGCTAGCAATCCCAGGGCAAGCAGTTGCTTCCCCATGTCTATAGCAGACTGTGGACTTTTCCTCCAGGAACTTGTCCAAACCTTTTTAAACCCAGATACACTAACTGCTGTTACTACATCTTCCGGTAAAGAGTTCTAGAGCTTAACTATTTGTTTTAAAATTATTTCCATTCAACTTCCTTGAGTGTCCCCAAGTCTTTGTACTTTCGGAATGAGTAAAAAATCGATTTACTTCTACTCGTTCTACACCATTCAGGATTTTGTAGACCTCAATCATATCTCCGTCTCTTTTCCAAGCTGAAGAGCCCTAACCTCGTTAGCCTTTCCTCATATGAGAGGAGTTACATCCCCTTTATCATTTTGGTCATTCTTCTTTGAACATTTTCTAATTCCGCTATAAATTTTTTGAGATATGGAGTGATACAGAGGCATTATAGTATTTTCTGTCTTATTCACCATCCCTTTCCTAATAATTCCTAGCATCTTGTTTGCTTTTTTGGCCGCCACCACATACTGAGCAGAAGATTTCAGCATATTATCTACAACAACACCTAGATATTTTCTTGGTTGCTGACCCCCAAGGTGGACTCTAGCATCAGGTAACTATGATTTGGATTATTCTTTCCAATGTGCATCACCTTACATTTGTTCACATTAAATTTCATCTGTCATTTAGATGCCCAGTCTTCCAATTTCCTAAGGTCTTCCTGCAATATTTCACAGTAAGCAAGTAATATAACAACCTTGAATAGTTTTTTGTCATCTGCAAATTTAATCACCTCACTCATCATTGCAACTTCCATATCATTTATAAATATGTTAAATAGCACCAGTTCCCATTGAGGTGGTGGTAGGGGCTCCCACACTAACCCAGTGTTAGTGGGGCAGCATACAGCACTGCCCGATTACTGCTGGGTACACCAGGAACAGCACCTGGCTGGATAAATGGTACTTAGCCAGCTCTTTGAACACCAACTAGTCCTTAATACTGATAAGACCGTGGTCTGTTGGTTCTCCAGTTCCGCAGCCCCCGCCCCCTGCCTCTCCTAGTTCACTTTTTGGAAAATTGATCTCTCCCATTTCACATTGTTGCTATCTGGGAGTAATTCTTTGCTCCACTTTATCACTTTTGCCACACATCTCATACTTATCCAAGCTTTCCTTCTTTACCTTTCAACAGTTACTGACTATTCGTCATCTCTTTGACACCGATAGTTCCATGCATTTCTTCTTTCTTTTTCATCTGGTTTTCTTCTTATCTCTCCTATCGTACTTTTAGCTTATACTCTGGTGGATTCTCCTCTACTTCTATCCCACTATCAGTTGGTGTTTCTCAAGGATTTGTCCTGGGACCTCTTCTTTTCTCTATCTATACTTCTTCCCTTGGTACTCTGATCTCATCCCATGGTTTTCAGTATCACCTTTACACTGATGACTTCCATATCTACCTCTTCACACCAGAAATTTCAGCAGGAATCCAGGCCAAAAGTATCAGCCTGCCCTTTCTGACATTACTGTCTGAATGTCTCACCGCCATCTGAAACTAAACATGACCAAGACTAAGCTTCTTATCTTTCCCCCCTAAACCAACTTCTCCTCTTCCCCCATTCTCTGTCTCTGTGGATAACACTCTCATCCTTCCTGTCTCATCAGCTCGTAACCTTGGGGTCATCTTCGACTCCTCTCTCTCCTTATCTGTACATATTCAACAGACTGCTAAAACCTGTCATTTCTTTCTCTATAACATCACCAAAATTTGTCCTTTCCTTTCTGAGCACACTACCAGAACCCTTATCCACACTATAACCTCTTGCTTAGACTATAGCAACTTGCTTCTCACAGGTCTCCCACTAAGCCATCTCTCTCCCTTTCAATCTGTTCAAAATTCTGCTGCACAACTTATATTCCGACAGTGTTGCAATGCTCATATTAGCCCTCTCACTTCATTGGCTCCCTATCCATTTCCGCATACAGTTCAAACTCCTCTTATTGACTTACAAGCAGTGGCATACCAAGGGGGGGCGGTGGGGGCAGTCCGTCCCGGGTGCACGCCGCTGGGGGGGTGCCGCGCACCTGGGGGCTCTTCGTTTTCATGCTTCCTTTGCCCCGGAACAGAAGAGCCGGCAGGCGTGCACCTGGGGGGGGGTTCTTTCGCCGGAGGATCGGGAATTCTTTTGCCGGGGGGGGGGGGGCGTCGCGCTGTTCCGGGGGGGGGGGGGTGCTGCACCCGGGGGGCGGGGCGCATTGGCGATCCGCCCCGGGTGTCAGCCCTCCTAGGAATGCCACTGCTTACAAGTGCATTCACTCTGCAGCTCCTCAGTACCTCTCCACTCTCATCTCTCCCTACACTCCTCCCCGGGAACTCCGTTCACTGGGAAAATCTCTCTTATCTGCACCCATCTCTTCCACTGCTAATTCCAGACTCTGTTCCTTTTATCTTGCTGCATCATACACCTGGAATAGACTTCCTGATCCAGTATGTCTACACTGCCCCAACTTGACATTTCGTTCTTTAGATTGTAAGCTCCTTTGAGCAGGGACCGTCCTTCTTTGCTTATTTTGTACAGCGCTGCGTAACCCTAGTAGCGCTCTAGAAATGTTAAGTAGTAGTAGTAGTAGTATGTCAAGCTCCATCTCTGGCCGTCTTCAAATCTAGGCTAAAAGCCCACCTTTTTGATGCTGTTTTTAACTTCTAAACTTTACTCATTTGTTCAGTACCCATGCTTTATCATTCCCACCTTAATAATTCCCTTATCCCTTATTTGTCCTGTTTGTCTGTCCTTATTAGATTGTAAGCTCTGTTGAGCAGGGACTGTCTCTTCATGTCCAGTGTACAGTGCAGCGTACGTCTAGTAGCGCTATAGAAATAAAAATAATAAGTAGTAGTAGTGCCTCACGTCTTGACTACTGTAATATCATTTATTCGAGCCTACCTTGATCTGTTCTTAAGAAGTTACAGACTTTACAAAACACCGCCATTAGATTACTATACCATGCCCACCGTTCTGATCACACATCCCTTCTATTAAAACAGCACCACTGGCATCCAGTGCAATATCAGATCACTTACAAAGTTACCCTGCTGACTTTTAAGGCTTTTAGGCTAGGCTCCTCTGATTATCTCTCCTGCCTAACCATAGGCGGTCAGTGGCCCAACTGTTTGGGGAGGCTAATGGGGGCGGAGTTAGGGGTGGGGCCAGGGGCGGAGCTTACATCCATAATTGTCTGACAACACACAGAAAAAAAATAAGTAAAAATTATAATAGTCACAATTAATACCTTTTATTAAATTTAGATATTAGATATACATCATATGTCGAATAAAGTGGTTGCTCAAGGCATATACTAACCATAATCACTCAACTGCAAAACACTATGCACAACTTTGTGCAAAAACACACTCAGAACCTTACTGTACCATAAATATTACACTGGGCAAAACCTAATACACCAATATACCACCCATACGGAAAATGCAGACCGTCAACAATATAAAACAAGGGATCATGTCACAATTCTCATGTCATGTACAGCCACAAAACATCCTTTTAGGGTGGAAATTGACAATGAGCTCCTTTTATTAACAACCAGATAGAGATAACAGTTTTCAAATTTCAAAAATAAACAATATATAGGAAAACCAAAAGCATTAGGGGCTTATAGCCCATTTAGTTATGTTTAAACAAAAGAGTCAGAGTCAGCACCTACCTCTCTTGAAATCCAACGTGCTCTGCGTGCCACAATTTCCTCTTGAATTATTATGGTATGGGTTTTGGAGATGCCGACTGAATGGGGCCCTCTCGATGTGGTTAGGGTGCCAGGTTATCTTCGGGCCTGTTAAGGCCATTTCGGGAAGGTGATCCGAGGACCGGAGTGCGGGAGGAGCGCCAGAAGGAAGGAGCGCTGCAAGAGGGAATGCGGGAGGAAGCGGCATCGCTGTTTTGGGCTTTGGAGGGGTTCGGGTAGGGACAAGGTTGCTGGGCTGCTGGTGGTAAAGGAGCTGCGGGGAGCAGTGCTAATTTTTCCAGGGCCGGCGTTTGAAGCGTCCGTGCGTCGTCGGTTCGGGCCATTTCTGTGAGGAAGTGGTGACCGGGACGAGGTGACGCCAGAAGGGAGGAGCGTTGAAAGAGAGCCGCTGCAGGGGGCAGCACCGAGTTTTTCGGGGCTTGGAAGCGCAGGTAATCGTTGGGCCGATTCATCTGGATGAGCCAGGAGATTTGGAGGCAGAGCGTGTCGGGCCGGCGTTGCATCGGGGAATCAGACTGCTGCAGCGGCTGGGGAGGCTTAGCCTCCTCAAGCCTCCTCAAGCCTCTTATACCGGGCACCTATGAGCCTAACTATTCCCTATGCTCCCTGCTAGGGTCCTTCATTCCACAAACGACCACCGTCTTGTTCTACCAAGCCCTATCCAGATAAGTGCTGCTGAATATCTATGGTTAGCCCCTGACAAGCAATTTAAATGGCCATTTAAATCGCTTTGAATATCGACCCCATAATGAAAACCTTATGATACAGCTGACTTTCAATAGGGAAAATATCATTCTTGTAATCCTATAAACATAGTGGCCCTTTTACTAAACAATGGAAAAATCTGCAGCTACTGCATCTTAACCTAGGACTTTACTGCATAGTAGCTACAAATTTAACATGACACAGGTCGTGCATTAATATCCACATTAATGCAAGGTACTTGCTCCCAGTTAAGGTGGAAACACTTATGGGCTGTTGATCAGAAGCAAACACAGGCGCTAGAGGCTATTAGTGCCATACTAGCACCTGCGTTTGCTACCGCCCCAAGATCAGAGCCCCCGAACACATGAAACAATGCGCTTGCGGGCTCTGAACGCAACTAGCATGCAAATGCATGCAAAACAGGGCTCTTAGCGCAAGTAGCATGCAAATGCATGCTAAACCTATTTATCCCCAATGATCAGCGACCAGTGCACCAAAGATTGGCTCGCTGGCTGTGGCAAACCCTATGCCAGCTCGGAGCTGGCGTTAAGGTTTGCAGACCATTGGGGAGGAATGGCAAGTCCTGTCCAGCATGCATTTGCATGCTAGAAGGCCCCCATTCCTCCCAATGCCATTTGGATGCCTAGTTTTCCTGCAACTTTTCACAGTCCACATGTATTTTAACAACCTTGAATAGTTTTGTGCCATCTGCAAATTTACCCCCATTTACTATGCCACTAGTTGATGCCATGCACTAATGCTAACACAGCCCATTTACTTTGAATGGGCTGTGTTGGCATTGCCACACAGCTTAGTAAGCAGGGGGGATAATCACCTCACTTGCCGTTCCAATTTCCAGATCATTTATAAATATGTTAAATAGCACCAATTCCAGTACAGATCTCTGGGGCACTCCACTATTCACCCTCCTTCATTGACAGAAATGGCTATTTATTTTATTTAAATGTTTATTTACCGCATAGACCTAAGTGGTTTACAGTTTATCTTACCACATCATCACTTTGTATTTGTTTACACCGGAGTCTGTAACACCTCTCCAGTTCTATGTAAGCCACATTGAGCCTACAAGCAGGTGGGAAAATGTGGGATATAAATGTAACAAATAAATAAAATTTTTTACAGGTACTGGGTCTGCCCCTTGTGGGCTCAGAATGTAAATAGTACATTGTACTACTGTTTTACCTGGGGCAAAAGAGGGTTAAGTGACATGCCCAGGGTCACATGGAGCTGCAGAGGTAATTGAACCTGGTTCCTCAGGATCTCAAACCACTACTGATTATCTGGCAGGAGCAGAAATGGAACCCAGTTCCCCAGGTCCGCAACCCACTACACTAACCATTAGGCCATTCCTCCACTCCACCTTCTGTTTTCTGTCCAATAACCAATTCCTAATCCATAACAGAACATTGCCTCCCATCCCATGACTCATTAATTTCCTCAGAAGTCTCTTATGAGGAACTTTGTCAAAAACGTTCTGGAAATCTAGATACACTTCATCAACCGGCTCACCTTTATCCATATGTTTAATCATGCCTTCAAAGGAATGAAGCAAGTTGGCCAGACAAGACTTCCCTTGGCTGAATCCATTGTCACGTTTCCCAAAAGCAGGAACTCGGTTTGTGAGCCCTTGTTCACTCCATCCATCTATTCTACTCGCTGCCACTCAGAGTTGCAGTCATTTACCGCCCCCCTGATAAGTCCCTCCCCTCCTTCCTTACCGACTTCGATGCATGGCTCTCCGTCTTTCTTGAACCCTCATCCCCGTCCCTCATTCTTGGAGACTTTAACATACACGCTGAGGACCCATCAGACTCTTATGCTTCTCAGTTCCTCGCTCTGACATCCTCCTTCGACCTCCAGCTGAGTTCCACCACCCCTACTCACCAAACTGGACATTGTCTTGACCTCGTCTTCTCCTCTACCTGCTCACCCTCCAACTTCTGCGCCTCAGCTCTTCCTCTCTCAGATCATCACCTGATCACCTTCACACTTCACCACCCTCCCCCTCAGACCCGCCCTACACTAACTACTTCTTTCAGGAATCTCCAGGCCGTTGACCCTTCCACCTTATCCTCCAGTATCTCTAATCTCCTCCCCTCCATCATGTCCTCCGACTCTGTCGACAAGGCTGTCTCTGCTTACAATGCCACTCTCTCATCTGCTCTGGATACCCTTGCACCATCCATCCCCCATCCCACAAGGCGTACTAATCCCCAGCCCTGGCTGACCCCCTGCATCCGATACCTTCGCTCCTGCACCCGGTCTGCAGAGCGCCTCTGGAGGAAATCTCGCACCCATACCGACTTCATTCATTACAAATTCATGCTATCCTCCTTCCAGTCCTCCCTATTCCTTGCCAAACAGGACTATTACACCCAATTAACTAATTCCCTCAGCTCCAACTCTCGACGTCTCTTCGCCACCCTTAACTCCCTCCTTAATCCGCTCCCCCCCCCCCCCCCCCACTCTCTCCTCAAACTCTGGCTGACTACTTCCACGATTACAAAAGATCAACCTCGAATTTACTACCAAACCACCTCCTCCTCCTCACCCTCTAACCCACTCCCTCAACCAACCAACTCAGGCCTCCTTTTCCTCTTTCCCTAATATCACCGAAGAGGAAACTGCCCACCTTCTTTCCACCTCAAAATGCACTACCTGTTCCTCTGACCCAATCCCCACCAACTTATTTAACACCATCTCTCCTACTGTCACCCCCTCCATCTGTCATATCCTCAACCTCTCTCTCTACACTGCAACCGTCACGGACACCTTCAAGCATGCTGTAGTCACACCTCTCCTCAAAAAACCTTCACTTGACCCTACCTGCCCCGCCAACTATCGCCCCATCTCCCTCATACCCTTCCTCTCCAAGATATTTGAACGTGCCGTTCACAGCCGCTGCCTCGATTTTCTCTCCTCTCATGCCATCCTCGATCCGCTTCAATCTGGTTTTCGCCCTCTACACTCGACAGAAACGGCACTCACCAAAGTCTGTAATGACCTGTTCCTTGCCAAATCCAAAGGTCATTACTCCATCCTCATCCTCCTCGACCTATCCGCCGCATTTGACACTGTCAATCACAATTTACTCCTTGCCACACTATCTTCATTTGGGTTCCAGGGCTCTGTCCTCTCCTGGTTCTCCTCTTATCTCTCCCACCGTACCTTCAGAGTAAATTCTCATGGATCTTCCTCCACCCCCATCCCGCTCTTTGTTGGAGTTCCTCTGGGATCTGTCCTTGGACCCCTTCTTTTTTCAATCTACACCTCTTCCTTGGGCTCGCTGATCTTATCTCATGGCTTCCAATATCATCTCTATGCTGACGACACCCAACTTTATCTCTCCACACCAGACATCACTGCGGAAACCCAGGCCAAAGTATTGGCCTGCTTATCGGACATTGCTGCCTTGGTGTCCAACTGCCACCTGAAACTGAACATGTCCAAGACAGAGCTTATTATCTTTCCACCCAAACCCACATCTCCTCTCCCCCCACTCTCTATCTCAGTTGATGGCACTCTCATCCTCCCCGTCTCATCTGCCCGCAACCTTGGAGTCATCTTCGACTCTTCCCTCTCCTTCTCTGCACATATCTAGCAGATAGCCAAGATCTGTCGCTTCTTTCTCTACAACATCAGCAAAATTCGCCCTTTCCTCTCTGAGCACACCACCCGAACGCTCGCCCACTCTCTTATTACCTCTCGCCTTGACTATTGCAACCTACTCCTCACTGGCCTCCCACTTAGCCACCTATTCCCCCTTCAATCCATTCAGAACTCTGCTGCACGTCTTATCTTCCGCCTGGACCGATATGCTCATATCACCCCTCTCCTCAAGTCACTTCACTGGCTTCCAATCAGGTACCGCATACAGTTCAAACTTCTCCTACTAACTTGCAAATGCACTCAATCTGCAGCCCCTCACTACCTCTCTACCCTTATCTCCCCCTACGCTCCTACCCGAAACCTCCGCTCACAGGACAAATCCCTCCTCTCTGCTCCCTTCTCCACCATCGCCAACTCCAGGCTCCGCCCTTTCTGCCTTGCCTCTCCCTATGCTTGGAACAAACTCCCTGAGCCCATACGCCAAGCCCTCTCCCTGCCCATCTTCAAATCCTTACTCAAAGCCCATCTCTTCAATGTCACCTTCGGCACCTAATCATTTTACCTCTATCCAGGAAATCTAGACTGCCCCAATTGACTGTCTGCACATGTTGTTCATTTGATTGTAAGCTGACTGCACATGTTGTCTTTTAGATTGTAAGCTCCTTTGAGCAGGGACTGTCCTTCTTTAATAAACTGTACAGCGCTGCATAACCCTAGTAGCGCTTTAGAAATGTTAAGTAGTAGTAGTAGTAGACTTGTTGCCTAAGATGGCCGCCAACAAGGTGGTCACGGAGCTACTGCTCCAGTGAACCCCGATCAAAATCCAGCTCTGATCGGGACCGCACAGCTACCTAGCCGCAAACGAGAGGTGCCGCTGGGCACGAGACGCCTTCGGGGTGTACAGTGAGCCATCGGAGCGAGTGATCCGGCACTGGGGCTCGACTGCGGCTCCAGCCCCCCCCCTTGTGGCCGAGACGCGGCCCTTGGTGAGGTTGATCCCCCACCAGCCCGAGCGGAAAACCTTGCTTGTGGACCGCTGGGCGAACACCTCCTCTGCCAGACACACACGAGGGCTGCGGCTTAGTACACGACTCCGGCAAGAACAGCCCGACACGAGGTCTCGCTAATAGCCCCAGCCTGGGGATTGGGCCGTGGGCCACTGCGGCTGACCGCTGGCATGGATTCCTTTCCACTTAGAGGCACACCATCACCAACCAAGCGGGTGTCGTCAGGAGCCAGACCAGCCTCCGTGGAACGCGAAAGGTGCTGGCTGGATGAAAACGAGGCAGAAAGTGAACAACGCTATGAGGAGCACCGCACACGTGACTGCGGAGTGAAAACGCTGGACACAGCACCACCAGCCAAACGGGTACCGCCAGGAACCAGACTAGCCTCCGCGGAACACGAGAGGTGCTGGCTGGATGAAGAAGGGGCAGAGAGAGAACAACACTGTGAGGAGCGAAAATGCCGGATACTTTCTATGCATCTTATAGTGTTTTACTGAACTGTAGTAACCACCCACACTGCTGACTTTGATAGTAATATACTGAACTGTTTTATTGTCTTATCGGCTGGGGAACGCTACAACCGATGACTGCCGATCGGAGACACTCACGGAGACTAACTGCCTCTCACCGTAGACGAACTACATGGGAACCCAGGACCACGTGGTGAAGGCCAAAAAAAATAACTACTAAAAAACTACTAAAATTAACCGCTTGCTTTGCCTCACTGCATGCACCGATGTCAGCTAGGATTTACAGCTTCATACTCTGCTTTGGTAGCATTAAATAGAAGGTAAAGAGCTGCTATGCCACAATAGCACCACTTTCTGTTATGTCCTTCTTTGTTTATTTTGTACAGCGCTGCGTAACCCCAGTAGCGCTCTGGAAATGTTAAGTAGTAGTAGTAGTAGTATTTAATGCAGATGCTTCAAATCTCTTAAATATTGTACATAGAAGGCAACTAAGCTGCTTAGCCAAATAATACTATTTTCTATAATGATTTAATTGCTATTGCCTTGCCTTGATCTAAATACAAGGCAAGTGAACAGCCTTGTTCAATTGTAAAACAAAGAAAAAAATTGTAATTTGCACCGCTACAGCTTTAACCCAGATGTAATTATCTCACTCTGCTTGCTTAAGACCTCCAGACAAATGAGTCACCTTGCACAGTGAGATAATTGGATCAACATATAACGCTCACTGTTATGCTTTAATTGTAAATACAGGCTTTGCTTGCTCTGATTAACCAAGCATGACTAGCATGAAATGTTGCCAAGCTTAAATGCAACTACAGGCTTTGCTTCGCTTTGAATATAAACTTGCAGATTGCTGGCTACAGCGCCTTAAACACTGATATGAATACCAGTAAAACACTCCTAACCATTTTTTGCATCACCCTACTTTCTCACGCAAACACTACCTACGACCCAGACAACAATAACACCATAACCCACAAATTGCACAGCACTCACACACACACAATGCCCACCCTGAAGAGCATCGATAACAAGCCAACCACAATACACCAACTCCACACACAACCTATGAACAATTTAACAAACCAAAAAAGCAATAATCTACCAAAAGAAAAAGCCCACGCTTACGAACACCACCAACAAACAGAGAAAACCAACAACAACATCAAATCCAACCACCGAAGGAACAGACAACTAATAAAAATAAACACATCGAACCCTTTCACAGAACCATACCGCTTAATCCAACTAGGATACATCAACGCAAGATCAGCAGTAAGCAACTCAGTAGATATACTAGACTGGATTACCACAGATAACCTAGACCTTCTTATTATCACAGAAACCTGGTTCCACAGCCCTACAGACCCCGCCATATTAGAGATATGTCCACCAGAATACAAAATTACCCACTGGACAAGAAATGG
Source organism: Microcaecilia unicolor (assembly GCF_901765095.1). NCBI lineage: Eukaryota > Metazoa > Chordata > Amphibia > Gymnophiona > Siphonopidae > Microcaecilia > Microcaecilia unicolor. The sequence goes on from NC_044038.1 coordinate 98,354,428, forward strand.
AAAAAGAGGAGGCGGAATAGCCATAATTTACAAACCTGAATTCACCATCACAACCTTGGGCGAATCCACTTCTCCACAACTTGAAATTGCCTCAACAAGAATCACTCACCCAAACCTACTAGGATACCTCAACGCCATCCTATTTTACAGACCACCAGGAAGATGGCAAGACTCCCAAATGCAACTCATGGACTTCACCTCGCACACATGTATTTCCGCCTCAAACATCCTCATCATAGGAGACATTAACCTACACCTTAAAGACGACACCTCCACAGGCACACGAGAATGCAAAGAATTCTTAAAACTTTGGGATTTGCACGCACCTAACACGCAACCAACACATACAAAAGGACATACACTAGACATCATTACACACAAATTTGACCCAGACTCAAACATACTACTTACTGACACAAGATGGACACCTACACTATGGTCAGACCACCATAAAGCATATGTCTCCCTCAACTGGCGAAAAACACACATAAACACAATCAATAAACATGAACGAACGACATACACCACGAGAGGAAAAATAGACCCCACAACATTCTGGCAACAGGTCTACCAGAATGAATGGTTAACAAATGCTGACACCACTCAATTCCTCCAAGAATGGGATGATATATGCATAACAACATTAGACAAAATCGCCCCAATCCAAATCAGAACATCGCATAGGAAAAAATCAAACCCATGGTTCACCGAAGAGCTGAAAAAACTTAAAACACAAGTCAGGAAACTAGAATGCGCATGGAACAAAAAGAAAGATGAACAAACACTAAATGCCTGGAAACTACTCCGGAGGAAATACAAATATACCATAAAACAGATTAAAAGACTACATTACAAGACAATGATAGGACCCAACTACAAAGACACACACAAACTCTTCTACCTTGTGAATAAATTGCTAGACACCGCACCAGCTACAAACAACAGCAAAGACATACCAGATGTCGACAACCATGCAAAATACTTTAAGGAGAAAATTATACAACTACGACTTAAAATACCCGCCATCACTACTGAATACACCACACTCCTAGACTGTCTAGACCCAGAAGACGGAATTTACCCTGCAGACAGAACATGGACCGAATTCGAATCACTATCAGAAGACCTCATCTCTGAAACACTTAAACGATTTGCTAAATCCTACTGCAAACTAGACAAATGCCCCAACAACCTCATGAAATCAGCCCCTCGACAATTTGTAACAGACCTAACGAACCACGTAAACTTCATGCTACAAAACGGACTCTTCCCAAAGGAAAAGGAAAAATCTTACTCACCCCAATACCCAAAGATACAAAGAAAAGCGCAAGTGAAATAACCAACTATAGACCAGTAGCATCCATACCACTGATAACCAAAATAACCGAAGGGATGGTAACAAAACAACTTACAAATTATTTAAACAAGTTCTCAATACTGCATGATGCCCAATCCGGATTCTGATTGAACCACAGCACAGAAACAGTACTAATCACCCTAATGACTAAATTCAAACAAATGATCGCAACCGGCAACAATATACTTCTCCTACAATTCGACATGTCAAGTGCCTTTGATATGGTTGACCACGGAATTCTATTGCACATACTTGAATACTTCGGCATTGGAGGAAATGGTTCAAGGGGTTCCTAACCCTGCGGTCATATCAAGTTACATCAAACTCAACTACGTCCGCTTCATGGACACCTGAATGTGGAGTACCGCAAGGATCACCCCTCTCACCAACCATCTTCAACATAATGATGATCCCATTGGCAAAACTCCTATCAAATCACAACCTCAACCCATACATATACGCCGACGATGTAACAATATACATCCCGTTCAAACAAGATATCAAAGAAATATCCAATGAAATCAACCAAAGTTTACACATCATGAACACCTGGGCAGATGCATTTCGACTGAAACTAAACGCGGAAAAAACTCAATGCCTAATACTCACCTCCCAATACAACACGAATGAATATACCACCTTAAACACATCAAAACTAAACCTTCCAATCTCAGAAACTTTAAAAATCCTTGGAGTCACTATCGACCGCCATCTAACACTCGAAACCCATGCAAACAACACAACCAAAAAGATGTTCTATTGCATGTGGAAACTGAAAAGAATAAGACAATACTTCCCAAGATCCGTCTTCCACAACCTAGTGCAATCCCTCGTCCTCAGCCATCTGGATTACTGCAATTCGCTATACGCAGGTTGTAAAGAGCAAATACTAAGAAAACTTCAAACAGCCCAGAACACTGCAGCCAGACTCATCTTCGGAAAACCAAAATACGAAAGTGCTAAACCCTTACGAGAGAAGCTGCATTGGCTCCCACTCAAGGAACGCATTACCTTTAAGATATGCACATTAGTCCACAAAATTATCCACGGTGAAGCTCCAGCCTACATGTCCGACTTAATAGACCTACCACCCAGGAACGTTAAAAGATCATCTCGAACTTTTCTTAACCTCCACTTCCCCAACTGCAAAGGCATAAAATACAAGACGCTGCACGCATCAACCTTTTCTTATTTAAGCACGCAATTCTGGAATATACTACCACGCAACTTGAAAACAATCCACGAACTTACCAACTTCCGCAAACTACTGAAGACTCATCTCTTCGATAAAACTTACTGCAAGGAGCAATACACATGAAGTCCACACTCACTATTCCAGAAATACACCAATACATTCTTTTCTGAACTCTAATCCCCCGTAATCCCATCACACTTAAACCTTCACTCACAGAAAATGTTATACCGAATGTTCTTTTGCTAAGGTTTTATCACCCTACCGATTTCCAGTTGTCTCTTTCCATTGTTCTTTTCCTTGACCTTTTCCCTAACGACACCTTGACTTTGTCTCGCTTAACTTCTCACAATGGAATCCATAACTGATTGTAACAAACTGCATTTCCACGATTTACAATGTATTGTAAGCCACACTGAACCCGCAAATAGGTGGGAAAATGTGGGATACAAATGCAATAAATAAATAAATAAATAAATAGTAGTAGTACAGTAGCATTCCCGAAATCTTGCATTTCCTGTGATCCTCGGAATAGCTTGAATGGAGGCCTCCACATCCCAAGTCCTAAGTGTCTGGCCCATATCCTGTTCCCAACGATCCAGAACTACATCTAAAGGCCTAGCTTTAGCTAATTCCCACAAAGCCTTATATATACCAGAAACAGACGTCGAGTGACGCGCTATATTATTAAAAAAACTCCTGAACTCTTGACCCTGTACGCTGACACAACGAGGCTCTCCCCAGCGTCCCCACATATTGCTTAAGTTGGCAATACGCAAAAGTGTCCCCCCCCATCTAACCCCCTCCTGGCCCTTCAGCTCTACCAGCGGCTTCAATTGCCCCTCCAGATTCAATACCTTGTCCAACCCCGTAAGCCCCAATTCCTCCCAATCTACAAAAATGTTATTATCCATCCCAGGCAAAAAGGAGGGGTTCCCCCATAATGATAACAGTTTCGTACACCCTGGGTCTCCTCCCAACCTCTTCACCAAAAAGGCCCAGGCTTCCCTCAGGGGCCTCAACAACCTAGACCTGCGAATCTTATCCGGTATCAAAGGTTGTCTCACCTGCAAAAGGGTGAGCAGATTATACGGTGCAAATAACTCCCTTTCCACCTTCAGGGGAGTAAACTTATTTTTAGATAACAATCAGTCCCGGACATGACATAATAGACAGGCCCAATTATAAGTCTTAAGGTCGGGTAAGCCCAGTCCCCCCTGTGCCCAGGACCCCAATAAAAATTGGTATCGCAGCTTGGGTTTCTTTCTTGCACAACAAAACTTGCTAACTAAACGATTAAATCTACTAAGCTCCTTACCTCTCAAACGTAATGGCAAAGTCTGCAATAGGTACAACCATCTTGGTAGTATTACCATACGCACTAAGCTAATAAGGCCTATAAGAGGAAGCGGCAAAAGCTGCCATTTTTCTAACTGCTCCTCCGTATTCTGTAACATCCGGCTAACATTAAGATCATAAAGATCCAAGGCCCGTATCGTAAGCAACACTCCCAGGTACACGAATGCCCCCCGCGCCCACCTCAAAGGAAAGGCCTCGCCCCAAAGTCGCTCTATTTCCCTAGAGCTTGCTAACGCTTCAGATTTCTCTAGGTTTAATCTCAGTCCAGCAAACTCCCCGTATTCCTGCAGGTTCTCCAAAAGGGCCTCCAACGACGCTCGGGGCTCTGTCAGAACTACCAGCAAATCGTCCGCAAACGCAGCCAACTTGAACCTTTCCGTGCCTAGCGAAACTCCCTGTATGTCCACATTTGTATAAATATCACGAATAAGCGGATCAAGAGATAGAATAAACAAAAGCGGTGACAGGGGGCACCCCTAACGAGTGCCCCTGGCAATAACAAATTCCTTTGAGAACTGATCATTCACCATGACTCGCGCCCTGGAATTTGCATAAAGGGCCTTAGTCGCTTCCATAAACCAGCCCCCCATACCATAGGCCTCCATCGTGCTAAACAAGAAGTTCCAAGACACTCTATCGAATGCCTTCTCGGCATCGAAACTTATCAGCAAGGCCGGACTCTTTTCCTCAGCCACCACCTCCAACGCTGCTAAAATTTTCCTTATATTCTTACTCACCGCACGCCCCTTCACAAATCCAACCTGCGCCTCATGAATCACTGAGGGTAGCACCCTGCCCAGGCGATGTGCCAAGATTTTTGCAAACATCTTTACCTCGTGATTAATAAGCGAGATAGGTCTGTAAGACGCTGGCAAATTGGGGTCCCGACCTGGTTTGGCCAACACTATAAGCTGGGCCAGGTTTAAATGTTCAGGTAACTTGCCGTCCCTCACCCACCTATTAAACACTGCCGCCAGGGATGGGGCTATATCTTCCCCTAGAATCTTATAAAATTCTGCACGAAGATCATCCGGCCCCGGGGCTTTACATAAGATGGACAATTTTAATGACAGGTTACAAATCACTAACAGCAGATCAGCAATTTCATGTTTGAGTATTTTCAGTACCCTTGGATGCTTGCCATCCTGCCCAGGTGATTTACTACTGTTTAATTTGTCGATTTGGCTCAGCACATCTTCCAGGTTCCATAAAATTCAGTTACTCCACATCATCAGCCTTGAAAACCATTCCAGTTAGTTTCTGGCTCGGTTGTTATTCCTGGATATTCAATGGTGGGAGCCACACATGCCATAACATTGAATATCTGGGCTTAGTTTAGCTTGTGGCCAGATGCAGCTTACTAGCCACTTATTGCCAGAAGCTGAATATTGGCCCCATACTCAAAAATAAACCGAAAGGATGAATTAATGCAAACCCATCATATCATTTCAAAATCTGATATGTTAATATCTTTGTAGACTAAAGTAATGGATCCAAAATGTTGAGAATGGCTGATTTTTCATGCCATGGATCCATAAGAAGTCTGCAAAAGCTATACGTTGAATTTCTGTAACTTAAAAAAAAAATTTTTCACATAAAAAGATGTTTTTTTTTTCTAACAGAAGTCATTAAAAACCTCAATTTTTGTTTTTATTGACTTTAGTCACCTTTCCCAGAGATACATATATAACAAAGCAGGCCCCCAGCAACACAACCATTCTTACTCCTGCTGTATCCATGATATTCATGGCCCTTTTACTAAACAGCATTAAGTGCTAATATGGGAAAAAAAAGTTTACCCAGTGGCGTAACAAGGGGGGGGGGGGGGGGGGGGGGGCGGTCCGCCCCGGGTGCACGCCGCTGGGGGGGTGCCGCAGCGCGCGCCTGTCTGCTCCCAGTTCGCTACGATTGCTAAATTCTCTCGTTCGCTGCAGCAGCTCCCTCCTTCTGCCCCGGAACAGGTTACTTCCTGTTCCGGGGCAGAGGGAGGGAGCTGCAGCGAACGACAGAATTTAGTGAGCGTAGCGAACTGGGAGCAGACAGGCGCGCGCTGCGGCACCCCCCCAGCGGCGTGCACCCAGGGGGTTGTCATTTCGCGTGGGGGGGGCGCATCGGCGATCCGCCCCGGGTGCCATTGAGGCTAGGAACGCCACTGAGTTTACCACTAAACATATTAATATGTTTTGTAGTAATTTGCCTGTCAGTACGCAATAGTTGCAAGCTATTTTTTTTTTTACATTTTCTCATGAGGGACGTGTCATGGGCAGGAAATAGGTATGGAAGAAGCTAGCGCATTCCCATTAGTGGATGTTAACTGAATAATTCTGACTTAACATAGGACTACTTAGCACCTCCTAAATAGGAGGCAGTAAGTGCTACCATATTAAGGGGTCCTTTTACTAGGATGCAGTAAACACTAATGCATGCTTACTGCAGTTAAAAAATGCCTTACTGCATGGTGTGCTCAGGCATCCCGTGTAATTTTGGGATTGGTGCACGCTACCCACGTGCAGAAAAATAAAATTAACTTTTTTGCGCTGGGGCAGGTCTGAGGTCAGAAAGTGGGCATGCTTTGTGCTAATCGGTTAGTGCAGCTACATTGCTGTGTGCTAACCAATCCCTTACTGCCTACAAAATAGTTGGTGGTAGGGGCTCATGCACTAATGGCCACATGGTAATGGGAAAATTAGTGCATGGCCATCAATACAGAAAACTGAAAAATTTGCCATTGTACTCCTGTGGAAAATGGCCTTAGTGTGTGGGAATGACCCATGTAAGGATGTGCCAAGGCCATTTTTTACTGCAGTTTGGCAAAAGGACCCCTAATTTTTTTGTAAGTCCCATGTGCTATTGGAAACATTTGTGTGGGAACTGCAAAAAAAAAAACAACAACCCTATTTAAAATAGCCTCAATACTGCTGCATTAAAAATGGGCTTAGCACAAAGTAAAGTCCCGTGTTAGCAAGTGCTAAGCCCAAATTTTGCCGCAGTTTAGTAAAAAGGCCCTTATTTATTTAAAATTCTTATACTCCTGGTTCCCATTTTTCAAAAATGCCCAAAGCAGTATGTAACACTGCAAAAACGTTAAAACATAACAAACCAAAGAGGCTCTATTACTAAGCAGGCTAAAAAGTGGCTTGTGCTACTTTTAGCATGTGGGTTTCCCACGTGCTGAGGCCACTTTTAGTGTGGCAGTAAAATGGCTGCAATTTCTATTTTCTCTCTTAATGATCACACACTACTTTCCCAATTAGCGTGTGGCCAATAGCACAAGAGTCCTTACCGCCACCTATTTACTAGGCAGTAAGGGCTCCCGTGCTAATAGGGCAGCGTGTGATGATTTACCTGTGCTACCTTATTAGCACAATGCACATCTAATCTCCGCCTCCGAACACGCCTCCTAGCTAAAAAAAATATATATTATATTTTTTAGCATAGGATTAGTATGCACCGATCCCAGAACTACTGTGGGACACCTGAGTGCATCTCACGGTAGTGCCTTTTTAGCGTGCAGTAAGCACACAATAGTGCATACCGCTACTTTTTAAAAGGGCTACTATGGGGGTCTTTTACAAAAGATTAGCACATGCTATCTGCAGCAGAGCCCATAGGAATAAAATGGGTCTTGTGGCAGATAATCAGGCTCATTTTCGAAAAAGATGGATGTCCAAAAAGTGACATAAATCGGTATAATCGAAACCCGATTTTGAACGTCTTTATCGTAAGTCCATCGCAACAACGTCCAAATCTGAAGGGGGCGTATCGGAGGCGTGGTTGAGGCGGGACTTGGGCGTTCCTAACACTTGGACGTCTTTGAGCCATAATGGAAAAAAGCAAAGACATCCAGGACTAAAACTTGGATGTTTTCACCCAGACCTCTTTTTATTATGAATAAGGCACAAAAAGGTGCCCAAAATGACCAGATGACCACTGGAAGAAATCAGGGATGACCTCTCGTTACTCCTCCAGTGGTCACTAACCCCCTCCCACCCTCAAAATGATTTAAAATATTACTTGCTAGCCTCTATTCCAGCCTCAGATGTCATACTCCGGTCCATGACAGCGCATGCGGGTCCCTGGAGTAGTTTAGTAGTAGGCTCAGTGCACTTCAGACAGGTGGACCCAGGCCCATGCCCCCCCCCCCCCTACCTGTTACATTTGTGGAGGAAACAGCGAGCCCTCCAAAACCCACCAGAAACCCTCTGTACCCGTATATAGGTGCCCCCCTTCACCTGTAAGGGCTTTGGTAGTGGTGTACAGTTGGGGGTGGTGGGTTTTTTTTTTTGGGGGGGGGGGTTGGGGGGCTCAACACATAAGGTAAGGGAGCTGTGTACCTGGGAGCATTTTATGAAGTCCACTGCAGTGCCCCCTAGGGTGCCCAATTGCTGTCCTGGCATGTCAGGGGAACCAGTGTACTACAAATGCTGGCTCCTTCGATGTCCAAATGGCTTGAATTTGGACGTTTTAGACTTGAACGTATTTGGTTTCGAAAAATCGATGAAAATCAAAGACTTTCAAATCCAAGGATGTCCATGGTATTTTCGAAAATAAAGATGGACATCCATCTTTTTTCGAAAATGAGCTTCTCCCCATCTCCGAGTTTGGCCATTTTACAAAGACGTCCAAATTCCAACTTATCTTTCAAAAATGCCCCTCAATGTGCGCTAAAAGACCCCCTAAAATAAACTCAACTAAAAACTATAAAAATCTGATGCTCACACATCCCTCCTCTATGCGCTTAATTCACATTAGTAAATTAGGTCCCTTGTTTGTATCAGTAGGGAATGGAGTTCACAGAAACACATAATAGTGATAAGGACCACAAGGCCCAATCTAGCCTCCCAAATAATTTCATAGTGCAGTGCCAAAGGGCCAGTTGATCACAACAGCTAAGGCTTTTCTCTATTTTCATAAATTCTGGGTTTTTAAAAATGTTTGCCTCCATACATTTACCAGGTGTCTGTTCTAAGCATCCACTACCCTCTCCACTGTGGAAAAAACACAGTTCCCCTTGTGTTTGGGATCTGTCAGAAAACACTTTAATAGGAAAGAAAACACATGCAGAGTCTGCTGGAGAACACAGTTTCACCTAACAGCTCAAAATCCTTCCTTCCCCTCCCAGCTCAGCAGAGACGTTATATAGGGGGTCTTTTACTAAACCGCGGTAGCATTTTTAGCTCGCTGTGGAACTCGGTAGTAAAAGCCGAGATGTCCATTAAATTCCTATGGGCATTTTGGCATTTACTGCCAGCAGATTTCCACTGCGAGCTAAAAATGCTACCGCAGCTTAGTAAAAGACCCCCATAGTTTCTTTAGACAAGTATAACTCCTGTGTTTTTTCACTGAGCAGCTCTGTTCCTAAAATGCACTTTTTCTACATTTTTTGCACATGCTTATCAGTGAAAGGCAGGTTGTGATAATAAACTAACAAATTATTTTGTTCTGAAAGAAGACAATTCTCATTTCTTATGTCACAAACTGTGGTTGTTCCATTAGTGCCCCTTCTACACATTATACACAATTCCTTTTAGTACATTTATTTTGGCCAAGCTTTGGCCTCTTAAGTTAGGCCTTTATACCAATGGTTCTTCAAAGCAGTGGAATGAATAGTAACATCAGAAAATATGCCTTTGTGGTATGGAACAATGTTTCTCAATCCAGTTCTTGGGGCATAATGAGCCAGTCAGGTTTTCAAGATATCCACAAGGATTATGCATAAGATAGATCTGCATACCAAGGAGACAATGCAAGCAGATCTATCTCATGCATATTCATTGTGGATATCTTGAAAACCAAACTGGCTAGGTGTGCTCTGAGGACTGGATGGAGAAGCACTGCCCAATACCACAAAGTCATATTTTCTGATGTTACTTTTCATTCCACTGCTTTGAAGCCCTCGTATCACGAACTCTGGTTCTGGAACATTTGATCCATTGTAAAAGGTTTGCTTTTTGTGTAGTTTTTTTTTTTTAAATCTTTGAGATATTTGAATAAATCCTATCCTATCTTCCATTTTACTTTTTGTAGATCTGTTCTTGGCACTACTTTGGTAGCCCTTTTCTGGATGCCTGCACTCTGTCTATTGCAGAGCACACCAAAAGGAAACAGGAACACAAACCAGTCACAGAACAAAACAGCGAAGTGGGCTACAGATGGAACAACCAAGACCATCAAATGTTTCAGAAACATGGGCTATGTTGGGTCCTATAATAAAATCCGTTTCCTTCAACGATTTGGCTCAGTCTGGTTGTCCCATCTGTGGCTCACTTTGCTGTTTTGTTCTGCACTCTGTCTACACCATTTTGCTGGCACAGCCTCCAGAACTTAACACTTTCCTTAAGGGAAGGAAGGGGGGAAGGGGAAATGGGACTTGATATACTGCTTTTCTGTCGTTTTTGTGTACGTCTAGTAGTGCTATAGAAATGATTAGTAGTAGTTTTTGCAACTACATTCAAAGCGGTTTACATATTATATACAGGTACTTATTTGTACCTGGGGCAATGGAGGGTTATGTGAAGTGCCCAGAGTCACAAGGAGCTGCAGTGGGAATCGGGTTTTCTTGAACCCAGCTTTTCCCTTTCAAAATAATCTGCTAACATGTTTTTATGATTGCAGGGGTAGATTGTCCAGCAAACAGCCATTATGGGATTTGCACTCTTGGATGCTTTGCTACCTGCTTCAATTTATCACCTCCACCTGGTTGCTGCTCCCATTGTAAAGAAGGTTGTGCATGTAATGAAGGCTTCATCCTCAGTGGTAACCAGTGTGTTCCTATTTCTCAATGTGGATGTGTCTACAGAGGATTCTACTACAAGATCAATGAGGTGTTCTACCCAAATGAGAACTGCAGCCAGCAATGCACCTGCCATGAAGGTGGAGTTCAGTGTACGGCTATTTCCTGTGGTCCCAATGAAGAGTGTAAAATAGTGGATGGAGTCCAGAAGTGTCAGCCTATTGGTTCTGCCACATGCTTTGCTGCTGGGGACCCGCACTACTATTCCTTTGATGGCCTTGCATTTGACTTTCAAGGCAACTGCATGTACACCCTAGCTAAGACATGCCCTGGGGCCATGGGCATTCCAGCTTTTGAAGTCAATGTGAAAAATGAAAAATGGGGAAATGGAAAAGTATCTCTTACTAGGACAATATCACTTAATGTGTACAAGTATAATCTGATACTGCGGCATGAGAAACCCCAGCATATTGAGGTAAGACCCATTTAACAAATATATAGGGGCTAATTTCAGTTTTTGACACAGGATTTCTGTAGTTTACTGCATTTTAAAGAAACAGCAATGTTGTAACATAGGGCAGGAATTTTAAAAGCCATTTATATGTATAAAGCAAGTGTAGGTGTAGAAATGAATGATAAAGTTGCCAGGGATAAATGTGAGTACCCATATGTATATTGCATCATTTAACACATTTTTACCCACAATGACCAGAAGCATTTCCAGAGGCAGAGTGGGGGTGGAGTTTGGATTTGCCAAAGTGCACACAAATATTCTTGTAAAAGTTGTGTGTACTAAATAGCAGGTGTAATCGTGTGTATCATTTTGTTGTGGTAATTTTCACAGGAAACACTCTTTTCCTTTTAAAATTAAGGTGGGTTGTTCTAAACTGATTCCACAGTTTAAAGTCTATCCAATTATCCTTGATCAATTTCTGGTCATTTTACTCCTCCCCTCTGCTACGCCTACAGTATCCAACTCAGACATGCTCCAACTCTAGTAGTAGCACTCTGATTCCTGCCATCAATGTAGATAGGACATTGCAGACATCCACCACACACTCTGTATAGAAGCATTTACTCTTTCCAGTTTTATATCATGATCCCTTCTCCTTGAGTTCTTCTTTCTAATGGAAAATGATGCCATCTGCTTTATTTTAGCCTGTTTGATATCTGAATGATGATTTGATGATATCTGAACAGTGATTTTCATTTAATTCAGTTTAATGCAATGATTCTTAACCTGAGTGCTTGAGACCCCCAAACTATACCTAGTTTCTAGAGCAGTGGTTATCAACCCAGTTCTTGGGTGACAACAAGCTAGTCAGGTTTTCAGGATACCCACAATGACTATGCATGAGATACATTTGCATACAATAGAGGTAGTGCCTGCAAATGTATCTTATGCATATTCATTTTGGATATCCTAAAAGCCTGAATGGTTCGGTGTGTCTTGAGGACTCGGTTGAGGACCCCTGTTCTAGAATAACTGAAGCATGTAAATGTGTCAGGACCTTGCATCTCATGGATATTGGAGATGTGCTTTCTTTTGATATGAACCAGGAATATCAACTAAATCTCTGATTTTATTTCTTTTCATCCCCTCCCCACTTTACAGCATGCCATCAAAAATTATAAAAAAAACTCCTGCAGGCTTGCCACCAATCCCTACAGCCCCTTGGATGATACTCCCCCTCCCCCACCCCAACTCTATATATCATCCTATCCGTACTCAGCAAAGGGAACATAAACCATCACTACAAAATGGCACTGGCTAACACAAAGCCTGAACCAGGCTTAAATTGACACTGGTCTCTGATCTGCAGTGTCATAAATCAATATTATAGAGACAGACAGGACTGGAATAACTGTGGATCTCTCCTATACCTTTCTGGATCACAGGTGAGGTAGGATGCAGGGATTATGGAGGTTTGGGGAGTATGGCAGCAAGCTGCAGGGACTCCTTTGCATTCCTGGCAGTGCAGTTTTTATTTTTAGTGTGTGCTATTGCAAAATAGTGTCAATATAAAAACAAGAAAACAACAAAACACAGCTAAGGAAACAAAGTGTATATGAACCAACATAAAAAAGCCTTACACAACCCTAAAAGTAGATCTATTTGAGTGGGATCCTGCAGAGGAGCAAATCTTAAAATGGCTAGATGTATGAGCTGTTACATTGCACACTGAATTATATGGCAGACACTATTCAATTAAAAAATGAATAGAAAGATCATCTCTTCATCGTTCAATTATTTAACAGCAGGAAGGCAGAATTTTGCACAGAAAAAGAAACCCTGATAGGTTGCAGAATTTTCTGCAGGCACCAAGGTTAGATTATAAATTTCCAAGTGCTACTGTTAAATAGTGACTGACTAATTAGGTAAAGTTTTAATTTCAGCTGTCCATGGATCTGTGGAGAGATGGAAATAGAGAATAAAATGAAAAAGGCCTAAGTTCACTAAAGGTCTCAGGGAAACAACTAGGATCCCGCAAAATGTGAGGGCTACTATATTGTAAATTGGTTATTTAAAATTAACTAGATAGATTTGAGGAGGCTTGTGAGTGCACTAGAAGATAGGATGGTGAATGAGGGAGTGATCCAAGTCTGCAGAAAGTAGGGTACAGCTGTGTGTGTGGAGGGGGGGGGGGCAGGGGGGGGGCGGGGGGGGGGTCCCAGCACAGCCCTACCCTATCCTGCCCTTCCCTACCTGGTTTTCTTCAGCAGACAGCAGGGTTCCCCACCTCCAGAATGATCTCTCCCACAGCAGGTCTGCTTCTTTAGCAGGTGGGGCCTGGCCTCTCTTCCTGCTACAATAATGTCCTCTCTTCTCCTTTTGCTTGTTTGGTAGGTGGGGCCCAGGCTCCCCAAATGCTGCAGCATTCAGATTTTGCAAGGGTCTCTATTGATTCTGATGACTGTTGTGGCTCCTTGCCACCTGTCAGGTTCAGAGTCCGCGGGGCTGGGCTCTGGAGCAAACGTGAGCCCTTGGGCTGCTGAGGAGGAGCGACAGCAGCAGGCAAAACCCACCAACCAACGCTGGGCAAGCACACCGACACCGGCAGGGACTGCAGGCACCGCCCAGCGAACCGGAACACACGGACTGGAACACTGGACTGGAATTCCCCAGACTGGAGGACACAGGACTGGAACCCCCCGAACTGGAACACTGGACTGGAATCCCCCGGACTGGAGGACAAAGGACTGGAACACCGGACTGGAGCACACCGGACTGGTCCACACAGCTTCACCTGCACTTAGCTACTAAGCCCCCCAGGAGTTGAGCTCCTGGGTTCGAGTAGCCGGCAGGACTTACTGGATACCGGATGACACAGGGACCAGGACTGGAAACAGAAGTACTCCTAAACCTAAACTGATCTACGTGCTCCCAAGCCCTAAACCAGCAGGAGTGTTTCTAACAGTAAACTGACAAAAGGACTTCCTAAGCCCTATACTAAACAGGAGCTCCTAAGCCCTGCTCAAGAAAGGGACTTCCTAAGCCCTAAACTAACAGAGCAGGGAACTAAACACAAAGCTAACACAGGTGCTACTAAGCACCAAGCTACAAGCAGAGCTCTACACTAACAAGCTAAACACAAAACTAACAAGCTACCTAAGCACTGCTCTAGCAAGCTAGATACAAAACTAACAAGGTGCTTCCTAAGCACTACTCTGGCAAGCAACCAGAAGAGCTCCTAGCACTAAAAGGGAAGACAGGGGAGCCACAAGGAAAAAGCAGGGAAGCTAACACATAAGCCAAAAGTGCTTCTAAAGCACCAAACACCAACAGCAAAGACTGCAATGCTCCCAATAGCACAAACACCAGAAGTACTTCTAACAGCAAACTCTGCAGTGTTCCTAACAACACCAAACCCTGAAGTACTTCTATCAGCAACAGAGCTTCCAAAGCCCTACACACAGCAATGCTTCCAAAACCAAGAGGGAAAAGCAGGGGAACCATAAGGGAAAAGCAGGAAAGCTAAACACACAGTCACCAGTGCACACTGCACTAACACTAACCTGGCCCTTAGCAAAAGCAAGCAGGGAGACGACACAAAGTCAGAAGTGCACACTGCACCACCCTACCTAAAGCAAACACCACCATTGCAAAGGCTCTGAAGCAGGGTTGCCAGCTGGGAAAAATTTTCCCAGCCCGAAACAGCCATAAACCCGCCCAAAAACCGCCCGTGACCAATCCCCGTCTTCCGCGTCACCGAACCCCGCCCCGCGTCACTAAGCCCACCTCCCACGTCACTAACCCCGCCCCCTACGTCATCCCTGACTTCAGCCCCGCCCCTGAAAGGCTTCTATTGGTCCAATTTGGACCAATAGAAGCCCCGGAAAAGCTTCTATTGGACCAAATTGGACCAATAGCAGCCCCGGAAAAGCTTCTATTGGACCGAATTGGACCAATAGAAGCCCCGGAAAAAAACGCCGAACTCGCACAGCGGCGACGGGAAAACCGCCCAAAAAACCGCATCCTGCGGCCGGCGAAATTTTCCCGCCGCTGCTGGCGAAAACCCGCCTAATTGGGCGGTAAAACCGCCCACCTGGCAACCTTGCTCTGAAGGAAACAACACCACTTCCTTATCAAGGCCCTCCCTGATGATGTCACACTCCCTAGACCCAGGCAACAGCACACTGACCCACACTGAAACCCATAGAGGCCCAACCCACACCAATGCAACACCGTGAAGCACTTGAAGCCAGTACACCCAAAGAGAGTTAGAGCTAACTCCGTCCACACACACAGCTGTAGTAAAGTGAAACAATTAGCCCCATGCTGCTGGAAGCTGCCAGCACAGAGAAACAGAGCCAGCTCAGAAAGGACAGACAAAAGAAACAGAAGCCAGCTAAGAAGCTGACCCCCAGGAAAGAGGTAAGTTTGAGAGGGGTTCTGACCCCAATCATAACAGCACCTCCCCCTCAAGGCTCCCGTGTCCCCATGGGAGCTCCAGGTCTCAAAAGACAATTTAGGTCTCCATGGGTAGCTGTGATGAAATCTCCCAATGGGTTTCACAACATAAATCTGGGCAGCTGGGCAGGAAGTGACAAGTACATCTGGAACTAGGAAACCAGAATGGCTTTGGCCGCCACGAGGCTCTTTAGAATGGCTGCTAGGCAGGGTCAGAGTCTTGGATGCAACAAGTGGAGTTCTATTCAACAGGAACCATCTCCTGAAGGAGTCCACAGTTTCCTTGACTTCCTGGCACTCCACTGTAGCAGCCAGAACTGGGCTAGAGCCCACACCCATCCTGGAATCTGAAGCCGGACAGGAACTGGACTTCAGACTGGACCTTGCTTCTTGGCTGGAGCTGGAACTCAGGAGGAGTTCAACATCTTGATTGAAGTGGGAACTCAGAGTAGACTCAGCATCTTGCCTGAGACTGCATTCTGATCCGGGCTCAGCATCTTGGCCGGAACTGCAACTCACACTGGACTCAGCATCTTGCCTGGAACTGGAACTCCAACTCGACCCGGACTCAGCATCTTGGCCGGAACTGCAACTTGAACCGGACTCAGCATCTTGACTGGGACTGCAACTTGACCCAGACTCAGCCTCTTGCCTGGGACTGGAACTCCAACTCGACCCGGACTCAGCATCTTGACTGGAACTGGAACTCCAACTCGACCCGGACTCAGCATCTTGCCTGGGACTGGAACTCCAACTTGACCCGGACTCAGCATCTTGCCCGGGACTGCAACTTGACCCAGACTCAGCATCTTGCCCGGGACTGTAACTCAATTCTGATTCGGCATCTCGGCTGGACTCTGCACTCGGTGCAGACTCAGCACTCATCGTGGACTCATTATCTTGGCTGGGCTCTGCACTCGGTGTAGACTCAGCACTCATCGTGGACTCGTCATCTTGGCTGGGCTCTGCACTCGGTGTAGACTCAGCACTCATCGTGGACTCATTATCTTGGCTGGGCTCTGCACTCGGTGTAGATTCAGCACTCATCGTGGACTCATTGTCTCGGCTGGACTCTGTACTCAGTGCAGACTCATCACTCGGTGTAGACTCAGCATCCCGGCTGGAACTGCAACTCGATCCAGACTCAGCATCTTGACTGGAACTACAACTCGATCCAGACTCAGCATCTTGGCTGCCACTGCTGCAACTCGGAGTGGACACAGCATCACGGCTGGCCTCAGCACCCGGGGTAAACTCAGCCCACAGCGTGGATTCAGCATCTGGACCGGGACTGGCACTTAGTCCGGGACTACTAAGCCACCTTCTTTCAGCTTGGGCCTCAGGAGTATCCCACAGGGCTGGATCCGATAGGAGTTGGAAGCGGTAAAAGAACAGCTTGGAAGCGGTAAAAGAACCCATAGCAGAAACTGGGTTTTCTTCAAACCCAAGCCAGGAGACACGCCTTCTCTCTGTGGCAGCTTCAGGGGTATCCTTCAAGGCTGGATCAGACAAGAGTGCAACCCGGTAATCCTGGAGTGTCATAAGCAGATCCAGATCAAAAATTGGGTTGGAACTGGGATCCAACCTGGTACTAGGAGGCTCGGTTTGAAGCTCCACTCGAACTGGACTCAGAAACTTGCCTGGAAGCACAGCTTGGACGGGACTCGGAGACTCGATTAACCGCCCCACTCAGACTGGAATCGGCGGCTCGGTCAGCGTCCCTCGGACTGGACTCCGAGGCTTGCGTGGAAACACCACCTGAACTGGGATAGGAGGCTCGGTTCGAAGCGCCCTCTGGACTGGACTCGGAGGCTCGGTCAGCAGCGTCCCACGGACTGGACTCCGAAGCTTAAGTGGAAGCGCCACTTGAATTGGCATCAGAGGCTCGGTCAGAAGCGTCCCTCGGACTGGACTCTGAAGCTTGGCTGGACGTGCTGCTCTGACTGGATTCAGAGGCTTGTCTGGGTGCGCTGCTTGAACGGGACTGGACCCCTACTGGGCCCAGAGCGTGGAATTCCCAAGACGTCTCCTCTCAGCGACAGCTTCAGGTGTATCCCACAAAGCTGGATTCAAGACAAGGCTGCGGCGATACTCTGAGAGCGTGATGAAAGGGTCCATATCTGAAACTGGGTTTTCAGCGATTCCAAGGCACCGGACACGTTTTCTCTCAGCTGCCGCTTCATTCTTCAAAACAGAATGAGACAAAAGTTTCCCACGATACTGACGAAGAGTCATAGAAGGATCAAGAACAACGATGGAGCTGGACCCCAGCTGGGTCAGCTGGGCGGGGGTTCTTGCCGGGCTCGTGGCTTTTGCAATCTGTCAGGTTCTCAGGTTCAGAGTCCGCGGGGCTGGGTTCTGGAGCAAACATGAGCCCTTGGGCTGCTGGCGAGGAGCGACAGCAGCAGGCAAAACCCACCAACCAACGCTGGGCAAGCACACCGACACCGGCAGGGACTGCAGGCACCGCCCAGCGAGCCGGAACACATGGACTGGAACACTGGACTGGAATTCCCCGGAGTGGAACACTGGACTGGAATCCCCCGGACTGGAGGACAAAGGACTGGAACACCGGACTGGAGCACACCGGACTGGTCCACACAGCTTCACCTGCACTTAGCTACTAAGCCCCCCAGGAGTTGAGCTCCTGGGTTCGAGTAGCCGGCAGGACTTACTGGATACCGGATGACACAGGGACCAGGACTGGAAACAGAAGTACTCCTAAACCTAAACTGATCTACGTGCTCCCAAGCCCTAAACCAGCAGGAGTGTTTCTAACAGTAAACTGACAAAAGGACTTCCTAAGCCCTATACTAAACAGGAGCTCCTAAGCCCTGCTCAAGAAAGGGACTTCCTAAGCCCTAAACTAACAGAGCAGGGAACTAAACACAAAGCTAACACAGGTGCTACTAAGCACCAAGCTACAAGCAGAGCTCTACACTAACAAGCTAAACACAAAACTAACAAGCTACCTAAGCACTGCTCTAGCAAGCTAGATACAAAACTAACAAGGTGCTTCCTAAGCACTACTCTGGCAAGCAACCAGAAGAGCTCCTAGCACTAAAAGGGAAGACAGGAGAGCCACAAGGAAAAAGCAGGGAAGCTAACACATAAGCCAAAAGTGCTTCTAAAGCACCAAACACCAACAGCAAAGACTGCAATGCTCCCAATAGCACAAACACCAGAAGTACTTCTAACAGCAAACTCTGTAGTGTTCCTAACAACACCAAACCCTGAAGTACTTCTATCAGCAACAGAGCTTCCAAAGCCCTACACACAGCAATGCTTCCAAAACCAAGAGGGAAAAGCAGGAAAGCTAAACACATAGTCACCAGTGCACACTGCACTAACACTAACCTGGCCCTTAGCAAAAGCAAGCAGAGAAACTAGACATAAAGTCAGAAGTGCACACTGCACTACCCTACCTAAAGCAAACACCACTGTTGCAAAGGCTCTGAAGGAAACAACACCACTTCCTTATCAAGGCCCTCCCTGATGATGTCACACTCCCTAGACCCAGGCAACAGCACACTGACCCAGTGAGCACACTGAAACCCATAGAGGCCCAACCCATACCAATGCAACACCGTGAAGCACTTGAAACCAGTACACCCAAAGAGAGTTAGAGCTAACTCCGTCCACACACACAGCTGTAGTAAAGTGAAACAATTAGCCCCGTGCTGCTGGAAGCTGCCAGCACAGAGAGACAGAGCCAGCTCAGAAAGGACAGACAAAAGAAACAGAAGCCTGCTAAGAAGCTGACCCCCAGGAAAGAGGTAAGTTTGAGAGGGGTTCTGACCCCAATCATAACAGCACCTTATTCTACATCCCTACACAGAGCTCTGTTGGCACATGCACAAAACAAAAACAAATCTATGCAGGCAGACAGATGGACAAACAAATAGACAGGCAGACTAACCCTCAACAACAGGCGTGAAACACACCTAAAAGTATCTTTTTATTGGACTAAATACATGTGAAGCCCAATTTTAAAGAACATGATTGAAATTGAGATATCCTGGTCGGGAAATACCCAATTCCAGTGCTATTTTAGAAAAGGCTGTGATAATGTAGATCCTTTTGTAAAATACCTGCAAGAGTGCGCATATATTTGCTGGAACATACAGCAGATAGTTAGTCTCCTGCCTGGTTAAGTCACTTTAACTATTGGCTCCTTGGTTTCTTAAATATGTTGATTAAACATTCTGTGGGATTAGACAAAATTTCTTCCAAATCATAGAAGAATAAACATTAACACAGTGTTCACTTTTCCCAGGTATACCATGATGATGAATTAAAAGACCACAAGGTAAGGTCTAGTTTCTGGTTCTTTTAGTTAATCAGGCATTTTTATTTACATTGAAGCTGTGTTTATTGGAAAGGGCCAGGTAATGTTGAAAAGCCACTTACCTACTAGGAGATGGTAAGCATATGGATCATATTAAAATTAAATATCAGATTATATCATATAGCATCTCATACATTACTAATTAAATCATGGGCAATATAGCTATTGGATGTTCATCTGAAACAAATTTAAAGCTACTAATATTATTTCAAATTAGGAGGAACTTTATTTCAAGATGTTGGTTCAATACTGAAATAGTGCTTTGGGCTCCAGAGTATCAAGGCACCAAATCAATTAGAAGTTTAAATCTGGAGTTCTTGTCATGTTGACCCTATTAACCGTGAACTCTCTCCCCTTGGGTCAAAATATATTTTTTTAATTATTATTATTTATTCATTTATTCAATATCTTACAAGAAACAGATCTTGTATAGGAAAGCATCTTTAACAGAATATTTAAAAAATAAAATTAACATTTTCAAGGTAAAGTGACACTCAAGTCCATAAATTGAATCCAAGATTTTAAGAAATCGGGAACATCAAAAAGAAAAAGAAAAACATTAACTAAGTGGAGCTGATATTTCTTTAAAGCTTCTCCATTTTCACCGAGGTTATAAATGTCGAAACATGTGCAGGTTCTGTAAACACATATTTCTTTTCCCTATACCTTATTATGCACTTGCAGGGGTATCTTAAAAAAAGGTACCCCCCAAGTGCAATATTTCAGGCTTAAGGAGCAAAAATTGTTTTCTCCGTCGCTGTGTTTCTTTCGAAACGTCGGGAAATAATATTTTAAAACCCAAAAAGGGTTTTTCCTTGTCATCAAGCAGATGAAGCCATTACGTATGGGTTGTGTCCATCAACCAGCAGGGGGAGATAGAGAGCACTCAACTTTCACAGTGCCTCATGGCCAGCCAGCTCCACTGCCTCTTCAGTATTCTCTATCTCCCCAAGCAGGGTGGCTGCAGCTTCTTCGAGCTCCATCAAAAATCTGCCTGGGGGTGGCTCCTGGCTTGCCAGTTGTTAGCCGGGGTGTTAGAGGCTATAGCAGCTTCACTTTGAAGGCACATAGGTCAGCCCTTTCCCTGCCTTACCCATGCCCCCGTGGATATGGACATATTAGCTTGCTTTTCCCTGTCCTTTCCCACTCAGTGGATGCAGGCACATTGGTTTGCCTTTCCCTGCCTTTCCCACTCATCTGAGCCTCCGGAGTTCTTATTACCTCTGCTTTCCTCACAGCATTAAAAAAAAAAAAATGGAACAGAGGTTTTTCTTTGATTCTTCTATTGGACCAGAGCTGTGATACTCGGTCTGGTGAAGTAAGAGTGTTTTCTAATTCCTCCGGGGTGGGCCCACGATCGGGGCGTTTTTGGCGCGAAACCGCCATTTTGAATTTTTCTGCCATTTTCGGCGATGGCTGCAGAGAATGTAAAGCACTGTTCCCAGTGTGGCAAGCGCAAATCAGCAGCGGGGCTCTGTAAATCATGCTATACAGGTGTAAGAGCCGGCCCGAGCATGGCGAGTGATGATTCTTCCCGCTCAGAGCTGGCAGCGGACACCATTTTGAATTCTCCATGGCACAGCCTCCGTACAGACGGAGGGCCCTGAGCCCGAGGGGGGGGGGCCTCGAATTGAGGCTATTCAGGGAGCGGCTAGCCCCGGACGGGATCTGGGTGCCCAGGGCGAGTTTTTCTCCCCTGATTTTATGTTATTATTGCATAAAGCATACATGCTGAAAAGAGCTCTCCCTCAAGGACCGTCTGAGGCCCCTTCTATTGTCCCCCCCCCCCCCCCCCCCGGTGGATTCTGGCCTGGGACTGCCCGCTGAGGCTATTTTCCCTGATAATTGGCATAAAGAAAAGCGTAGAAGGGCTAATTCCCCTTCAGATTTTGGTGCACCTCCTCCCCCCCCCCCCCTCCCCGTGGTCGGACTGTGAGGATTCGGAGAGTTCTGGCAGGCCTTCATGGTCTGAGGAGCCAGAGTCAGGTGCAGAATTACCACAGGATCTGGATGATCCCTCCGCGGTGAGGATTTTCCACCGTGATGAGCTGCCAGCGCTTATTTCAGATGCCCTACAGGTCCTTTCTATTGAAGAGCCTGACAGTTGCACGGCCTCCTCTGTGAATCCTAGGATGGCTGGTACCAAAAAGCCTGCTCGAGCCTTTCCTTTGCATGACTCCATCCAAGAGCTTATTTCCGCTCAGTGGGCTGACCCCGAGGGACCTTTGAAAGTTTCCAGGGCTATGGGGCAATTATACCCTCTGCGTGAGGAGCATTTGGCTCGCTTTGCAATGCCTAAAGTAGATGCCCTAGTCACTTCGGTGACAAAAAGAACTACCCTCCCTGTGGAAGGTGCAGTTGCCCTGAAGGATATACAAGACCGTAGGCTGGAAGCAGCACTTAAACGGTCCTTTGAAATTGCAGGTCTTACTGTTCAGGCGGCTGCATGCAGTTGTTATGCTGCTAGAGCCTGCCTGGCGTGGTTGCAACAGGCAGTGGAACAGCCCGGAGATGGAGCGGAGCCCTTCTCGGATGTGGCTCCACGGCTGGAGTCGGCCTTGTCCATTTTTGGCTGATGCCCTTTATGATATTGTCAGAGCTTCGGCTAAACAAATGGCAGTAGCAGTGGCGGCTCGCCGTCTTATTTGGCTACGACATTGGGCAGCGGACATGGCCTCTAAGCAAAGGTTGGTGAAGTTGCCCTTTCAAGGCCTTCTCCTATTTGGTGAGGAGTTGGAAAACAAAATTGTTAAAGGCCTGGGAGATCCTAAACCCCAGCACTTGCCTGAAGATAGGCCGAGGCCTTCCTCCAAGGGCCAGGCGGTCCACTCCTCTTATAGACCTCGCTTCCGTGAAGCTAGAAGGTACTGCTCAGGGCGTTCTGCTGGGTTCACTTCTCGTGCCCGTTTTTCAGCAGAGGAACTCCTTTCGCTCGGACAAGCGTTCCGCAGCCACCGGCTCTAGGCCTGGAGTTCAGGGGTGAACCTCTCAATGATGGTGCGCCAGCCCCCTCCTCGCTTCCTGTCATCGGAGGATGTCTTTCCCTCTTTGCCGAGGAGTGGGCCAATATTTCCTCAGATCAGTGGGTTCTGGACCTGATCAGAGATGGCTACAGAATAGAATTCAACGCCCCAGTAAGAGACGTGTTTGTGGAGTCCCGATGCGGTTCTGCCGCCAAATGGGCGGCGGTAGAGGAGACTTTGCAAGGGGCCGTGTCCCCGGTACCTCCCGCCGAACACGGCTACGGCCGATACTCCATCTACTTTGTGGTGCCGTGAAAAGGTGGGTCTTTTCGCCCTATTCTGGACTTAAAAGAATTAAACAAGTCCCTGAGAGTGCGGCATTTCCACATGGAAACCCTGCGCTCCGTCATTGCTGCGGTACAGCCAGGAGAGTTTCTCATCTCTCTAGACCTGAAAGAAGCTTACTTGCACATACCAATTTGGCCCCCGCACCAGAAATTTCTGAGGTTTGCGGTGTTGGGAAAACATTTCCAGTTCCGGGCCTTGCCTTTTGGCCTCGCCACAGCTCCCCGAACCTTTTCGAAGGTAATGGTGGTAGTAGCTGCTTTGCTCAGGCGAGAAGGTATCAGGGTTCACCCGTACCTAGACGACTGGCTCATCAGAGCAGACTCTGTAACAGAGAGCTATCAAGTTACAGCCAGAGTGGTCTCAGTACTTCAATCTCTAGGCTGGGTCGTCAATATGGCCAAAAGTCACCTGACCCCCTCGCAATCTCTAGAATATTTGGGGGCCAGGTTCGACACAGACTCGGGCTATGTATACCTACCCGAGCTAAGGCGGTGCACGCTTCAGAATCAGGTCCGTCTGCTCCTGAGGATGCCCCGCCCGCGAGCTTGGGACATTGTCCAGCTGCTGGGATCGGTGACAGCCACATTGGGAGTGGTGCCCTGGGCGAGAGTGCAGCTGAGACCTCTACAGTATTCCCTATTTCAAAGATGGTCTTCAGTTTCTCAGGATTATCAATGCAGACTTTCTTGGCTCCCTGCGGCCCGACTCAGCATGGAGTGGTGGCTCTCAGACAGCATGCTGCGGTGAGGAATGCCGCTGACGCTCCCCGATTGGTGTCTAGTAGTGACAGATGCCAGCCTGAAGGGCTGGGGCGCACATTGCAAGGGGAAGCATGCCCAGGGTCTATGGACACCCGAGGAGTCGGAGTGGTCCATCAACCGCCTGGAGTTGAAAGCGGTGTTTCAGGCGCTTCTGGCCTTTCAAGTGACCCTGGAAGGATTGGCTGTCAGAGTGATGTCGGACAACACAACAGCAGTGGCCTACATAAATCGACAAGGCGGCACTCAGTGCAGAGTACTGGCTGCGCAGGCCGAACAGATTTGCCACTGGGCCGAGCTGCATCTTCAGTTTCTGTCGGCAGCTCACATTGCAGGTCAGAGCAAGCCGATTATCTAAGCAGGCATCAGATCGATCCAGCAGAATCGGAACTAGCAGACGAAGTATTCCTGCAGATATGTGCCAAATGGGGCAAGCCTGTGATGGATCTTATGGCGACAAGTTCAAATGCCAAAGTCCCGTGCTTCTTCAGCAGATGGAGGGATCCTCGCTCGGCAGGGTTGGATGCCTTGACTCAGCCCTGGCCTCCGGGCCTACTATATGTGTTCCCTCTGTGGCCCTTGATAGGGCGCGTGCTCCTGCGGATTCGGCTGCACCCAGGAGAAGTGGTCTTCATCGCCCCGGATTGGCCCAGGAGGCCTTGGTATGCGGACCTCCGACAGATGCTAGTGGAGGCTCCCCTTCCTTTACCTCTGGTACCGAACCTGTTGTCACAGGGCCCTGTAGCCCTGGAGGATGCCTGCTGCTTTGGTCTTATGGCATGGCGATTGAGAGGGCGCAATTGAGGGACAAAGGCTATTCAAACAGTCATTTCCACTCTCCTGCAGGCCCGCAAGCGTTCCACTTCCGTGGCTTATGCCAGGATTTGGCGCCAGTTTGAGTCTTGGTGTGCTTCAAAAGCGATCACACCCATGCGGGCTCCTGTCTCGCCGATTCTGGACTTTTTGCAGGATGGTGTACAAATAGGCTTGGCCTATAATTCCCTGCGTGTCAAGTGGCAGCGTTTGCCTCCCTTCATGGTAAGGTTGAAGGCGTGTCTTTAGCTGCTCATCCAGATGTGGCACGGTTTCTTAGTGGGGTGCTTCGGCTCCGGCCTTCCGTGCGAGCACCCTGTCCAGCTAGGAACCTGGGGCTAGTTTTGAAGGCCCTGCAGGCTTCTCCTTTTGAGCCGCTTCAGCGAGCATTGGAGAAAGATTTGACACTAAAGGCCGTTTTTCTTGTGGCCATTACTTTGGCGAGACGGGTGTCAGAGCTCCAGACGCTGTCCTGTAGAGACCCATTTCTGCAATTCTCAGAGTCCGGGGTCACGGTTCGGACAGTGCCTTCCTTCATGCCTAAGGTGGTTTCAGCGTTTCACCTAAACCAGCCTATTTTCTTGCCCTCCTTTGATAAGGAGGAGTTTCCAGAATCTTTTGGGCAGTTGCACCTGTTGGATGTGCGCAGGACTCTGCTGCAGTATCTGCGAGTTACTATCTCTTTCAGGATCTATGATCATCTGTTTGTTTTGCTATCAGGTCCTCACAGAGGGTCTCCAGCGTCTCAAGCCACTATTGCCTGCTGGCTCAAAGAAACTATCTTTTCAGCTTATCTGCTTGCCGGCCGGTCTCCGCCTGTAGCCTTTAAGGCGCATTCTACCAGAGCGATTTCTTCCTCTTGGGCTGAAACTGGAGCACTCTCTCGTCAAGAGATATGCAGTGAAGCAACATGGGCTTCTAAGCTCTCTTTTGCCCGACATTACAGGCTGGATGTGGCTGCTAGGAGGGATGCGCGTTTTGGAGCACAAGTGCTAGCTCGTGGTGTGACCGGTTCCCACCCTATATAGGGATTGTTTTGTTACTTCCCATACGTAATGGCTTCATCTGCTTGATGACAAGGAAGGGAAAATTAGGTTCTTACCTTGGTAATTTTCTTTCCTTTAGTCATAGCAGATGAAGCCATGAGCCCTCCCTGTATGATTGTCTGTATGCTGTGAAGCAAGTTCCTTCCTTGGGAGAAAGTTGGAAAACAGTCTTCAGGATTCATGTTCACTTATAGGAGGATGAGTCCATTCCCTCCAGTTTATGTTTTGGAGGATGAGTTTATTCCCTCCAGGAGGTTGCGTGTATCCCCTCCAGTTATACAATAAGGAGGATGAGTTTATTCCCTCCAGGAGGATGTGTTCATTCCCTCCTTTTGAGTTCATGCCCTTGTTAATGGGCCATCGTTCGCTGTGAGGAAAGTTCATGTTATTCCCATTGCGGTTTGCCATGCTGCTTTGGAAGCTTCAAATACTGAAGAGGCAGTGGAGCTGGCTGGCCATGAGGCACTGTGAAAAGTTGAGTGCTCTCTATCTCCCCCTGCTGGTTGATGGACACAACCCATACGTAATGGCTTCATCTGCTATGACTAAAGGAAAGAAAATTACCAAGGTAAGAACCTAATTTTCCCATCTTTACTTTGGAAAAACATACGGAAAATCCAATTTTTGTCAGGCAATAGCGCAACAGTTGCCACCAAAGTAGAGGCTGTTGCAAGTTCAGTGTCAGAGGTTTCAAGCAAAAGAGAGACATCAATAGGATTTTCATCTAAATGATTCTGTTCCTTTCCTGGGATATAATATGCCAAGGTAAATGACGGTATGTTCTACTAACACTACTACTACTAACAAACATTTCTAAAGTGCTACTAGGGTTACGCAGCGCTGTACAATTCAAACATAGAAGGACAGTCCCTGCTCAAAGAGCTTACAATCTAAAAGACAAGAGAACAATCTAAAGACAAGTGAACAATCTAGAGGACGAGTGAACAGTTAATCTGATAGGGTGGATAGATTGGGGCATTTTATATTTCTCGAGCGGTTAGGTGCCGAAGGCAGCATTGAAGAGGTGAGTTTTAAGCAGAGATTTGAAGATGGGTAGGGAGGGGGCATGGCGTATGGGTAAAGGAAGATTATTCCAGTAAATCTTTTATCATTGTAGGTTGTAAAGTTTCAATTTTCATAATTCTCTGATCCAACTTTTCAACTTTATCGTTTATATTCTTAATCTCCTCTTCTCTTTTTTGAGAGTCCATTTCTAACTGTTTTACTGTTGGTGAAACTTCATTTATCTGTTTAAGAAAAGTTTGACCCAGATTAGAAACCAAGTCTCATAAGGCTTCCAATGTCACTTCTTTTGGTTTTTACCACCAACTCTTTAGGAATTTCAAACCTTTCAGAAGACTGCAGACGGATCTCACTTTGACCCTCAGTTCCTCTCCCCTCACTCCGTGGCAGTTCCAAGGGTTCAAAACCCTCTGTTCCCTTCTCAGATAGAAGCGAAGCCTCTCCTCGACTATCCTCAGGGCCCATGAAACCTTCCAAGGGGGACCCCATCGATTCAGAGAGATAGGAACTTGCGCCTATCGGCTGGGGAGGAGGAGTATGCTCAGCGGGACTCAAGGTGATTTCAAAACCAGGGGAAGCTGAAAGTTCCCGATCGCCGGCGTTCCCTACTGGAGGTGTACCGCCGTTTGACCAGCTCCCTGTGGTCTCACGAATCAGTCCATAGGTCCAGGTAAGGAGGGAGGTAGCGGGGAGGCTCTGACCACTAGTCTCCCTCTTCGTTTTGGCCTTTTGTTACAAAGGAAATCGCGAGGCTCACAGCGTCTTAGTATACTGCGGCTGGGTCAAAATAATTCTTAAGAAACTACCTGCCAGGGCTACAGTCCACCTTCTTCCCAAATTGTTGCCTAACCAGTCTCCTGGCAGGCAAATTATTCTGCGTTCAGATGGATAGGTTTAACCAGCCCAGTAGTGCTTTCTAGACCTAGTTGACAAGCACAAAGTAGGAATGCTTTTAACATAGTAGAAACTAGTTAAAAGGACTCAAGAGCTATCTAGTCTACCTGGGTACCCGTTCCTACACTACTTCAAGTTTATTCAAGATTTAATATACCGCTTATGAGAAAACTATCAAAGCTTGAATACAAGAAAGAAAAGGAGGAAAAGAACTACATAATACAGAAAAATAGAGAAGACACTGGAGAGAACAGAAAGGGAAATGGGACTTGATATACTGCCTTTCTGAGGGTTTTTTTGCAACTACATTCAAAGCGGTTTACATATATTCAGGTACTTATTTTGTACCAGGGGCAATGGAGGGTTAAGTGACTTGCCCAGAGTCACAAGGAGCTGCAGTGGGAGTTGAACTCAGTTCCCCAGGATCAAAGTCCACTGCACTAACCACTAGGCTACTCCTCCACTCCAAAGAAAGAATCTAGATGCCAACACTGCAGCATATTAGGCATCCATATCACAAATGGACAGTAAAGGGCGTCTAAGACCTGAATGCCTAACAAAATAAATGTGTTTTAAATCTAACCTTATAATCAGATAAAGATTGTGCTGACAATCTTCTAGGGATTGGAATTCCATAAGGTAGGACCCTGTACACTATGGGGCTCATTTTCGAAAGAGAAGGGCATCCATCTTTCAACATAAATTGGTACCGGACAAAATGATAGAGACTATCATTAAGAACAAAATAACACAGCACATTCTAAAGCATGGACTGATGAGACAAAGTCAGCATGGATTTAGTGAAGGGAAGTCTTGCCTCAGCAATCTACTGCATTTCTTTGAAGGGGTAAACAAACATGTCGACAAAGGTGAGCCAGTGGATATTGTGTATCTGGATTTTCAGAAAGCGTTTGACAAAGTCCCTCATGAAAGGCTCCAGAGGAAATTAGAGAGTCATGGAATCGGATGTAGTGTATTGTTATGGATTAAAAACTGGTTGAAAGATAGGAAACAGAGAGTAGGGTTAAATGGTCACTATTCGCAATGGAGAAGGGTAGTTAGTGGGGTCCCTCAGGGATCTGTGCTGGGACCGTTGCTTTTTAACATTTTCATAAATGACCTGGAGGTGGGGGTAACTAGCGAGGTTATCAAATTTGCTGATGACACAAAGTTGTTTAGGGTCGTCAAATCAAGGGAAGATTGTGAAAAGTTGCAAGAAGACTCATTTTCCGCCAGAGTTGCTATGCTCACATTAGCCCTCTCCTCAAGTCACTTCACTGGCTCCCTATCTGTTTCCGCATTCAATTCAAACTTCTCTTACTGACCTATAAGTGCATTCACTCTACCGCTCCCCAGTACCTCTCCACTCTTGTCTCTCCTTACGCCCCCCCTCGGGTACTCCATTCTGTGGATAAATCTCTCTTGTCTGTCCCCTTCTCCTCTACTGCTAATTCCAGACTCCATTCCTTTTATCTCGCTGCACCTGACGCCTGGAATAGACTTCCCGAGCCTCTACGTCTAGCCCCATCTTTGGCTGTTTTCAAATCCAGGTTAAAAGCCCACCTCTTTAACGCTGCTTTTGACTCCTAACCACTACTCACTTCCCCTGTACCCTTTTATTCCCACCTCTTTAATTCCCTTACCTCTTAGTTGTTCTGTCTGTTTGCCTGTCCTATTTAGATTGTGAGCTCTTTGAGCAGCGACTGTCTTTTTCATGTTTGGTGTACAGCGCTGTGTATGCCTTGTAGCACTATAGAAGTGATAAGTAATAGTAGTAAGAAGAAGATATTGCGAGACTAGGAGACTGGGTGTCTAAATGGCAGATGATGTTCAATGTGAGCAAGTGCAAAGTGATGCATGTGGGAAAGAGGAACCCAAACTATAGCTACATCATGCAAGGTTCAGCGTTAGGAGTCACGGAACGAGAAAGGGACCTGGGAGTCATCATTGATGATACGTTGAAATCTTCTGCTCAGTGTGCTGCTGCGGCTAAGAAAGCAAATAGAATGTTAGGCATTATTAGGAAAGGAA
Organism: Microcaecilia unicolor; assembly: GCF_901765095.1. Taxonomy (NCBI): domain Eukaryota; kingdom Metazoa; phylum Chordata; class Amphibia; order Gymnophiona; family Siphonopidae; genus Microcaecilia; species Microcaecilia unicolor. Next base: position 98,384,205 of record NC_044038.1, read on the forward strand.
TGGAAAAGAAAAAATGAGGATGTTATAATGCCTTTGTATCGCTCCATGGTGCGACCGCACCTCGAATATTGTGTTCAATTCTGGTCGCCGCACCTCAAAAAGATATAGTGGAATTAGAAAAGGTGCAGAGAAGGGCGACAAAGATGATTAAGGGGATGGGACGACTTTCCTATGAGGAAAGGCTAAAGCGGCTGGGGCTCTTAAGCTGAGGGATGATAGGATAGAGGTATATAAAATAATAAGTGGAGTGGAAAAGATAGATATGGAGTGTCTGTTTACGCTTTCCAAAAATACTAGGACAAGGGGGCATGCGATGAAGCTGGAGTGCAGTAAATTTAAAACAAATAAGAGAACATTTTTCTTTACTCAGCGCGTAATTCGACTCTGGAATTCGTTGCCGGAGAATGTTGTTAAGGCGGTTAGCTTAGCAGAGTTTAAGAAAGGTTTGGACAGCTTCCTGAAGGAAAAGGCCATAGAATGTTATTAAATGGACGTAGGGAAAAATCCACTATTCCTGGGACAAGCAGTACAAAATGCTTTGCTCCGTGGATCTTGTCGGGTGATTGTGACCTGGATTGGCCACTGTCGGAGACAGGGTGCTGGGCTAGATGGACCTTTGGTCTGTCCCAGTGTGGCGATGCTTATGATGCTTATGTCTTAAGATGGACGTCCTCCCAGGAACATCCAAATTGGTATAATCGAAGCTCGATTTAGGATGTCTTCAACTGCATTCCGTTGCAAGGACGTCCAAAGTTCAAGGGGGCATGTCCGAGGTATAGTGAAGGCGGGACTTGGGCGCAGGGCCGTGCCTAGGGTCTCTGGTGCCCCCTGCAGACTATCAGTTGGCGCCCCTCCCTCCGTCTAGCACAGCAGGAACAGAAGGGAGCAGGCAAGTAAGCCGGACCTCAGGAAAAAATAGCACTATGTATCCCTCATTGATAAGTCTCTGACTCTAAAGTTTAGCAATTTCATTAAAGCAAAATGTATTTTCATAACACTTCAAAGATTTCCAACTCAAAATAGGAATACTAATTCAAAATGTGAGCAAAGTCCTCTTAGTTTCCAAAGATTCTTTTTCTAATCTCCTTTGCACCAAAGGATATAATTCAGATCAAACATTTATCTCTGATCAACTATCTCAGATCAAATATTTATTTCAGATCAAATATTAAGGTTTCCTTGCTTACAGTCACTTAAATCTACCTAGCCTTTATATAGCTTATAGGATTTAAACACTCTTAAACTGAAATTCACCCTTTTCTATTCTTCATAAACTTCAAGTAATCCTGAAATATTCAGATCCTTTTCTCACTAGAGAAATCTCAAACTTCAATCTCCACCAACCTCTTTTCATTCATATTTTCTCATTTACCACATAATCAGGCACTCTTGTATAATTTCAGTCACCACGCACAGGAACTCACAGCTGCATGTCTCTCTTGGCCAAACCGACGGTCAGTTGCTGTCTCACTCTGTTCCCTTCCCTGCAGATTTCTAACAGAAGCTGATTATCCAATCAGAGAGCTCTATTTGAATGCAGATTAACACACAGCCACTGGGAATGTTTAGTCAAAAACACTAGATAAACCCTTTGTTTTTGGACCAAACTTCACACTTTTGATCAGAGCCATGACCTAACATTAAGGCTGTAAACATTCCATCATTTTTATCCATAAATATGCAAATGAGAACCTCCCAAAAACGGACAAATCTGAGCATATGACAACCATGTACAGACTCCCAGCACTTGAATTCTGCAATTAGATTTAATGCAAATATTTTTAAAACTTATTTTTAGCACTTTTAAAATTTCAGGTTCTCTTTAATTTGAATGCTGTTCAAGCTCTGAAGTTCACCCTGAGTGAGGAGTTATCGCCAAACCAAAGCATGTATAGCAATCTGGTTGCATTCTCTCAAATAACTTGAAGAGCCTGCCCGCCTCAGTGAATACTGCTGCATTGCTTTCACTTCAGGGTTTACCATGAAAAGGAGGGCAGGGGAGATAGGAGAATCGGAACTCCAGGTAAAAGATTTTGCAAGTGAGCGTAAGGCAGGGACTGCAGGGCAGCAGTGCCCCTCGAAGGCAGGCGCCCCCTTGCCTTGCTTACCCCGCTTACCGCATTGGCACGGCCCTGCTTGGGCGTGCCTAATACTTGGATGTCTTTGACCCATAATTGAAAAAAACAAGGACGTCCCTGACGAACACTTGGACGTTTTACCCAAACCTGTTTTTCCTATGACTAGATGACCACTGGAGATAATCAGGGATAACCTCCCCTTACTCCCCCAGTGGTCACTAACCCCTCCCACCCTCAAAAAACATCTTTAAAAATATGTCATCCCAGCCTCTATGCCAGCCTCAGATGTCATACTCAGGTCCATGACAGTGCATGCAGGTCCCTGGAGCAGTTTTACTGGGTACTGCAGTGCACTTCAGACAGGCAGACCCAGGCCCATACCCCCCCTACCTGTTACATTTGTGGAGGAAACAGCGAGCCCTCCAAAACCCACCAGAAACCCATTGTACCCACATCTAGGTGCCCCCCTTCACCTGTAAGGGCTATGGTAGTGGTGTACAGTTGGGGGCAGTGGGTTATGAGGGGGGGGGGGGGTTGGGGGCTCAGCACACAAGGTAAGGGAGCTATGTACCTAGGAGCAATTTATGAAGTCCACTGCAGTGCCCCCTAGGGTGCCCGGTTGGTGCTCTGGCATGTCAGGGGGACCAGTTCACTACATATGCTGGCTCCTCCCATGACCAAATGGCTTGCATTTGGTCATTTTTGACATGGACGTCTTTGGTTTCGAAAATCGCCGAAAGTCAGAAACGTCCATGTCTAGGGACATCCAAATCTAGGGACGGTGAAATTTAAGGATTTGGATGTCCCTGCCGGTATTTTTGAAATGAAAGGTGGATGTCCATCTTGTTTAGAAAATACTGGTTTCCCCACCCCTGGATTTCACCGTTTTGCAAGGACGTCCAAATTGCAATTTGGACGTCTCTTTCGAAAATGCCCCTCTTTATAGCTTATTTCTAATAGAGGAAAGACCAACAGAGGTGCAAGAGGAAACCTGAAAGAGGTGGCCTTGTGAAGCGTCTTCGAGAGATTATAAGGCAACAAAACTTGAGAAAGATTATATAGGGTAGCAAGAATGTAAAACCTTGAACACTAGGATCAACAGCGTAAAAACACTCAATAAGAGACAGGGAGTGAATGCTCAGCCCATAGGAAGGGAGTGATATGGTCAAAGTGGCCAACACCCGTAAGAAGGTGTAAGATCATATTCTGTACTAGCTGAAGGCACCATAATTCCTTTTGACTAATTCTATACAAGAAAGCATTACAGTAATCCAAGGTAGAAATTGCTAACGCATGGACAAGAATACAGAGAGCAGAAGTAGAGAATAAGTGATGAACAGAGTAAAGCATCCTTAACTTTGAAAAAACAGGTCTCCACAGTTCAAGAAATATGGTGATGAAATGATAGTAAAATATTTAAAGTCACCCCCAAGACCCACACAGTGTCAACCACAGGTAAAGCATGACCTGCATTTGTAATGGCATTCTCCATCTGTACCAGACCGGTTTTTGCTTGCACCACAACACTGAAATGACTCTTTCAGGTATTACTACATATATTCGTTCCCATGAAGATCAAGCCCGTTCAGTCCTCCTCTTTTCTATTGACCTCTTGGTTTCTTTTGACCTGGTGGACCATTGCCTTCTTCCCCACCACCTTCACAAGATTGGCTTGAGAGGCTCTGCATTGGTATGGTTCACCTCCTATCTCTCTGACTTTACCTATGGGACAGGTCTTGAAGCGATTAAAGAAAATGGTAATACATTTCTCTAGGTTTAGTCTGAGACTATGAGAAGTTATCCAGTTAGATCTAGTTTATGATACAGCTGGTTTGTACATCCCTGAGAAAAGTGGAAGCCAAGATCTGAACATCATCTGTATATGCAAAAACTGTGAAGCCCAAACGTTCAATATAAGATAGTAATGGAGCCAGAAAAATATTAAGAAGTAAAGGAAACAAACAGAGCCCTGAGGAACTCCACAGGGCATAGTGTAAGAGGGGGAGCAGGTTATCATTCCGATGAACCACATATGATCTATCAGTGAGATAGGAATGCAGTTAGTCCAAGGCTTTGCCCTGAATACCAATTGCATTTAGATGATTCAAGAGGTAGGAGTGGTCAACTAAATCAAAAGCTTAAGTCAGATCTGAAAAAATTAAGACAGCGGTTTCATTATGATCTTGATATTGAAGAGTATGAGTAGTAGGCCTAAAAGAGCAGTCTCGCTACTCTGATGTATAAGAAACCCTGTCTGGTGTTACTATACTATACTGTACTGTAAGGCTACCTGCAATAACCCACTAGAGTTCCATGCAGTTCACAAGATCAATGAAACAATTTCCAGGAACATACGTTGGTCTAGGTAATCTTCAAATTGATCATGGACTACTTGAAGAGTAAAAAATTGAAGAGTCATGGTTTAGAGAAAAAATGATAGATGGGCTATGGGAAGATGATTGGTCATAAGTACATAAGTAATGCCACACTGGGAAAAGACCACGGGGTACATCGAGCCCAGCATCCTGTCCACGACAGCGGCCAATCCAGGCCAAAGGCACCTGGCAAGCTTCCCAAATGTACAAATGTTCTATACATGTTATTCCCGGAATTGTGGATTTTTCCCAAGTCCATTTAGTAGCGGTTTATGGACTTGTCCTTGCTAACCGCCTTCACCACGTTCTCCGGCAACGAATTCCAGAGTTTAATTACGCGTTGGGTAAAATTTTCTCCGATTTATTTTAAATTTACTACACTGTAGTTTCATCGCATGTCCCCTAGTCCTAGTATTTTTGGAAAGCGTGAACAGACGCTTCACATCCACCTGTTCCACTCCACTCATTATTTTATACTAGGGTCAATAGCAAAGTAACATATCTTTTTTTATATTTTTATTTAATGAAAAACAATTGCACATCTTAATGACAGCCCATATTGATAATTTTTCCTCCTAAGTATGAAAGTTGTCAGTTCAGAAACACAGAAGAGATGACCAGGTAACTGCCTTGCAAACAGTGTTCTGCTACTACTACTATTTAGCATTTCTATAGCGCTACAAGGCGTACGCAGCGCTGCACAAACATAGAAGAAAGACAGTCCCTGCTCAAAGAGCTTACAATCTAATAGACAAAAAATAAATAAAGTAAGCAAATCAAATCAATTAATGTGAACGGGAAGGAAGAGAGGAGGGTAGGTGGAGGCGAGTGGTTACAAGTCAAAAGCAATGTTAAAGAGGTGGGCTTTCAGTCTAGAATTAAAGGTGGCCAAGGATGGGGCAAGACGTAGGGGCTCAGGAAGTTTATTCCAGGCGTAGGGTGCAGCGAGACAGAAGGCGCGAAGTCTGGAGTTGGCAGTAGTGGAGAAGGGAACAGATAAGAAGGATTTATCCATGGAGCGGAGTGCAAGGGAAGGGGAGGCAGATTGCAGGAGAGCTATCATAGTAGCAATAGATCTAAAGTGATGAGAATTGACTTTGGAGCTTAGAGTCATATCTGTCTGTTCATAGCAGAATTGTATACAAGAGACTAAGCAGTTTGCTAGAGCTCTTTTCACAACTGGCAGGCCATTCTTACTTGGATCAAACAAAATGAAGAGTTGAGTCAGCTTTCTCAAAGTGCAGTTCTTTTTCCAAGTAGCAGGTGACAGCACATTTACAATCTAGAATATGAAGGGCCTTCTCTTAGCATTTGCATAAGACTTCAGACAGAAAGTGTGAAGACTTAATATGAAAATCACAATTCTTATTCAGAAGAGATATTTCAAAACTTATGAAGGAATAAATTGACTCATAAGAACTTAAGAATAACCATACTGGGTCAGACCAATGGTCCATCTAGCCCAGTATCCTGCTTCCAACAGTGGCCAATCCAGGTCACAAGTACCTGGCAGAAACACAATTAGTAAAAACATTCCATGCTACCAATCCCGGGGCAACCAGTAGCTTCCCCCATGTCCATCTCAATAACAGACTCAAAAAGCATATATTAACTAACTAGTAAAAAAGGCCCGTTTCTGACACAAATGAAACGGGCGCTAGCAAGGTTTTCCTCGGAGTGTGTATGTTTGGGAGAGTGTATGTGAGAGTGACTGTGTGAGAGACAGAGTGAAAGTGTGAGAGTGTGTGTATGAGAGAGAGAGAGAGTGAGTCTGGGTGTGAGTGTGTTTGTGAGAGAGTGTGTGTGTGAGAATGAGAGTGTGTGCAAGTGTGTATGTGAGACACAGTGTGAGAGAGAGTGTGTGTGTGTGTGCGAGAGAGAGAGTGTGTGTGAGACACAGATTCTCTGTGAGAGTGAGTGTATGAGACCAAGCGAGTGTGTGAGTGACTGTGTGGCACATAGAGAGTGAATGTGATACAGTGTGAGACAGAGTGTGTGAGAGTGAGAGTCAGAAAGACATTGTATATGAGAGAGAGAGTGTGAGCCCTGCCCTCCCAATCCATGCCCATCTGTCCCCTGCCCCCTCCATTCATCCTTTTCCAGCAATTCCCCTCTCTCCCTGAGCCCTGCCCTCCCAATCCATGCCCATCCATGCTCCTCTGTCACCTGCCCCCTCCATTCATCCCTATCCAGCAATTCCCCTCTCTCCCTGAGCCCTGCCCTGCAATCCATATCCATCCATGCCCATTTGTCCCCTCCATTCATCCCTATCCAGCAATTCCCCTCTCTCCCTGAGCCCTGCCCTCCCAATCCATGCCCATCCATGCTCCTCTGTCACCTGCCCCCTCCATTCATCCCTATTCAGCAATTCCCCTCTCTCCCTGAGGCCTGCCCTGCAATCCATATCCATCCATGCCCATCTGTCCCCTCCATTCATCCCTATCCAGCAATTCCCCTCTCTCCCTGAGCCCTGCCCTCCCAATCCATGCCCATCCATGCTCCTCTGTCCCCTGCCCCCTCCATTCATCCCTTTCCAGCAATTCCCCTCTCTCCCTGAGCCCTGCCCTCCCAATCCATGCCCATCCATGCTCCTCTGTCACCTGCCCCCTCCATTCATCCCTATTCAGCAATTCCCCTCTCTCCCTGAGCCCTGCCCTCCCAATCCATGCCCATCCATGCTCCTCTGTCACCTGCCCCCTCCATTCATCCCTATTCAGCAATTCCCCTCTCTCCCTGAGCCCTGCCCTGCAATCCATATCCATCCATGCCCATCTGTCCCCTCCATTCATTCCTATCCAGCAATTTCCCTCTCTCTCTGAGCCCTGCCCGCCCAATCCATGCCCATCCATGCTCCTCTGTCCCCTGCCTCCTCCATTCATCCCTTTCCAGCAATTCCCCTCTCTCCCTGTGCCCTGCCCTCCCAATCCATGCCCATCCATGCTCCTCTGTCCCCTGCCCCCTCCATTCATCCCTTTCTAGCAATTTCCCTCTCTCCCTGAGGGATGCCCTCCCAATCCATGCCCATCCATGCTCCTCTGTCCCCTGCCCCCTCCATTCTTCCTTTTCCTGCAATTCCCCTCTCTTCCTTCCATGATCCCCCCTCGCATCCATGCTCCTCTCTCTCCCATGTCCCAGCCTGGCCCGCCCTCTTCTTCCCCCCCCTCTTCGCATCCATGCTGTCGTTTTTCCCCTGCCCTCCTGCTCCCAGTGTTCAACTTTGCTGCCCACCCTCTTCTATCCCCCCAACATCCCTTTTCTTTTGTTTTTTTTTTAAATTTACCTCCGTGGTGGCGGTTTCCGGCAGTGCAGCGTCAGGAAAGGAGGCGGCGTTCCCAACGTCTAGCCTTCCCTTCGCTGTGTTCCGCCTTCTTCTGACGTCATCATTGACGTCAGAAGAAGGCGGAACACAGCGAAGGGAAGGCTAGAGACGTCGGGAGCGCCGCCTCCTTCCCTGACGCTGCGCTGCCGGAACCGCCACCACGGAGGTAAATCTAATACAGTGGGGGAAATAAGTATTTGATCCCTTGCTGATTTTGTAAGTTTGCCCACTGACAAAGACATGAGCAGCCCATAATTGAAGGGTAGGTTATTGGTAACAGTGAGAGATAGCACATCACAAATTAAATCCGGAAAATCACATTGTGGAAAGTATATGAATTTATTTGCATTCTGCAGAGGGAAATAAGTATTTGATCCCCCACCAACCAGTAAGAGATCTGGCCCCTACAGACCAGGTAGATGCTCCAAATCAACTCGTTACCTGCATGACAGACAGCTGTCGGCAATGGTCACCTGTATGAAAGACACCTGTCCACAGACTCAGTGAATCAGTCAGACTCTAACCTCTACAAAATGGCCAAGAGCAAGGAGCTGTCTAAGGATGTCAGGGACAAGATCATACACCTGCACAAGGCTGGAATGGGCTACAAAACCATCAGTAAGACGCTGGGCGAGAAGGAGACAACTGTTGGTGCCATAGTAAGAAAATGGAAGAAGTACAAAATGACTGTCAATCGACAAAGATCTGGGGCTCCACGCAAAATCTCACCTCGTGGGGTATCCTTGATCATGAGGAAGGTTAGAAATCAGCCTACAACTACAAGGGGGGAACTTGTCAATGATCTCAAGGCAGCTGGGACCACTGTCACCACGAAAACCATTGGTAACACATTACGACATAACAGATTGCAATCCTGCAGTGCCCGCAAGGTCCCCCTGCTCCGGAAGGCACATGTGACGGCCCGTCTGAAGTTTGCCAGTGAACACCTGGATGATGCCGAGAGTGATTGGGAGAAGGTGCTGTGGTCAGATGAGACAAAAATTGAGCTCTTTGGCATGAACTCAACTCGCCGTGTTTGGAGGAAGAGAAATGCTGCCTATGACCCAAAGAACACCGTCCCCACTGTCAAGCATGGAGGTGGAAATGTTATGTTTTGGGGGTGTTTCTCTGCTAAGGGCACAGGACTACTTCACCGCATCAATGGGAGAATGGATGGGGCCATGTACCGTACAATTCTGAGTGACAACCTCCTTCCCTCCGCCAGGGCCTTAAAAATGGGTCGTGGCTGGGTCTTCCAGCACGACAATGACCCAAAACATACAGCCAAGGCAACAAAGGAGTGGCTCAGGAAGAAGCACATTAGGGTCATGGAGTGGCCTAGCCAGTCACCAGACCTTAATCCCATTGAAAACTTATGGAGGGAGCTGAAGCTGCGAGTTGCCAAGCGACAGCCCAGAACTCTTAATGATTTAGAGATGATCTGCAAAGAGGAGTGGACCAAAATTCCTCCTGACATGTGTGCAAACCTCATCATCAACTACAGAAGACGTCTGACCGCTGTGCTTGCCAACAAGGGTTTTGCCACCAAGTATTAGGTCTTGTTTGCCAGAGGGATTAAATACTTATTTCCCTCTGCAGAATGCAAATAAATTCATATACTTTCCACAATGTGATTTTCCGGATTTAATTTGTGATGTGCTATCTCTCACTGTTACCAATAACCTACCCTTCAATTATGGGCTGCTCATGTCTTTGTCAGTGGGCAAACTTACAAAATCAGCAAGGGATCAAATACTTATTTCCCCCACTGTATACTAAAACGCACTGTGCGTGGGTGCGACCAGTTTGTTTTTTTTTCTGCCCTCGCGATCCGTTTTTTTTCCCGCCCTCGCAATCCGTTTTTTTTCCCCGCCCTCGACGTCATGACGTTTGACGCAAAGGCGGGGCAGAGACGGCTGGGTGGCTTCACACCACGAATCCACGAACCCTTCAGAAAGTGTTTGAGTGACTTCAGAACGTTGTCTTCAGAACGTTCACGGTGCGTTTTATTATATTAGATACCTCTATCATGTCTCCCCTCAGCCGTCTCTTCTCCAGGCTGAAAAGCCCTAGCCTCCTTAGTCTTTCTTCATAGGGAAGTCGTCCCATCCGTGCTATCATTTTAGTTGCCCTTCGCTGCACCTTTTCCAATTCCACTATATCTTTCTTGAGATGCGGTGACCAGAATTGAACACAATACTCAAGGTGCGATCGCACCATGGAGCGATATAACGGCATTATAACATCCTCACACCTGTTTTCCATACCTTTCCTAATAATACCCAACATTCTATTTGCTTTCCGAGCCGCAGCAGCACACTGAGCAGAAGGTTTCAGTGTATTATCAACGACGACACCCAGATCCCTTTCTTGGTCCATAACTCCTAACATGGAACCTTGCATGACGTAGCTATAATTCGGGTTCTTTTTTATTTTAATAACATTTTTATTGGAACTTTAGTAAGTACAACATCAGCATAACTACAACTAAAAATTCAGGAACAATAAACTTGACTATAATCATCTAGTGCCAAACATATGTATATCCATAGTTCCAATATTTTCTCACATTTATATCCCCCATTCCCATTGCCCTCCCTCCCTACTCTTTCCCTCCCTTCCTGCTTGCATGATTATGCTCGATCTTGTCTCCTTTCCTCTTGTCCCCAAGGCAGTCCATTTAGCACTTGACTGCGCGCTTGAGGCGATATCTTATTTATATATGGCCCCCACACACTCATGAACCTTAACTGACGTTTAGGTGTCAATCACGCTCCCCTCGCTTCCCAAAGCATGAGTTGGTGTAGCTTATTTCTCCAATACCAGAAAGAGGGAGGTATGTCCAATATCCAATGATTTAAAATGCACTTTTTCTCCACTATGCAGGATTTGCTCAGAAATAAACGTTCCCCGCGTGTGCCTGCCTCCCAATGTCCTGGGATGCTCAACAGCATTCTCTCAAACGTGATGGCTATCGGGTATCCCAATATTTCTCTCATGCAGTTACCTATTTTCCACCAAAAGGCTTTGATAAACCTGCACTGCCATATGCAATGTGTTATAGTCGCATGTCCCTGCTTGCATTTTAAGCAACTATCTGAGGACGTTACCTGTGCATGGAAGGCCCGTCTGGGAGAGAAGTACGCTCTATATGTAAGTCTATACTGACATTCTTGCAATTCTGCGCTGTGGACAATCTGTGGTATTCCTACCAATGATTGGTGAATGTGACCTTCCAAAATTGTGCGCCCCACTTCCCCGCTCCACCTCTCAGCTACCTCTGATACCTGCCTTTCTGGTTGCCCTTTCCCTAATTCCTTGCAGAACCATGAGACTGAAACCTGTCCCACTGCATCACCTTCCATAAATTCCCTAATTTGCCTCCCAAATTTAAGTGACAACCTCCCTTGTGGGAAACTATGCACATAATGCTTTATCTGCTAATAGGCCAAGGTCGCTGCCATCCCCCCTGAACATCTTTGATGGAAGTCAGCCTTTGAAATTAAGTTACCATCTGTCTGGAGGAAACTTTCTAACAGTTCTACGCCCTGTTCCTGGAGCTGGCGAAACACAGCATTCTTCATGCCTGGTGTAAAATCAGCGTTCCTAACTATTGATATCAATATGCTAGATGTCGGGTCTTGCCCCCATCTTTGTAGGAGCTCTCTCCACATATACCACATCGGCCTCAGCAGCATACGATCTTTGATTCTATCAGGCCATTGTCCTTTCCTCTTTGCATGTAGTAAATAATTTAGATGCCATGGGTGACAATATGCTCGCTCCATCCCTACATCCGTATACGTGGTCATACCCAAGATCCAGTCCCTCAGGTGCCGCAAGAGAAATGCCTGATTGTACACACGCATGTCCGGTATTCCTAACCCCCCTCTTCTCCAATTCCCTATTAAGTAATGCCATTTCATCTTGGACTTTTTCCAGCCCAGCAGAACTTTACCACTAGTCTTCTAAGTGCCCCCACGTCTCGTTTTGTCAACCTCAATGGCAAAGCCTGCAATAAATAGAGCCAGCGTGGGAATACTATCATGCGGAACAGCTGAATCTGGCCCATTAGTGACAGAGGCAGTATGGACCACCGCGAAAATTGCTCTTTTGTGTCCCTTATCAATTTGGTGATGTTTAAATTATAAATCCGCCCAGTATCCATTGGGAGTTGTGTCCCCAAATATCTAAAGGATCCCTGCGCCCAGCGTAATGGGAACCTCTCTCCCCACTCTCTTTTAAGCTCATCGGTGCTGGCTAGCGCTTCTGATTTCAGGAGATTCAACCGGAACCCCGAAAAATTCCCATACTCCTCTAGACTTTCCATGAGATACGGTAAGGAATGGCTAGGCTCTGTAATCAGCACCAGCAAGTCATCTGCGAAAGCCGCAGTCTTAAAGTTATATTCTCTGACCACAACCCCTTTAACATCTACATTATTTTGGATCTCTCTCAGAAGCGGGTCCAGTGCTAAGATAAAAAGAAGAGGTGATAATGGACAACCTTGCCTTGTACCTCGTCCGATCGTGAACCAATCAGACTGTAGGCCATTTGTATATATCTGTGCCTTTGGGTCTGCATACAATGCTCTGATTGACGCCGAGAAGAAGCCCGTGATGCCATATCTTTGTAGCACTTCAAACAAATAGTTCCAGTCTACTCTATCAAAGGCCTTTTCAGCGTCGAAGCTTATAAGCATGGCCGGCACCTTTTCTAGTCTGACCTTCTCCAGGGCAACCCATATCCTTCTCATGTTCTTAGCTATCACCCTCCCACGCGTGAATCCCGCTTGAGAGTCCATGATCAAGGTTGGTAAGTACCTCGCTAAACGATTGGCCAAGATCTTTGCCAAGAATTTTAACTCAACATTCAACAGTGAGATCGGCCTATACGAGTCCGGTCGATCTGCTGGTTTGCCCGGCTTTGGTAATACACTTATTTGTGCTCTGTTTAAATATCGTGGCATCTGTCCCTGTCTTATGGCCTCATTAAACACAGCCGCAAGCAAAGGGCTTATTTCTGTATTTAGAAGTTTATAAAATTCATTTCTCAAACCATCTGGCCCCGGGGCCTTCCCCAATTTACTCCATCTGATTACTAATTTCACTTCCTCCTCAGCAATATGTGCATTCAGTACTGCTATATCCTCTTCAGCGGCCCTTGGTACTTCTATACTATGGAGATACATCTCGCTAGGTCTCACTAAGTCTTCCTGCTGAGTGTATAACTGGCCAAAGAAGTCTCTCAGGATTTCAATAATACCCTCATCAGTGTTTACCCGTACCCCTGCACTATCCACCAATGTGAGAATTTTCTTTGCACCAAACCGTTTGTTAGCCAGTCTTGCCAAAAACCTCCCATTTTTATTGGCAAACCTATACAATTGGTACTTATAATAGGTGGTTGTTTTCTGTATCTGCTCCTGCAATAGTTCATTTAAGGCCTGCTGAACCTCCAACAGCTGTCTACGGGTGCTCAAATCCTGGTTTGTCCCATACTTCTTCCGTAGGGCCACCACCTGTCTTTCCACCTTATTCCGAGCCTTCTTTTTAAAGGCCAGGTAAGAGATGATGTCCCCCCTAAGGACTGCCTTGGCCGTTTCCCAAAAGAGAACTGGGTCTGACCTATGCGGTTCGTTATTATTACTATATTCTCTCCATTTTTCCACCAGGTAAGGCATAAACTGGGCATCTCGGTAGAGGTGAGCGGGGAAGCGCCATACCCCAAATGTAGGCCACCCCCCTCCCAGCCTGATCTGCGCATGCACCCACGTGTGATCGGAGACCACGATTGGGCCTATTTGGGCCTTTTCTACTTTTGTTATCAGCTCCCTTGAAAGCAGTATATAGTCTATCCTAGACATAGTTTGATGAGCTCTGGAAAGGTGCGTAAAATCCTTGACCACAGGGTGCAAGAGTCTCCACACATCAACCAGTTCTAATATGTTGCACAACCTAGAGGTTCCTCTCCCCCTTCTGGCCAGTTCCCTATCTGTTGGTTTGGATCGATCCCATGCGGGGTCCATGACATCATTCAAATCACCTCCCACCACCATCGGGTTATCTCCCATAGCGTGAATTTGGTGAATAATTTGTGTAGTAAACTGCTTATCATAAGTATTTGGAGCATATATGTTGCAGAGCAGTAGTGGTTGTCGGTCCACAATCACAGATGCTAGGACATACCCCCCCCCCCCCCCCCCCCCCCTTGTCTGCCACCACTCTTTGTACCTCTACATTAAGGGTTTTCCTGATTAAGATTACTACTCCTCCCTTTTTCCCCACCGCTGGTGCATCATACACCTCCCCAACCCACCAGGTTTTCAACTTTTCATGTTCTTCTCTTGTGAGGTATGTTTCTTGCAAAAATGCTATGGACATTTTTTTGTCGTTCAATGCTTTCAATATTTTCTGTCTCTTAACCGGAGAGTGTATTCCCCCCACATTCCATGTCATTATCTGTAGGGCAGTCATGTCACCCCTTTCTCTGTGTTGTTTCTCTCTACTGTTAGCCTTCTATCATTCCATTCACACCAAGAGAGTGTCCCAGCCCCCACCCTCTCAGCCTAATGTGTGTCTCTCTCCACTTTTGCTTGCGCTTCCCCCTCAACCTTTCTCATTCTTCTCATTTTACAACACCATGCATACAGAAATTTCCCCTCCCTCCCTCTCTTCTCTCCCTCCCCTCTCGCCCTCCCCCCTCCCTCCCCCCACCTCCCCTCTATTCCCTCTCTCTTCCCTTGCATGCCACTAGGCATAACTTCCTGCTTTACCAAGGCTGGGGCGCCTTTGATCCCTTTGACTATTAAGTCCCACCAGTCTCTTATGCTCACTAGTCCTCTGACTTATTAGTTAAGTCCAAGCTTTAAGTCCAGTGTACAGTTGACCTCTATGGATATAAGTAATTCAGCTCACGCTGCCGTTTATCTTGCCTGTTCTCTGTATCAGATAGTCCATGTTGCAAACAATATTCAATCCTTCTTCAACTTAACCAAACAACTGTATTTAACAATGGCTTCCACAGCTACATCTTTTTGATGCCAGCATGTTTGCCAATAGCCCATTATGATGATCTCTGCCTCTATGAAGCGATTCCAGTTGTTGTCTTTTCCCCTCAACAAACTCCCTCCGAGATCTCAACCTTCACGTTCTCGTGCGAGCATCCTTTCAACATAAGAGTTTGCGTCCTCCACTCTCTCAAAGAACACCGCTTGTCCATTTTCTAATAGTTTAAGCTTGGCCGGGTAGAGGAGACTGAATTTATACTTTAGACCAAATAGTTTAGTGCACAGTGGCGCAAAGTTTTTCCGTGCTACTGATACAGCTGTGGAATAGTCCTGGAAACAGAGTATTTTTTTGCCTTGAAATTCAAGCTTCTTTCCAGTGCACAACTCCTGCAATATGAGCGCTTCGTGGGCATAATTTAAGATCTTGAATATTATTACTCTTGACCGTCCCCTATCGTCCCGTCTCTGGCCAAGTCTGTGTGCTCTTTCAATCCTGAGCCCGTTTGCCAGCTCCACATTCCCCAGTGCTTCCGGCAGCCATTTTTCCAGAAAGGCACACAAATTCCTCTCAGGTAGTGTCTCAGGCATCCCCACGAGGCGGAGATTATTCCGCCTTGAGCGGTTCTCAAGATCATCGAGCTTTGCCTCCATTTCGGTGAGACGCGCCCTGAGTCTAGGCTGTTCCTCCGAGACTTTTAGGATGTCATCTTCCGCTTGCCCAACACGCTGCTGTACCACCTGTAATTCAGTGATCAACTGCGTGTGCCTCTCCGTCATTCCTTCTAGTATGTCTAGAATGAGCTGCAATTTAGCCCCCACCGCCTGCTCCACTGCCACCTTTACTTCTTCAGTGAGTTCTGCTGCCCATTGTGAGCTGGACGATGGCGATGCCAGCGTGACCCTGTTCGCCATTTTGTTCTCCGCGGCGCAGGATTTCTCTTTAGGATCTTTACGTGCTGTTTTCGCTGCCATCCGTGCTGTCTCTGGCTCTACCCACTGTCAGTTCTGTCTCGATGTGCCCTTGCTGTAATGTGCCACGATTATGGGATGGAGTGCCATTTTAACCAGGCGCCCCGGAGCAGTTCTTCCTCATATCTTCACTGCTCCATGCCCCCACCGGAAGTCTAATTCGGGTTCTTTTTTCCCACATGCATCACCTTGTACTTGCTCACATTAAACGTCATCTGCCATTTAGCCGCCCAGTCTCACAGTCTCGTAAGGTCCTTCTGTAATTTTTCACAATCCTGTTTATGTTAACTATTACATCAGGGAGTCCTACAGACGTAAAATTCCTAGACATAATAAATGACTGCTTCTTGGAGCAACTGGTCCAGAAATTGACAAGAGAGGGAGCTTTTTTAGTTCTAGTCCTTAGTAGAATGCAGGACATAGTACAAGAAGTAACGGTGTTGGGTCCACTGGGAAACAGTGATCATAACATGATCACATTTCTGCTAATATCTGGAGTGAATTCACAAAGGAAATCTACTGTAGCAGCATTTAATTTTTGAAAGGGCAGCTATGATAAAATGAGGAAAATGGTCAAAAGAAGCTTAAAGGATTGGCTGCAAAGGTTAGGACTTTAAATCAGGCATGGACGTTGTTTAAAAATACCGTCTTGAAGCCCAGACCATATATTTACAAAAGTGGAAATGACAGCCAGCATGGTTTAAAGGTGAAGTGAAAGGGGCTATTAGATCCAAAAGAACATCCTTCAAAGAATGGAAAAAGAACCAAATGAAAAAAAATAAGAAGCACCATAAGCACTGACAAGTTAGATGCAAAGCATTGATAAAGAAAGCTAAAGAGAATATGAAGAGAAACTTGATGCAGAGGCAAAAACTCACAGTAACAGCTTTTTCAGGTACATCAGAAGCAGAAAGCCTGTGAGGAAATCCATGGGACTCTTAGATCATGAAAGAGCAAAAGGGGCACTCAGGAAGGACAAGGCAATAGCGGCAAAATGATTTTTCTGCTTTGATCTTTATGGAAGAAGTTATAAGAGATCTACCTGTATCAGAAATGGTTTTCAAGAATGATGATGCAGAGAACCTGAAAGAAATCTTAGTGAACCTGGAAGATATGCTGAGCAAAATCAACAAATTAAAGAGTAGTAAATCACCCGGACTGGATGACATGCACCCTAGAGTACTGAAAGAATTCAAACATGAAATTGCAGATCTGCTGTTAGTGATCTGCAACCTGTCGTTAAAATTGTCTGTAGTACCTGAAGATTGGAGGGTGGCCAATGTAACACCCATTTGTGAAAAGGGTTCTAGGCGTGATCTGAGTAATTACAGGTCGGTAAGCCTGACTTCAGTGCCGGACAAATAGTGTGTGTATATGGTTGTTTTTGTTGATTTTATATATTCAACTGTAAACCGCTGAGAACATTGTGAATAATCAGTATATAAAATTGTAAATAAATAATAAACAAATATAAAGAATAAAATTATGGAACACATAGATAAAATATGGTTTAATGGGACAGAGTCAGCATGGATTCAGCCAAGGGAAGTCTTGCCTCACTAATTTGCTTCATTTCTTTGAAGGCATCAATAAACATGTGGAAAAAGGTGAGCCGGTTGATGTAGTGTATCTAGATTTTCAGAAAATCTTTGATAACGTTCCTCATGAGAGACTCCTGAGAAAATTGAAGAGTCATGGGATAGGAGGCAATGTTCTGTTATGGATTAGGAATTGGTTATTGGACATAAAACAGAGGTAGGGTTAAATGGCCATTTCTCTCAATGGAGATGAGTGAATAGTGGAGTGCCCTAGGGATCTGTACTGGGACCGGTGATATTTAACATATTTATAAATGATCTGGAAATCAGAACTATGAGTGAGGGGATTACATTTGCAGATGACACAAAATTATTCCAAGTTTGTTAAAACACATGTGGACTGTAAAAAAATTGCAGGAAGATCTTAAGAAATTGGAATACTGGGCATCCAAATGGCAGAGATAATGAAGCTTCAAATGCAGCAGCAGAAAGATCAATAAAATCCCCAGTTATAACACCAGGGAGACCTGAAGGCAGAACTAGAGAAAGAAATGATCTGCCCTGGGTATAGGTAGAGATGGAAGTTCTGCCCTGGGTATAGGTAGAGATAGAAGTGTATAAGAGGAACCTGATAATGAAAGAACAACATCAAGAAGATGGCCCACTCTATGTGTAGGTAGAGTTACATGCTGAGTTAAAGATGTTTTGAGTCAAGTCATGGAACTTCGCTACAAATGGTCCAGTAGACTCATCTAAGTGGAAGTTAAAATCTTCTATAATAAGTGAAGTCAGGGTTTGAAGGTTCAATTGGATTCTATAAGCTTGTAAAAGCTGAAAAGTAGAGGCAGTGACTGGTGGGGGAAGACAGAGAAGGGAATATTCAACTGGAGGACAGGTAGAAATGCGAAATGGAAGAACTTCAAGAAGAGGCATTGTGACTGGGTAGCCTAAATATAGATGGGAAGAATAAAGAAAGGCCAGGCCTCCATCCTCTTATCAGTGTGGTTGTGGTACAGAAAAGAGAAGCCTGGGGGTGCTACTTGAGAAAGATATGACAAGTCACTATCATTAAGCCAAGTTTCTATCAAGCAAACTATATTTATTTATTATTTATTTATTGTACGCTTATATCCCACATTTTCCCACTCATGCAGGCACAATGTGGCTTACAGAAAGTTAAGTAAAATTACAAAGTAGGCAACTTAGAGAAGTAAACCAGGGAGTAGTGAAGTATAAGGTCTCTAACTAAATATATCACACGAAAGGAAAGAACATTTATTTATTTATTTAATTTATTTATTTGTTACATTTATATCCCACATTTTCCCACCTGTTTGTAGGCTCAATGTGGCTTAAATAGTACCGGAGAGGCGTTACAGACTCCGGTGTAAACAAATACAAAGTGATGTTGTGGTAAGATAAAGTTCATGTGGCCCAGCCACACTAGGGAATCGTACAACGGAAGAGTTGTGTTAAGTCCATTAAGTTCTTTAGTTTTGTTGTGTTGCAGAGATCAGGCATTTATGTTGGATCAGTAGGGTATGCCTTTTTAAACAGGTTAGTTTTTAGTGTTTTCCAGAAGTTTAGGTGTTTGTTCGTAGTTTTCTTTTTTCTTTTTTTTTTTCTTTATTTATGATTTTACAAGTTTACATCCATTCCATTGTAATGTAATTAGATATTAGAAATATATAATTTAACAAATTATTTTCTCTAAACCAAATTAGATTAATATTCTTCAAACACTGACCACAATTTTTGGGCAAGATACAAGGAAATAAATCATAAAAGAAAATAATTATCATTCAATAATGATACTGAGAGGAAAAGCACATGTATATACCCGCTAGCTGATGTTACAGCATATTACTATGTGGGATTTCAGGTCAGAGTACCATCCCTACCCTCTTCTTTAGAATTTACATATTTTTGCGTTTTCTTCAGGTCAAGAAATACATAGTTTTCTTCATCAAAAGATACAAAACATTTACAAGGATATTTTAACACATAAGTTCCACCTAAGGCGAGTATTCTTGGTTTTAACACCATGAATTCTCGCCTTCTTTTTTGTTGTTCGTAGTTTTCAAGGCTTTTGGTAATGCGTTCCACAGTTGTGTGCTCATGTATTATTATTAGCATTTGTATCCCACATTTTCCCACCAATTCGCAGGCTCAATGTGGCTTACATTTGCCGTAATGGCAATTGCCATTTCCGGGTCACAGAATACAAAAGTCGCTGCATTAAGGTGCATGCATACGTGGTAGAGAGGAATACAATGTGGTAGTGCATATTAATTTCTATGTGATAAATAGGAATGTAACATACATTAGGTCATTGACTGTAGAGAAGTTATTCAACATAAGGGTTAAAGTGACACTATATTCAGCATAAGGGTTAAAGTGAAAGAGGTCAGTCAGTCAAGTGTAGGAAAAACTGGACATGTAAGTTGATTTGTATTTGAGTCCTTTGCAGCTTGGTGTCACGCTCCTCACCTCACTCCTGTCCTCCGCGTCGAAGGCCGCTCCCGCGGCAGCGCTCCCCACCTCGCTCCTCTCCTTGCTGAGGCCAAGCCCACAGCTGAGAGCACCAGCTGTCTTGACGGGCCCGGTGCTCCAAGCAGGTCTGGTCGTCAGGAGTGGAGCGCCGGCCATCTTGGCAGAGCCGGTGCTCCAAGGGTTGCCCCGGGCCTCTCTAGGGAGCGGGGTTTGTGCCTGGGATCAGCCGTGCTGTGTGCCCGCTGTCGGCCGGCCTGCACGGTCCCGGAGCATGGCTGTTTTTGCCCCGCCTCGACAGGATTGGAGGTCACGGCCGGACTCCGCCCCCTCCGGCGGATCAGCCATTGGAGGGCTCTTTCCCAGCTGATTCTTTGACTCCTGATGGTGGGGGCTATTTCAGGAGCGTCTTCTCTTCTCTGCTTCGGCTTCTACTTCGGTAGGTTTTGCTTTGTGCTCTTGTGTGTTTCTCTGCTGACTCTCGTTGCTGATCACTGCCTGAACCCGGATTACTTTCTGCCTCCTGCCTGTCTTTGACCACTGCCTGAACCCAGATTATTCTCTGCCTGCTGCCTGTCTCTGACCACTGCCTGCATCCGGAAGTCCTGTTGGCAGCCTGCACCTGAGGGCTCAACCCTCGGGGAACGGCGGTCACCACAGGTGAAGCCTCGGGGTTGCTCGGCTGCCCAGCAGGGCCCAGGTTCGAGTTCCTAGCCCCTGTGCTCCGCCCGGCACAAGGACTCACGACCGTGAAAGTCTGACGGTAAGCTGAAGCCATGAGTTCGCCGGACAAACCCGACCTGGCGGATCTGGCACAGGTCCTTCAGCAGCAGCAAGCTCAGTTGAACAGGCTGTCTGGTGTGTTACAAGATGTGTGTTCTCAGATGTCTGCTCTCCAGGCCCAGCGTCAACCTGCCGTCCCAGCTCCTAGACCTGCTCAGCCTGTTCCAGGACTGCGACTTCCAGAGCCTCCTCGATTTGATGGTTCCCCCTCTGCATGTCAGGGTTTTTTGAACCAATGCCAAATGCTCTTCGAGATGCAACCCGGGTCTTTTCCCTCTGACAGCCTTAAGATCACCTATATTGTCTCACTGCTGTCTGGACCGGCCCTGGCCTGGGTCTCTCCTCTCTGGGAGCAACAAGACCCGTTCTTCTAGGACCTGGGGGAATTCCTTCGCCGGTTCAGGATGGTTTTTGATGTTCTTGGGCGACCCTCCTCAGCGGCGGCGGACTTGCTGCGAGTTCAACAAGGTAACAGCTCCGTTGGAACATACACAGTGCGCTTTCGAATTTTAGCGGCGAAGTTGCGCTGGAACCAAGAAGCCCTTACAGCCATCTTCTGGCAAGGATTGAGTGGACGGATCAAGGATGAATTGGTTGGCCGGGACCTTCCGACCACCTTGGATGCCCTCATCACGCTCTGCACCCGTATTGACACCCGCTTTCAGGAAAGAACGCAGGGACGTTCCTCTCCGCGTCCTCCACAGAGGCCGTTCCCTCGGACGCAACGGCCCACCTCTCCTAAAGGATCGGTGGATTCTGCACCAGGAGTCTCCGGAGAACCCATGTTGATTGGACGACACCACCTATTGGAATCAGAGAGGTCTCATCGCCGGAACAATAGACTTTGTTTATATTGTGGTCAGCCCGGTCACTTTGTAAACGCGTGTCCAAATAAATAGGGAAACACCAAGACCCAGGCTCTGTGAAGGGGGTGGCTGTGGATCGATATTCTCCCCTTCCTGATAATCTGCTGTCTGTCCCTGTCGTCCTGAGATGGCAGAAGCACTGTGTCAGTACTACAGGCTTGCTCGACTCAGGAGCATAACTCTTCACAATGTAATCCATAACTAAGTTGTAACAAATTGTATTTCCATCATTCATATCGTATTGTAAGCCATACTGAGCCCTCAAAAAGGTGGGAAAATGTGGGATACAAATGCAATAAATAAATAAATAAATAAACTTCATTAATGCTAACCTCCTAGATCAATTGGGAGGACCTTATGTTCCGTGTAAGCCTGCTCTGCAGGTAACTTCTATTCAGGGATCAACCCTACCGCAGCCCATCACTCAGGTCACAGCTCCCTTACAGATGCAAGTTGGGGTCTTGCACCAAGAAGAGATTCAACTCTTGGTACTCCCTCAAGCTATCCATCCAGTCATTTTGGGGCTGCCTTGGTTGCGGCTCCACACACCCAGCATCAATTGGGACAGTGGTAAGATCAGCCATTGGGGATCCCGCTGTTTCCACTCCTGTCTCAGGTCAGTCGAGCCTTCTCTGAAAGCCATCTCAGCTCTCCCCAGAACTCTTCATCCTTGCAAAGCCAGTTTACCCGCGGAGTACCAAGATTTCCAGGACGTCTTCAATGCACAGGAGGCTGAATCATTGCCCCCCGCATCAGCCTTTTGACTGTCCCATCGACTTGCGTCCGGGCAAGACGCCTCCCAGAGGCCGATTATACACCCTCTCCCGGGAAGAATCCAAGACCATGCACACGTACATTCATGAGAATCTCCGGAAGGGTTTCATCCGGCCATCCTCATCCCCAGCGGGAGCCGGTTTCTTCTTTGTGACAGAAAAGGACGGTTCTTTGCGACCCTGCATTGATTATTGGGGCCTGAACAACATCACTATTCCGCTTATTCCGGAACTATTTGATCGCCTGCAAGGGGCGGTAATTTTTACTAAGTTGGATCTTCGGGGAGCCTACAACCTGATCCGTATCCACCGGGGAGACGAATGGAAGACTGCCTTCAACACCCATGAGGGCCACTTTGAATACCTTGTAATGCCTTTTGGCCTCTGTAATGCCCCAGCTGTCTTCCAAGACTTCATTAACTTTATCTTTCAGGGTCTTCTGTACGCATCTGTCATCGTGTACCTAGATGATATTTTGATTTTTTCTACCTCTGTTCGAGACCATACCTATCATGTACGTACCATTCTTCAACAACTTTGGGGCCATCGCCTCGTCGTGAAATTGGAGAAATATGCATTTCATCAGTGGGTAATCCTTTTTCTGGGGTACATTGTCTCCTCTGAAGGACTCCAGATGGATCCCGCGAAACTCCAAGCAATCCGAGATTGGCCTGTACCCCAGGGACTCCGGGCCTTGCAACGTTTCCTAGGATTTGCCAATTATTACCGACAATTTATCCACTGCTACTCTCTGATCACAGTACCTCTGACCGCCCTTACTAGAAAGGGGACTGATTTGAAGAATTGGTCTCCTGAGGCCCAACGGGTCTTCTCTACGTTGAAGAGGGCCTTTTTGTTTGCCCCGGTGTTCCACAGCCCAGATATAGCGAAGCCCTTTATTGTGGAAGTGGATGCCTCTTCACTGGGCACCGGGGCAGTGTTATCTCAGACTGCGCTCTCCGGCAAGCGGCACCCATGTTTTTGTTTCTCCCGGAAATTCTCCCCAGCCAAACGCAAATATACCATTGGAGACCGGGAGTTATTAGCCTTAAAACTGGCCTTCCAGGAGTGGAGGTATTTGCTGGAGGGGGCCTCACATCCGATTACGGTGATTACTGACCATAAGAACCTCCTCTATCTGCAGGAGGCTAAACGACTGAACCCATGGCAGGCCCGCTGGTCTCTCTTCTTCGCCAGGTTTGATTTCCGTCTGGTTTTCCGCCCTGCAGAAAAGAATGTGCAAGCAGATGCTCTTTCACGGGCTTTTGATACATCTGATGAACCTGAGGAGCCCTACCTGATGTTAAACCCAGCGTCTGTTCCTTCCACCATTATAGCCTCGACCTCCGTTCCCCCTTGGTCCAGGAAAAAGGTTCTCCAATAGGGACATTCGTCTACCTTTGCCAATCATTTCGGATTCTGGAAAGCCTTCCATCTCATCTCCCGCTACTATTGGTGGCCACGCATGGTGCAGGACATCCTACATTTTGTTTTTTTCCTGTCCCACCTGTGCCCAGAACAAGTCCTCTCCTGGTAAACTCTTGGGCTGTCTGCAACCCTTGCCTGTTCCTCAACAGCCATGATCCCCCGCTCTCTCGGGGTCATGCTGTTATCTGGGTTGTTGTAGACCGGTTTTCACGTATGGCTCATTTTGTCCCTTTGAAGACTTTGCTATCCGCTGCTACGCTAGCCGTCAACTTCATTCAACATGTATTTCGGTTACATGGATTACTTCTATGAATTATCAGCGACCGAGGGTCTCAATTTACATCTAGGTTTTGGAAGGCTCTATGCGCCACTTTTGGCGTCACTACACACTTCTCCTCTGCCTACCATCCCTAAACTAACGGGATGGCAGAAAGGACCAATCAAACGCTCAAAACATTTCTACGGATCTTTTGTAACAGTCGCCAGGTTGATTGGCCACTATTACTTCCCTGGGCCGAGTTCGCCTACAATAATAGTCTCCATTCCGCTTCCCAGACATTCTTCGCTATATATGGATGTCATCCTCGCCTACCTCCTCCGATTCTGATAAATCAAGCCTCTCCACAGCTTCATTACCCTTACAAATATCTAAGAAACAAGGAGCAAGGTCCAGCACCATCTGCGGCAAGCTGCAGTGAAGTATAAACATTTTGCCAACCTAAGAAGACAAACTGCTCCAATCTTTCAACCACGACAGAGAGTGTGGCTCAGCACTAAATATCCGAGGCTCCGGTTGCCCTCTCTTAAATTTGCTTGCTTCATTGGGCTGTTTCCTATTCAATCTCGAATAGGGACAGTCACCTATTGCCTCCAAGTGCCTGGCAATCTCCAAATTCATAATGCTTTTCACGTATCCTTACTGAAACCATTCGTGGCATCAAAATGGCATCCTGAATCAAGAGAGAACATCGCTCCCGAGACCAAACCTGATCCTGAGTTTGAAGTGGAAGAAATTTTGGACTCCAAACGTCAGAAGGGGCGACTCTTTTATTTAATTTTATGGAAACACTTTGGTCCGGAGGACAATTCCTGGGAGCCAGCTGCCAGATCTGGTCCAAGAATTCCATACCCGTTGTCCCTCTAAACCCGGACCGGGACGGAGAGGGGGGTCTTCCAGGGAGGGTACTGTCACGCTCCTCACTTCACTCCTCTCCTCGTCAAAGCCCGCTCCCGTGGCGGCACTCCCTACCTCGCTCCTCTCCTCGCTGAGGCCACGCCCACGGCTGGGAGCGCTGGCCATCTTGGCGGGCCCGGCGCTCCGAGCGGGTCTGGCCATTGGGAGTGGAACACCGGCCATCTTGGCAGAGCCAGCGCTCCAAGGGTTGCCCCAGGCCTCTCCTTCGGGGCGTGGGGTTCGCACCCGGGATCAGTCGTACTGTGTGCCCGCTGTCGGCTGGCCAGCATGGTCCCGGAGCATGGCTGTTTTCGCCCCGCCTCCTGCCTCGATAGGATTGGAGGTCAATGCCGGACTCTGCCCCTTCTGGCAGATCAGCCAATGGAGGGCTCTCTTTCCTAGCTGATTCTTTGACTCCTGATGGTGGGGGCTATTTCAGGAGCATCTTCTCTTCACTTCTCTGCTTTGGCTTCTACTTCAGTAGGTTTTGCTTTGTGCTCTTGTGTGTTTCTCTGCTGACTCTCGTTGCTGACCACTGCCTGAACCCGGATTACTCTCTGCCTCCTGACTGTTTCAGACCCCTGCTTGCATCTGGAAGTCCTGTCGGCCGCCCGCACCTAAGGACTCAACCCTCGGGGAACAGCGGTCACCACAGGTGAAGCCTCGGGATTGCTTGGCTGCCCAGCAGAGGCCAGGTTCGAGTTCCTCGCCCCTGTGCTCCGCCCGGCACAAGCACTCACGACCGTGAAAGTCTGACACTTGGATAGTGCAGATTTAGGTACGTTCATGTTGATTCGGATGTGTTTCTAGTTGGTAGGTCGATCAAATCTGTCATGTATCCTGAGCTTCACCGTAGATAATTTTGTGAACCAGAGTGCAGATTTTGAAAGCAATGTGTTCTTTGATTGGGAGCCAGTGTAGTTTTACGCGAAGGGGTTTTGCACTTTCAAATCACGTTTTTCCGAAGATAAACCTATCTGCCGTGTTTTGAGCGGTCTGAAGTTTCTTTGTTCTTTGCATCCCGCATAAATTCCATTGCAGTAGTCTACATGGCTTAGTACCATTGATTGTGTCAGGTTGCAAAATGTTCTCCTCGGGAAGCATTGTTTCACGCGTTTGAGTTTCCACATTGAGTGGAACATTTTCTGTGTTGTGCATGTCACTTGGCACTCTGTTAAGTTGCGGTCCAATGTAACACTGAGGATTTTCAGGCTGTCTGAGATAGGGAGGGTGTAATCTGGGATGTTGATAATTGTGGGGTTACCCGCGCTGTGCAGGGATGAGAGGATGAGACAGTGTGTTTTTCCTTTGTTTAGTTTTAGTTGAAATACATTTGCCCAAGAGTCCATGATGTTCAAGCTGATCTTGATTTCATTGGTGATTTCTGTCAGTTTAGATTTGTAAGGAATGAATATTGTGACATCGTCTGCATAGATGAAAGGGTTACGGTCTTGGTTGGATAAGGACTTGGCTAATGGGGTCATCATTAGGTTGAAGAGGATCGGTGATAGTGGTGATCCTTGTGGTACTCCGCATTCTGCTTTCCACGGTGATGATATGTTTGAGTTTGATTTTACTTGATATGTTCTTGTGGTTAGGAAACCCGTGATCCAGCTAAGTATGTTTCCACCAATCCCGAACTTATCTAGTAGTCTTATTAATATATTATGGTTTACCATGTCGAATGCACTAGACATGTCGAATTGGAGGAGGAGGATGTTTTTGCCTATTGCTATTTCCTGCTTGAATTTGTCTAGGAGAGTGAGTAGTACTGTTTCTGAGCTGTGGAGGGGGTGAAAACCTGACTGTGTTTTGTGTAATATTGAGAATGTGTTTATATAATCTGTACGTTGTTTGGCTACCATGCTTTCCATCAGTTTGACTGACAATGGAATGAATGCTACTGGAAGGTAGTTAGTGATTTCATTTGTTTTTTTCTTGGTGTCTTTTGGTATCGGAGTGAGTAGGATATTGCCATTTTCCTTAGGGAAGAGACCTTGCTGAAGCATGTAGTTTAGGTGGGATGTGAGGTCTGCTATGAAGCGGTCAGAGGCGGATTTCATTAGGTAGTTGCGACAGGTATCTAGTTTACAGTGAGTTTTGGAGTGAAGGAGTGGCCTAGTGGTTAGGGTGGTGGACTTTGGTCCTGGGGAACTGAGTTCAATTCCCACGTCAGGCACAGGCAGTACCTTGTGTCTCTGGGCAAGTCACTTAACCCTCCATTGCCCCATGTAAGCCGCATTGAGCCTGCCATGAGTGGGAAAGCTTGGGGTACAAATGTAACAAAAAAAAAAAACCTGCTGATCGCCTGTGCAACTGCATCGACGGTAAAGAGGGCGAATTTTAACCAGGTTCGGTCAGCCGGGTATTCTCCAGTGGTTGTGTCCAACTCCTTAAGGAAGATTTTGATGTCAGTGTTGTCCTGAGGTAGCATGTTGCATAGGTTTGCAGTTTTTTCATTGAAATACTTAGCAAGTTTTTCTGTAGATGGGATGTCTGTATTCGATGTAGTGACCATGTTGGTGTCTAGGAGTTTGTTCACGAGTTGGTATAATTTCTTCGTGTATTTGTAATCTGTCCCTATTTTAGTTTTATAGTATGATCTTTTGGTCTGTCTTATTGCGTATTTGTATTTTCTTTGTGATTGTTTCCATGTGTTGAGTGTGTGTTCATCTTTTGCTTTTCTCCATGCTCGTTCGAGTTTCCTGGATTGTATTTTAGCTTTTTCAGTTCATCATTGAACCATGGTATCGAGTTATGCTTACTTGAAGTTCTTGTTCATAAGGGTGCTAGTATTTCATCTAGTATGCATTTGCATCTTTTATCCCATTCCACGAGGTAATATATGGAGTCTGTTTGTGCTGTCCATTCATTGTTGTATATCTGTTGACCTCTTGTGCTGTAGGATGTGTGTTCTTGTATTTGGTGTAATCACTTCTTCCGCCAGTGTAGGGATAAGTTTAATTTGTTGTGATCAGACCAGGGTGTTTCTATCCATTTAATATCTGTTATTATTAGGTTCTGGTCAGTTGAAAGTTTGTGTGAGATAAGATCAAGTGTTTGCCCTTTGACGTGGGCTGCTTGCATTTGTGGCCATTTGAGATCCCATAGGTGGAGGAATTCCTTACATTCTCGTGCATTGATTGAGTTTGGGTCTTCTAGGTGAAGGTTGGTGTCTCCTAATACTAGTACATTGGAGTTGGTTACATATGTGTTTGAAATGAAGTCCACAAAGTTAGTCTGGCCTTCGTTCCAATTACCTGGAGGTCTGTAAAACAAGACACAATTCAAGTGATCGCGTAGGGTTTTGTTGTGGATTCTGATAGAGGCAATTTCAAGTTGAGGTGTCATGGACTCAGCAGTGGTTTCGGTGGTAAAGTGGGATCGATAGATTAGTGGTATGCCTCTGCCTCTCTTTTCCTTTCTGGTCCAGTTTGTGATTTTGTATCCTGGAGGGCACAGGTCTAGGATTAGGTCAAGAGAATAGACAACTAACAAAAATCAACACAACTTCGAACCTAGCTGACCCCTACCAAACAATTCAAGTGGGATATATGAACACCAGATTAGTAGTCAACAAAACAACAATAATAACAGACTTGATCACGGCAGACAACCTCAACCTACTATTCATCAGTGAAACCTGGATCCATGATCATAGGGACCCCATAATTTTATATGTATGCCCCCCAGGCTACAAAATCACTCACTGGACAAGGAAAGAAAAAAGAGAAGGAGGCATAGCACTAATCCATAGATCCCACTTCACCATAACAACAACAGCCGACTCCATAACACCCCAACTTGAAATTGCCTCAGTTAGAATCCACCATACAACCTTACTTGACCACCTAAACGTTGTCTTGTTTTATAGACCACCAGGTAACTGGCATGAATGCCAACCACACTTCATGGA
Organism: Microcaecilia unicolor; assembly: GCF_901765095.1. Taxonomy (NCBI): domain Eukaryota; kingdom Metazoa; phylum Chordata; class Amphibia; order Gymnophiona; family Siphonopidae; genus Microcaecilia; species Microcaecilia unicolor. The sequence continues at coordinate 98,412,923 of NC_044038.1, forward strand.
TTTCATATCGAATACCTGTGTATCTAACTCCAATCTACTTATAATAGGGGACATAAACCTACACCTAGAAGACCCTAACTCAACCAATGCACGTGAATGCTAGGATTTCTTCCAACTATGGGACCTCAAATGGCCAAATATGCAAGCAACCCATGTCAAAGGACACACACTCGACCTCATCACACACAAACTATCCTCAGACATAAATTTAATACTATCAGATACAAAATGGACAGACGTACCATGGTCAGACCACCACGAATTAAACCTATCCCTACAATGTCGGAAAAAAAAGCTCATACCACAATCAAGAACGCAAAATCTACACCACGAGAGGCCAAATTGACCCCGTAACGTTCTGGCAACAGATCTACAAGAACGAATGGAAAGCACAAACGGACTCGAAACACTATCTTCTAAATTGGGACAACAGATGCAGAAGCATATTAGACAAAATAGCACCACCACTACAAACAAAAACCTCATGAAAACACAACTCGATACCATGGTTTAACGAAGAATTGAAAAAACTAAAAACACAAGTTAGGAGGCTTGAACGAGCGTGGAATAAAATAAAAGATGAACATACACTTAATGCATGGAAACAAATGCAAAGAAAATACAAATATGCAATAAGACAAACCAAAAGGTCATACTACAAAACCAAAATAGGACCAGACTACAAAGACATAAACTTTTCCAACTCGTGAACAAACTACTAGATACCACACTGGTCACCACAACCAACACAGACACCCCATCTGCAGACAACCTTGCTAAATACTTCAACGAGAAAATTATAAAGCTACGAATCATGTTACCAATTAATACCACCGACCATGAAAAATTCATTGACTGTGTGGATCCAATCCCTGATGAATATCCAGCAGACTGAATCTGGACAAACTTCGCTCTACTTATCGATGAAGCCATTACCCAAGCGATCAACAGGTTCACCAAATCCCACTGCAAACTGGACATATGTCCCAACAACCTAATAAAATCCCCCCCTCAACGCTTCTTAGCAGACCTTACGTCACAACTAAACTATATGTTACAACATGGACTCTTCCCTAAGGAGAAAGGAAATATACTACTTACCCCCAATACCTAAAGGTTCAAAGAAAAAAGCAAATGACATAACCAACTACCGCCCGGTGGCATCTATCCCTCTAGCAGTCAAACTAATGGAAAGTATGGTAACCAAGCAGCTTACTGACTACTTAAACAAATTCTCAATACTACATGAATCACAATCAGGATTTCAATCCAACCACACCACTGAAACAGTACTAATCACTCTCCTAACCAAATTCAAACAAGCAATTGCAACTGGCAATAGTGTACTTCTCCTATAATTTGACATGTCCAGCACGTTCGACATGGTAAACCATAAAATACTATTAAACATCCTAGAATACTTCGGGATTGAAGGAAGCATACTTAGCTGGATCAAAGGCTTCCTAATCGCAAGAACATACCAAGTGATATCAAATTCGAATACATCATCGCCATGGAAACCAGAATGCGGAGTACCCCAAGGTTCACCGCTTTCACCGAACCTCTTCAACCTAATGATGACACCTTTAGCCAGCCAAATCGCTATCCAACCAAGGCCTCAATCCTTACATCTACGCAGACGATGTCACGATCTACATTCCATTGAAACATGAGTTAGCAGAAATCACAAATGAAATCAAACAAAGCCTCCATATCATGAATTCATGGGCGGATGCATTTCAATTAAAACTCAACACAGAAAAAACACAATGTCTCATCCTCTCATCACAATATAACATGAACAAACCCACCACTATAAACACCCCAGACTACACCCTTCCTGTCTCAGATAACCTGAAAATTCTTGTAGTTACAACTGACCGAAATCTCACACTAGAAAGCCATGCGAAAAATACAACAAAGAAAATGTTCCATTCAATGTGGAAACTCAAAAGAGTAAAACCTTTCTTCCCAAGGGAAGTATTCTGCAGCCTGGTACAATCAATGGTGCTAAGCCACCTAGATTACTGCAATGCAATCTATGCCGGATGCAAACAACAAATCATTAAGAAACTCCAAACTGCCCAAAACACAGCAGCCAGACTCATATTTGGGAAAACAAAATACAAAAGCGCCAAACCCCTAAGAGAAAAACTACACTGGCTCCCACTTAAAGAACGTATTGCGTTCAAAATCTGCACCCTGATTCATAAAATCATTCATGGCGAGGCCCTGGTCTACATGTCAGACCTCATTGACCTACCAACCAGGAACACAAGAAGGTCAGCACGCACATTCCTGAATCTCCACTACCCCAGCTGCAAAGGACTAAAGTATAAATCAACATATGTATCCAGCTTCTCCTACATAGGCACGCAACTATGGAAGGCTCTACCAAATGCCATAAAAACAATGCACGACCTAACAAACTTCCGAAAATCACTAAAAACCAACCTGTTCAAGAAGGCATACCATAATGATCCATCCTAAATACCAGACAACGAAACTTATACCAGAACTGGACATAACCGAAATCTCTATACTTGACTGCTTCATCCACTTTGTCACTAATGAACCTTAACACCATACCACTTTAGTTCTCAGTCCAAAAATGAATTCTGTATACTTGACTGCTTAGTTTACTTTGTCACTTATGAACTTTAATGCAATACCACTTTGTATTTCTCATTCCGGAAATGTCGATCGCCATTACGATATAATGTAAGTCACATTGAGCCTGCAAATAGGTGGGAAAATATAGGATACAAATGCAACAAATAATAATTATGGGGTCCTTTTGGTCATGGATCCAGGTTTCATTGATGAAGAGTAGGTCAAGGTCTTCTGCCATGATCCAGTCTGTTAGTATTACTGTTTTGTTTACTGAGGATCTGGTGTTGATGTAGCCCACTTGGATTGTTTGGAATGGGTCTTCAGCGTCTGGTGTTGTGTGGACTTTTACTAGTTGTCATTTCTTTGTTGAGGTGAGTTTGTTTGGACCCTTCCTTGCATTCTGTGGTGGTTGTCCGCATGTTGGTGTTCTTCCTTTGTTTACGTTGTTGTCAGTTTGATGAGGTGTGGTGTATGTATGCGTATAATGTTACTTTCTGCAAGTGGGGTGGTTAGTGTTAAGTGGATCAGTGTTAAAGAGTAGATTATTAGAAGTAGTTTGAAGGTATTCATTTTGGTTTCTTTTTGCTGTGGGCTACTAATACGACCGAGTTCTGATGACTGGATTCGTGATAAGACTTTTTTTCTTTGGTGTGGGGTCTGGTGTTCTGGTCTTGTGTGTTATTTCAGGTTTCCCTCTCTTCACTGACTTAAGAAGAGGGTCTGCCTTTTAGCTGTCGAGATCAGTACTGGATCAGGTTTCAGTGATAAGATAATGAGCAGAGGAGATGGGAGGTGGGAGAGTAGATCTGAGTCAGGGTCCTCCCTCAAACAGTCTCTTAGCAACTAATTGCTTCCCACCCTCCTTGCCCAGAGGATCTTCAGGGCTCAGATTTCTGACTTTGGCTGGAGGAAGAGGGAGGGGAACTTCAGAGCACCTTCAAGGTAATTAGCACAGAGGTGTGACAAATGCAACACAAAGAACTCAAGTTGGAAGATTCCGTCTCACTCTGATATCCTGCTTCAAAGTTTCTGATCAGTTCTGCAACAGTCACTTTAAGCTAATTTAATTTCTTACTCCTTTTTATGCTTGCTTAAAATGTTAAATTCTTCATAGATTTGCCAATACAAAAACAGTTTTCCTCCTGACTTCTCTGGCTGCCTTTGATTGCTGATAACCCAGATGGGAGGGTTGCTCTTGAGCAGGGAAAGGTGCTTGAAAGACAAAAGGAAGATACTTGACTTAATTGCTCTTAGGAATGTGGTCAGTGCTAGCACAGTCTCTCAAAGATTCTGAATTTTAAACTTCCACAAATCTGCTGTTTTTTTCCATAAGCTTAATTTTTCTGATAAATGCACTTAAACAGTCCCAAACATTGCTTTTCTTAGCTATAAGTTCACTTGAATGCAGATCAGTTACCATCCAGAATAATACAAGCAGAGTTACAGTACTTGATTCACTTTTCCTTTCTGGTTTGATTAACTCATACAAATCTGCCTCTTCACAAATGTAACTCTTCTGATAAATGCACTTAAACAGTTCCAAACATTGCTTTTCTTAGCTAAAAGCTCGCTTGTGTGCAGACTGGTTAAAATCCAGAAGGTTTGGTTTTTTACTTGATTCACCCTTTCATTCCTAGTTTGATTAACTTACATGAATCTGCCTCTTCACAAGCTTAACTTTCCTGGTTTGATTAAATGCAGTTCAGATGGCTCTTTTAAAGGCACGCTTGTGACTTGTCTGCACAGATTCAGTTCTAACCTCAGATGAAAATGGAAAGTTTTACTTGCGTGCAGGACTTTGTGCTGGTCAGGATGGTCTGCGGCACTTTCTGCTGTTCACAATGCTTGGTAAAATGTGCTGTGTCATTATGTAGTTAAAGTTAATTTTTAATTCACAGATTGCAGGTATGAACTTTATAGTTTCTGGTTCTGATATCCTTGGATGGTCCAATTGATGCAAGTTGCTGTAGGCTTTTCCTTTATTGTCCCAGAGGAAGAATAGATGTAAATAAGGAACCAGCTCCAATCTCAGAGAATGAGGAGAGTTATTTAGGAGAGATAAAATTTCCTTTCTCCAGCCAAAAATAAATGGAATAAGTTCCGAGTAAAATTGAGGACTGGTGCCTCAACATAGACTGAGCAGAAGTCAGTAAAAGTTTGGGTTGTAAATAAGCAGAAAATAAGTAGAAAATGTAGTTATTTAATCTAAGTTGCAGAGCCTGATGTGAACCCAGCCAGCCAGCCAGCTGTAACCCAATCATTAAATGTTCCATCCTAGAGGAATGAGTAACAGAATCAACCAAAGTAGTAGTAACTGGTAGAAGATGTCTCACCTGGGGTTATTCCATCAGAAGGTTACTGGATAAGCAGCAGCCCAGAGGACAGGAATAGGATGACAGTAAGCCATAGGGATATCTAAACTGAAAATAGCAGCTAGGAATCCCAAAATCTCAGAGAAAAAAAAGGGACTAAGGGGTCCTTTTACTAAGGTGCACTGAAAAATGGGATGCACTAGTGCAGGCGCATGTTTTGGGCATGCACAGATCCATTTTTCAGCTCTCCTGTAAAAAGGGTCTTTTTAAAATTTTTACCGAAAATTGACGTGCAGCAAAATAAAAATTGGCATGCGTCCATTTTGTGTCTGAGACCTTACTGCCACCCATTGACTTGGCGGTAAGGTCTCACGTGTTAACTATGTGGTAATCATCTACGCACTTATAATGATGATTACCGCCTGGTTTCCGCCACGCGTAGCAGATGCATATAAAAAACGAACTGATGCACATTGGGCACGTGTAGGTGCCTACACAGCTTAGTAAAAGGGCCCCATAGTGATTTGATCAAATAAAGATTGCACACATGGAGGGGCATTTTCGAAAGGGACGTCCACGTTTTGATTTGGATGTCCTTGCAAAATGTCCCGATCCAGGGATGGGGAAACCTGTATTTTCGAAACAAGATGGACGTCCATCTTTCGTTATGAAAATACCGTCAGGGACGTCCAAATCCTTAAATCTGGTCGTCCTTAGAGATGGATGTCCCTAGAAATGGTCGTTTCTGATTTTCAGCGATTTTCAAAACCAAGGACCTCCATCTCAGAAACTACCAAATGCAAGCCATTTGGTTGTGGGATGAGCCAGCATTTGTAGTGCACTGGTCCCCCTGACATGCCAGGACACCAACCGGGCACCCTAGGGGGCACTGCAGTGGATTTCATAAATTGCTGCCAGGTACATACAGTGGTGGAAATAAGTATTTGATCCCTTGCTGATTTTGTAAGTTTGCCCACTGACAAAGACATGAGCAGCCCATAATTGAAGGGTAGGTTATTGGTAACAGTGAGAGATAGCACATCACAAATTAAATCCGGAAAATCACATTGTGGAAAGTATATGAATTTATTTGCATTCTGCAGAGGGAAATAAGTATTTGATCCCCCACCAACCAGTAAGAGATCTGGCCCCTACAGACCAGGTAGATGCTCCAAATCAACTCGTTACCTGCATGACAGACAGCTGTCGGCAATGGTCACCTTTATGAAAGACACCTGTCCACAGACTCAGTGAATCAGTCAGACTCTAACCTCTACAAAATGGCCAAGAGCAAGGAGCTGTCTAAGGATGTCAGGGACAAGATCATACACCTGCACAAGGCTGGAATGGGCTACAAAACCATCAGTAAGACGCTGGGCGAGAAGGAGACAACTGTTGGTGCCATAGTAAGAAAATGGAAGAAGTACAAAATGACTGTCAATCGACAAAGATCTGGGGCTCCACGCAAAATCTCACCTCGTGGGGTATCCTTGATCATGAGGAAGGTTAGAAATCAGCCTACAACTACAAGGGGGGAACTTGTCAATGATCTCAAGGCAGCTGGGACCACTGTCACCACGAAAACCATTGGTAACACATTACGACATAACGGATTGCAATCCTGCAGTGCCCGCAAGGTCCCCCTGCTCCGGAAGGCACATGTGACGGCCCGTCTGAAGTTTGCCAGTGAACACCTGGATGATGCCGAGAGTGATTGGGAGAAGGTGCTGTGGTCAGATGAGACAAAAATTGAGCTCTTTGGCATGAACTCAACTCGCCGTGTTTGGAGGAAGAGAAATGCTGCCTATGACCCAAAGAACACCGTCCCCACTGTCAAGCATGGAGGTGGAAATGTTATGTTTTGGGGGTGTTTCTCTGCTAAGGGCACAGGACTACTTCACCGCATCAATGGGAGAATGGATGGGGCCATGTACCGTACAATTCTGAGTGACAACCTCCTTCCCTCCGCCAGGGCCTTAAAAATGGGTCGTGGCTGGGTCTTCCAGCACGACAATGACCCAAAACATACAGCCAAGGCAACAAAGGAGTGGCTCAGGAAGAAGCACATTAGGGTCATGGAGTGGCCTAGCCAGTCACCAGACCTTATTCCCATTGAAAACTTATGGAGGGAGCTGAAGCTGCGAGTTGCCAAGCGACAGCCCAGAACTCTTAATGATTTAGAGATGATCTGCAAAGAGGAGTGGACCAAAATTCCTCCTGACATGTGTGCAAACCTCATCATCAACTACAGAAGACGTCTGACCGCTGTGCTTGCCAACAAGGGTTTTGCCACCAAGTATTAGGTCTTGTTTGCCAGAGGGATTAAATACTTATTTCCCTCTGCAGAATGCAAATAAATTCATATACTTTCCACAATGTGATTTTCCGGATTTAATTTGTGATGTGCTATCTCTCACTGTTACCAATAACCTACCCTTCAATTATGGGCTGCTCATGTCTTTGTCAGTGGGCAAACTTACAAAATCAGCAAGGGATCAAATACTTATTTCCACCACTGTAGCTCCCTTACCTTGTCTGCTGAGCCCCCCTCCCCCCAAACCCACTACCCACAACTGTACAACACTACCATATCCCTTATGAGTGAAGGGGGGCACCTAGATATGGGTACAGTGGGTTTCTGGTGGGTTCTGGAGGGCTCGCTGTTTCCTCCACAAACGTAACAGGTGGGGGGGATGGGCCTGGGTCTGCCTGGCTGAAGTGCACTGCACCCACTAAAACTGCTTCAGGGACCTGCATACTGCTGCAATGGACCTGAGTATGACATTTGAGGCTGGTACAAAATATTTTGAAAGATATTTTTTGAGGGTGGGAGGGGGTTAGTGACCACTGGGGGTGTAAGGGGAGGTCATCCCCAATTCTCTCCGGTGGTCATCTGGTCAGTTCGGGCACCTTTTTGTGCCTTAGTCGTAAGAAAAACAGGTCCTGGTGAAAACGTCCAAGTGTTTGTCAGGGACGTCCTTCTTTTTTCGATTATGGGTCAAACACGTCAAGTATTAGGCATGCCCAAGACCCGCCTTCACTACACCTCCGACACGCCCCCTTGAACTTTGGCCATCCCTGTGATGGAGTGCAGTTGGGGACGTCCAAAATCAGCTTTCGATTATACCGATTTGGACGACCCTGGGAGAAGGATGTCCATCTTCCGATTTATGTTCAAAGATGGGCATCCCTTTCTTTCGTAAATGAGCCCATTAGTCACTCACTATGGAGTATGTCCTGCCTTAGGCGTCTTAGGCACGCCAATGTTATGTACCGCAGTAAGAGGTTGACTTTATTCAGCATGCTACTAACATCACTTCTGGAAAGAGCAGAAGGAGGGAGCACAGGGACCAAAAGACACTAGGATCCAATCTAACAGTGTCAGAACCTGCTAAGGGAGACTAAGAAAACAGCATAGTACAGTACAGATACACGTAGTACTTGAATTAATGATATGGCCTTGCTCTGAGCTTTACAAACTGACTGCCTTCATTCCTGTAGCTGTAGCCATGAGTCTTCCTTGCCTTTACTTCCATCCACTGGGCTATGGATATCTTTAATTGTTTAATCACCCCTCTAGGTAAGTGAGAATATAAATTTCCATGCTTAGATCAACACACATCCCCTCTCCCCATTTATTTTACCATGTCTCTTTTCTACCCCAGCTCTTACCACTGACCTTGATATCTGTCCCAAGTATGCTTAAATTCTGCTGCAGTTTTCATTGCTATCATGCCAGCAAACACTCTCAATGAAATACTTCTTTATATTTCCTCTGTCTTTCTCTGATTTCATTTCATAACCACTTGTCCATTTTTACCTACAGTCAATGTCACTTTCTAACATAACAAAATAGATGCATGTGGGTAAGAGGAATCCGAATTATAGCTACGTCTTGCAAGGTTCCACGTTAGGAGTTACGGATCAAGAAAGGGATCTGGGTGTCGTCGTCGATGATACGCTGAAACCTTCTGCTCAGTGTGCTGCTGCGGCTAGGAAAGCGAATAGAATGTTGGGTGTTATTAGGAAGGGTATGGAGTCCAGGTGTGCGGATGTTATAATGCCGTTGTATCGCTCCATGATGCGACCGCACCTGGAGTATTGTGTTCAGTACTGGTCTCCGTATCTCAAAAAAGATATAGTAGAATTGGAAAAGGTACAGCGAAGGGCGACGAAAATGATAGTGGGGATGGGACGACTTTCCTATGAAGAGAGGCTGAGAAGGCTAGGGCTTTTCAGCTTGGAGAAGAGACGGCTGAGGGGAGATATGATAGAAGTGTATAAAATAATGAGTGGAATGGATCGGGTGGATGTGAAGCGACTGTTCACGCTATCCAAAAATACTAGGACTAGAGGGCATGAGTTGAAGCTACAGTGTGGTAAATTTAAAACGAATCGGAGAAAATTTTTCTTCACCCAACGTGTAATTAGACTCTGGAATTCGTTGCCGGAGAACGTGGTACGGGCGGTTAGCTTGACGGAGTTTAAAAAGGGGTTAGATAGATTCCTAAAGGACAAGTCCATAGACCGCTATTAAATGGACTTGGAAAAATTCCGCATTTTTAGATATAACTTGTCTGGAATGTTTTTACGTTTAGGGAGCGTGCCAGGTGCCCTTGACCTGGATTGGCCACTGTCGGTGACAGGATGCTGGGCTAGATGGACCTTTGGTCTTTCCCAGTATGGCACTACTTATGTACTTATGATGACAGCAAAAAACACCCACTGACACATCCAGCCTTGCAAGTTATTCCTATTATTATTATTATTATTATTATTATTATTAGCATTTGTATAGCGCTACCAGACGCACGCAGCGCTGAACACCTGATACAAAGAGACAGCCCCTGCTCAAAAGAGCTTACAATCTAAATAATACAGACAGACAAGACAGTTATGGTGAGGGAAGTAATGGGTGAGAAGGGAGGAAGGGACAAGGGGAGAGCAATTGTGGCTAGGAGCCAAAAGCAGCAGTGAAAAGGTGGGTTTTCAGCATAGATTTGAAAACAGGTAGAGATGGAGCTAGACATATAGGTCCAGAAAGTCTATTCCAGGCATAAGGTGCCGCGAGAGAAAAGGAGCGAAGCCTGGAGTTAGCAGTGGAGGAGAAGGAGGATGACAAGAGAGACTTATCCAGTGAGCGGAGTTCACGGGGAGGAATGTAGGGAGAGATGAGAGCGGAGAGGTAGTGGGGGGCTGCAGAGTGGATGCATTTAAAGGTCAGTGTGAGAAGTTTAAACTGAATGTGGAAGCGGACAGGGAGTCAGTGAAGTGACTTGAGGAGCGGGCTAGTGTGGGTATAACGATTCTGGTGGAAAACAAGTCGTGCCGCAGAATTTTGGACAGATTGGAGAGGAGAGAGATGGCTGAGCGGAAGACCAGTGAGAAGTAAATTGCAATAGTCCAAGCGAGAGGCGACAAGGGTGTGGATAAGGGTTCTGGCAGCGTATTCAGAAAGGAAGGGGCGAATTTTGCTAATATTGTAGATAAAGAAGTGACAGGTTTTGGCGATCTGTTGAATATGGGCAGAGGAGGAGAGAGAGGAATCAAAGATGACTCCAAGGTTACGAGCCGAGGAGACAGGGAGGATGTGAGAGCCATTAACAGAGATAGAGAAAGCGGGAAGAGGGGAGATGGGTTTAGGGGGAAAAATGAGAAGTTCCGTTTTAGTCATGTTGAGCTTTAGATGGCGTTGAGACATCCAAGCAGCAATGTCAGACAAGCAGGCTGAGATTTTGTCCTGGATCAAGGTTGAGATTTCAGGGGTGGAGATGTAGATCTGAGAGCCATCAGCGTAAAGATGGTACTGGAAGCCATGGGATGAAGTCAGGGTACCAAGGAAAAAGGTATAGATGGAGAAGAGGAGGGGTCCAAGGACAGAACCCTGAGGCACACCAACAGAAAGCGAGATGGAAGTTGAGGAGGATCCACCAGAGTGAACACTGAAAGAACGAAGCAAGAGGTAAGAGGAGAATAAGGAAAGAACAGGGCCCTGGAATCCAAGCGAGAACAGCGTGTCCAGAAGTATAGTGTGGTCAACAGTGTCGAAAGCAGCAGGTCAAGAAGGATAAGGACAGAATATAGACCTCTGGATTTAGCCAGCAGTAGGTCATTAGAGACTTTGGTAAGTGCAGTTTCAGTAGAGTGAAGAGGGTGAAAACCATATTGGAGTGGGTCAAGAATAGGTTGCGAAGAAAGAAAGTCAAGACAACGGCGGTGAATGACACGTTCCAGTAATTTGGAGAGGAAAGGGAGAAGGGAGATGGGGCAATAGTTGGAGGGACAGGTAGGGTCAAGTGAGGGTTTTTTAAGGAGTGGAGTGATCACAGCATGTTTGAAGGCCATAGGAACAGTTGCAGTGGAGAGTGAAAGATTAAAGATGTGACAGATGACTGGGATGATAGTAGGACAGTAGTTTCCAAACCTGGTCCTGGAGACACCCCAGCCAGTCAGATTTTCAGGATACCCACAATGAATATTCATGAGAGAGATTTGATTGCGCTGCCTCCACTGCATTCAAATCTCTCTCATGAATATTCATTGTGGATATCCTGAAATCCAGACTGGCTAGGGTGCCTCCAGGACCAGGTTTGGGAACCATTGGTCTAGGATATATCCCAGTTGCCAGCCATAGTGATATCCCACACAGGATATCACTCTCTATCCTAAACAATTTTGTTGCTTTCCTCCATTATACTCAACCCACAAGGGTAGCTGAGCATCATTTTTTCCTTCAGGAAGCATATTTTGGAGTTCATTAAGCTTCTCCACTTAGGGCTTGAGTTGTAGCCCCATCTGCACCAGTTTTGGTTGCTGTTCTCTGAATTGTTTCCACCTTTTTCTTATCAAGATGCGGTCTCCAGAACTGACCCCAATGGCCAAAGCAGGATCAGGCAATAATATCTTCTTTATCATAAACGTTTGGAACAACATTTTAGAAAAGACATCCAGGTCATAGTCTCCAGTGGCACCTGAATACATCCAGATTGAACAATCTTTTTACAACCTTGAATATCCAAAACATGGGCATAGCTAAAACAGAACTTGGATGTCAACATGAGTGCCCATGTACAGGGACATGGATATGTCAGCCATTTTAGTAACACAAACAGCCATATTTCCTGGAGATGTGACATAGCCCTGTTTTCCTTGGTAGTGTTGCTTTCAGAAGGGAAGCAAACATAATACCTTCAGTGAAGCACTGCTCATTTTGTGCACCTTTCGGTAACCTGGAAGTTCCCAGAAGCAGGTCTAAATACCAATGTCCATCTTTACAGACTTAGTTGTTTGGTCCCCTTCTTGCAATTTGGACCTTCTGCTGGTTTGGGCATCCCTATCCTGGCAATGTAAAAATGGCATTTGGACATTTCTGCTCTTTGGACATCTAAATGCTGGTTTTAGGATGTTCAAAATGTGAATAGACCTACTAAAATAACCAACATATACCACGCTTGATCAGACCAAAGGTCCATTGAACTCAATATCCTGTCTCTCACAATGGCCAAACTGGATCACTAGGAAATATGCACTAAATCCCAAAGACTATATCCAATTCTTGTTTCTCACTCCCAGGGATAAGCAGTGATTTTTCTTCAAATTGTCTGGTAAATAAATATTTATAGACTTTTCCCCCAGGAACTTGTCCAAGCCCCTTTTAAATCCATCTACGGTAGATTCTTTGACTACTACTTCTTCCAGGACATTTCACAGTTTATCCAATTTGTTTAAATTATTCAGTTAGTCACTCTTAGTTTCTTTTTAACTCCTGCTATTCTATCTTATCTGTGTGCTCCACTTCCACTCTATGTTGTCTATGAAGACGTTTTAATGTAAATTGTGTTGACATTATAAGTAGCATATATGCCATTTTAATAATTTTACTGCTATAATTGTCTATTGTCTATATCTGGCTTATTCTTGCTGTGCACTGCCTTTGGTGAATTTCTTCAAAAAGGCGGTAAATAAATCGAAATAAATATGCTAATTATTAATTTTGTAGACTGTTTGAATGGATAAATAACTATTGCCTATTAACCTGTTCTATATCACTCATGATTTTATAGGCCTCTTATCATATCTCCTTTCAGTTGTCTTTTCTCCAAACTGAAAAGTACTAACCTGTTTAACTTTTCTTCATAAGGAAGGCATTCATTATCTTTTATCATTTGTTGTCCTTTTCTAGTTCTGAGATGACGTTACCCAAACTGCATATAACACTCAAAGTGTGGTCACAGAATAGATCTGCACAAAAGCATTATGATTATCTCCATTTCATTATCCATTCCTTTCCACATAATTCATAACATTTTATTGGCTTTGTTTTGGCTGAGAATTTCAACATTTTGCCCACAATGACTTGAAAATCCTTTTCCTTTTATGAAACTTAGCATTATATAGTTACAGATACCAATAATTAGCATTTTTCCATATTAAATTTCATCTACCATCTAATATAATAATTTGCTCCTTCAACGTTTGAATGTGTCTCACTGGGATAGTAACCATCTCCTGACTTCATGAACCCAGTGAGAGACATTCGAACGATGAAGGAGCAGACTGGGCCGGGCCCGGGGCAAGGCCGCCCCCGGGGTTCCGCACCTGCTGCCATGCCCCCCCCCCCATGAGGTTGCCGCTGCAGCTCACCCCTCCACCCCCCCAAGGTCCCCACCGCTCCCCCCCCCGAGGTCGCCGCAGCCACTGCTCCTCCCTCCCCAGGTCGCCGCCACCGCATCCCCCTCTCTGTCTGCCCACCCACCCAACAGACCTGCCCAAGTCTCCAGCGTCACAGGCGGCGCCAGCTCTGAATTCTGGCCACTGCTGCTTCTCCTATTCAGCAGCAACGGCCGCTACAAAAACACCAACAGCTGATTTTAGGAAGCAAGACGGCGCCGCAGGCAGCAAGCAGGCATTGGCTGTTGGCTGTTCAGCCGCTCCTCTCACCTCCACGTCACTGCCCCTGGAGGATGACCCCGGAGGAGCGCAGTGACGTGAGAGGCGAGAGGAGCGGCTGCAGAGCCAACAGCCAATGCCTGCTGGCTGCCTGCGGTGCCGTCTTGCTTCCTAAAATAAGCTGTTGGTGTTTTTGTAGCGGCTGCTGCTGCTGAATAGGAGAAGCAGCTGTGGCCAGAAATCGGAGCTGGTGCCGCCTGTGTCGCTGGAGATTTCGCAGGTCTGTTGGGTGGGTGGGTGGGTAGGCGGAAGGAGAGGGGGGAGCGGCGGCGGCGACCTGGGTGGGGGTGGAAGGGGGTGCAGTGGCTGCGTCGACATCAGGGGGTGGGCCTCTGGGGGGGCGTGGCACCATGGGCAGGGAGAGAGGAGAATCGCTGGGTGGCTGGAGGGGGGGCAGGAGAGAGAGGAGAATCGCTGGACAGGGGGGGCAGGGGACAGAGAGAAGAATCACTGAGTGGCTGGTGGGGGGACAGAGGAGACAGTCTCACCCTCTCTCTGTCACACACACACACTCGCACATTCACTCTCTCTCTCTCTCACATACAGTCACTGTCAAACACACTGTGTCAAACATACACACTCCAAGCAAAACCTTGTTAGCGCCCGTTTCATTTCTGTCAGAAACGGGCCTTTTTTACTAGTTTATATATATTTTGCTGAATGCCGCCATTGTTATGCCCAGAAGTTCAATGCCAGGTCATGTCCACTTTCAGCATTGAATTTCTGCATTTCCGGTGCCAAGTAAACTATAACTGCTTAAATGTGATATTCAGCACTTAACTGGCTTTGGGATACCAAATAAAGATAGGACTGACTTTTATATGGTCCAATTTATGTGGTTACCTTGGTCAGTTAAGTGCTAAATATTGGCACTTAATTGGCTAAGTTCAGATTCCACCCCTGGAATGCCCCCAAAGTAGCCAATTTTGAGTTCAGCGCTAACTAGACATTTTCAGTGGCACTAACCAGTTAAGTGCTACTGAAAATGACCAGTTAACCCCAGGAGCTGTTGCTGGCTGGTTAAATTGCTTTGAATATCAACCCCATGGATATCTAGTGCAGCAATTCCATATTACGCTTCTTCACAATTTGCTTAAACTTTATGTACATTGAATTTTCTGACAAATTAGTGTTATGTATTGAGCCTATTCAGAGAATTAAACCTGGGGGCTGCCATTAACAAGAGGAGACTCCAATCCTTAATACAATTCTTGTTTAATACAGCTGATGACAAGATAAAACAAATCAATCACTTACAGTTTTGTTGAGCCGGATTAGGGATTCTGTATATACAGAGTAAGTCTGTGTCTGTGATTAGCTCCTCTCCCATGGACCAATGATCAGAAGCAAGCGCAGGCGCTAGAGGCTGTTAGTGCCATTCTAGTGCCTGCGTTTGCTACTGGCCCATGATCAGAGCCCCCGAGCACGTGAAACAACACGCTCGCAGGCTCTGAACGCAACTAGCATGCAAATGCATGCAAAACAGGGCTCAGCGCAAATAGCATGCAAATGCATGCTAAACCTATTCATCCCCAATGATCAGTGACCAGCGCTCCAAAGGTTGGCTCGCTGGCTGTGGCAAACCCTACGCCAGCTCAAAGTTGGCATTAGGGTTTGCAGACCACTGGGGAGGAATGGTGAGCCCTGTCCAGCATGCATTTGCATGGTAGCAGGCCCCCATTCCCCCCAATGCAGCAGCCCCCGCAGGAACCCCAACCTGACCCCTCCCGTCACAGGGGGCTGGAGGTCCAGTGGACCTCTGGTCCCCCTGACCCCCCTGACACCGGTCCAAGGGGGGCTGGAGATCCGGTCCCCCCCTCCCCAGCATTACCTCAGATGTCCCTGGTGGCCCAGTGGACCACGGGTCAATCCCCCAACCTGATGGTGTAGCAGCCCTTCCCCACCCCCTACCTTCAATTGGAGGAGGGTGGTGGTGGCGCCCATGGAAGAGGAGGGAGGCCACCTCCCTCCTCCAACTAAAGGTAGGGGGTAGGGAAGGGCCGCTAGAGCACTAGGTGGGGGGATTTACCTGCATCCCACTGGACCACCAGAGACATCTGAGGGGATACTGGGGGGTGTTAGGGGGGCTGGAGAACCACCGGATCTCCAGCCCCCCAAAACTTGTGTCGGGGGGTCAGGGAGACCGGAGGTCCACTGGACCTCCAGCCCCCATTTCGCTTGGCTCAGGGTAGGGGTACTTGGGGTCTGGTGGTCCCATGGACCTTCAGCCCCTATGTTTGACATGTCTGGGCGTTTGACAGCCCAGACCTGTCAAACAAGTGCGGGAGGATTGTGCCTGAGCACATGCTCGGGCACAATCTTCCCGCACTTATCTATGATCAGAGATAATAGCATGCATAAATTTGCATGCTATTATCTCTGATAATAGGGGCGGTAAAGCCCCATGCTGTTCCAGCGCTATTTTTAGAGCGCTGTTTGGAACAGCGCGGGGCTTTTGATCATCTGCCCACCAGAGAGGAGAACTGTCAGTCACTGGTAATTGAAATACTGAAACACAGTACTAACAGTACCACAGCAACTGCAAACAGTTGAAAAATCACTATGGATTACTACCCTGAGAGGAGAAAACAAGCAGTAGTTTACTGCCTCACCATGGATGGTTTAAGCTCTCTACATGCTGGATCTGTGACCTAGGTACAGCTAACATCTCTCTCGATTTACCTCAAGAGAATAATTGTAGGAAGGGGGAATGCTGCTCTTCCCAGCATTCCTAGAGGCTCCAAAAGGCACTGAGAGCAGAACACAGTAATGCAGGGACCTGGTCCATAATTCACAGCTTAATAAATATACAGACATGTAATCTGCTACACATAGACAGCACAAGATACCCCATATATTGGGAACAAAACATTGAATATTTTTGTTTCATCTATGAATGTGCTCACTTGACCTGTTGCTCCCTTTTCCAGATTGTTAATGGAAAAGGTCCTGGTAAAGATCCCTTTCTGCTGTTGATACCTATCCTCATGCACTTGGAATGCAGACAGCTTTTCTTACTGCTTTATTACTCTATTGTCCTTTAGACCATTCACAATGATTATTTCTGGCCCTTTCCTGTTTGGCAGTTGTCAGGTCATCTATTCACAAGTGATGTGAGTTGATTTCCACACCCTAGATTTATGATTTTACATTTTATGGTATTGAAGTACAACTTCCAAACTTTTGACCTCTAATTTCCTAAGCTCCTTTCATTTTTTTTTCTACTCATCCTGGTCTGATTGTTACAGATTTTCATAGTTAATTTCTGTTTCTTTTCTATTCTAGTGGAATGGTGGCATTTATTACATGTTTCCTCTTACATTAAATGATGGACGCATCCATGCTTACATTAACGGTATTAATGCCATAATAAACATTGACTGTGGCCTGGTTGTTACCTACAACTATATAGATGGTGTCACAGTCAGTATCCCTGGAAACTACAGAGACAAAATGTGCGGGCTGTGTGGGAACTACAATGAAGACAAAAATGATGACTTCAGACTTCCTGATGGAACTCAGGCCCCTGACCCTACATCCTTTGGCTTGGCCTGGATGGTTTATTCTCCTAACAGGGTCTGTGATCATGGATGTGGTGACCCTAAGAATCCCTGCCCTGTATGTGAAGAAGATAAGAAGGAACGCTTCAAAAGCAGCAAGTACTGTGGACTGCTAAAGGACTCCAATGGTCCTTTGAAAGACTGTCACTCCATCTTCAACCCTGATAAGCATTTTGATGATTGCATTTATGATCTCTGCATGGGTAATGGAAAGGACCCAATACACTGTAACAACATCCAGATGTATGTGACCATGTGCCAGGCTGCTGGTGTCTACATCTCATCCTGGAGGAGTGAATCTTTCTGCCGTAAGTATAGGAAACAGACCAGAGAATTGTGACTTTTAGTTAAGGCTTAACTGTAATATTAAGTTTTGCTTGACACTTTCATATAAGATACACATAGGTAATGCCTGTAGCAGAGAATATGTGACATGGGGGGTGAGTGGGATTAGCTCATATGCACATATTTTTTTATCAAGCACGTACAGTACATATGTGCAACTTCTTACTGGAACACACATGCATATTATTGCACTTGCTTCGGAGCAGGTATAAATGGGTGCTTCTACTTTCCCTGGGGTAAATTCAGAAAAGCATAGAGGCACATTTGTTGCTTTTATAAAATAACACTACAAAGAACTCCAATTGGCACAATAAAAAACTTATACTAGAGAGATAAACTACAAACTTGTATAATGTATCAGCCCTCTTAATAAACATTTCTTTGTATATCGGACCTTCAGAAGTGCTGCTCTAAAGTAAGAATAATCTTTACCAAGCCAGGAGCACTACAATCATCATCTGTCCAATATTTAATTTTTTACCCAAACAAAATGAACATTTCTGCAAAGGACACGGGAAGCAACCCAAAATAACAATTTTCTTACGGACCTGAAATAGGTATCTATGATGCTTATTTTCATAGTAAATAGATGTCCCAAAATGCTGAAATGGATGTCCATGTGCTTGAAATGTCCAAATCCCAATTTTGCAGACACTGCCATACATTCAAATAGCAAGGGGGTGTGTTGTGGGTGTTTCTTGGGCGGGAATAGGGAAGGCCCAAAATCAGGATGTCCAACAGCGATTATTGAGGGGATAGGAAATATCCAAGTCTAAAAAGGAAGATGTCCTTAGTTAGACCGGTTTCAGTCATATATCTGCTCCTGGTCCCTCAGCTATATGGTAAGCCAAATTGTAGAAAATCTTTAGCATCATATCTGTTAGTTGAATGTTTTAATGCATAATTATTAGGTGTATCATTAGTATTATGCTAACATTATATTATATCTCTGGTATTTGAATTCCAGTGCTGTTAAATGCTTATATTTTTTATACTATTTCACGGTAGTTCTATTATTACGTTTCAATGTACTGTTTTCAAATTTACCTCATTTATTGTATTTAGTTTATTCTTGGTTATTTTACTATTGTTATGCTGTTAACAAAATTGTAAGTTTTATGTTAAACTGTACCTGCTGTACACCATAGGAGCCAACTTTTCAAAATGATTGGGGGTCCTGAATTTTATTTTTTACAGGTGGTGCATTCCCCCCCCCTCCCACTCCCCCTCCCCCTCTCTCTGAGTTCCAGGCCCCTCCTCCCTCCAAGTTCCAGGTCCTCCTCCCTCCTTCCCTCCGATTTCCAGGGTGCCCCCTCCCTTCCTTCGAGTTCCAGGCCCTCTCCCTCTGAATTTTAAAAGTCATCTTACCTCGTTGGGGTTACGGTGGCAGCAGCAGTGAAAAGCGTGCAGGCTTGGCACTTCAGCCTTCCCTTCTCTCTCTCAGCTCTGGTCCCGCCCTTGCGGAAACAGGAAATGAGGGCAGGACCAGAGCTGAGAGAGAGAGAGAGAAGGGAAGGCTGAAGCGCCGAGCCTGCATGCTTTTCACTGCTGCTGCCGCCGTAACCCCAACGAGGTAAGATGACTTTTAAAATTCGGAGGGAGGGGGCCCGGAACTTGAAGGGAGGAGGGAGGGACTTTTAAATTCAGGGCTGGCAAAGGGAACTTCCGGTGGATGAAATATTGGGGGTGCTCGAGCACCCACAGCACCCACGGAGTCGGCGCCTATGCTGTACACCTCCTTGGGTGAATTTCTTCATAAAGGCGGTTAATAAATCTCAATAAATAATAGATCACATCTGGGGTACAGAAAGGCATTCTGATTAAGCAGCCGTCCACTGGAAGGATTAAATCATGACACCCTTATTAGAAAAACATAGAAACATGATGGCAGATAAGAGCCAAATTACCCATCCATTCTGCCCATCCACAGCAGTCACTTTCTCCTCCCTTCCCTAAGAGATCCCACATGTCTGTTCCACACTTTCTTAAATTCAAACACAGTCCTCGTCTCCACCACCTCCACTGGGAGGCAATTCCATGTGTCCACCACCCTTTCCATGAAAAACTATTTCCTTAGATTACTCCTGAGCCTTAACTTTATCCTATGCCCTCTCATTCCAGAGTTTTCCTTCATTTGAAAGAGACTCACCTTCTGCACATTAATGCCACAGATGTATTTAAACGTCTCTATCATATCCCCTCTCTCCCACCTTTCTTCCAAAGTATACATATTGAGATCCTATACGCTTTATGACAGAGATCTCTGAACAATTTGAAGCCACCCTCTGGACCGACTCCATCCTGTTTATATCTTTCTATAGGTGCGGTCTCCAGAATTGCACACAGTATTCTAAATGGGGCCTCACCAGAGACTTATACAAGGGCATTATCACCCCTTTTTCCCTGCTGGCCATTCCTCTTCCTATGCACCCAAGCATCCTTCTGGCTTTGACTGTCAACTTTTCTACCTGTTTGGTCACCTTGAGATCATTAGACACAATCACCCCCAAGTCTCGCTCTTCTTTCATACACAGTACTTCACCCCCTATACTATAAGGTTCCTGTAGGTTTTTGCAACCTAAGTGTATGACCCTGCATTTTTTAGCATT
This sequence comes from Microcaecilia unicolor, assembly GCF_901765095.1. Classification (NCBI taxonomy): domain Eukaryota; kingdom Metazoa; phylum Chordata; class Amphibia; order Gymnophiona; family Siphonopidae; genus Microcaecilia; species Microcaecilia unicolor. The sequence continues at coordinate 98,433,311 of NC_044038.1, forward strand.
AAATCTAAGTTGCCAATTGGTGGCTATTCTTTAAGATTTGCTAGATCCCTCTGCATTCTATATTACAGAGTTTGGTATCGTCCACAAAGAGACAAACCTTATCAGACAGTCCTTCCGCAATATCACTCATAAATATGTTAAAAAGAGCTGTCCCAAGGACTGATTCCTGCTGTACACCACTGATAACATCCTTTTCCTCAGAGCAAACTCCATTTACTACTACTACTCCATTTACCACTGCAGCTCCTTGTGACTGTGGGCAAGTCACTTAATCCTCCATTGCCCCAGGTACAAAATAAGTACACAAGTACATAAGTATTGCCATACTGGGCAAAGGTCCATCAAGCCTAGCATCCTGTTTCCAACAGTGGCCAATCCAGGTCACAAATACCTGGCAAGATCCCCAAAAGTACCTGTATATATGTAAACCACCTTGAATGTAGTTGCAAAATACCACAGAAAGGCGGTATATCAAGTCCCATTTCCCTTTTTTTATCCTCAGAAGCTTGGTGGAGATTGGGTGGCAGAGCCAGTGGTGGGGGGCGGGGCTGGTGGTTGGGTGGCAGGGCTAGTGCTGGGCAGACTTCTACGGTTTGTGCTGTGAAAATGGCAGATACTAATCAAGGTCAGGTATACACAAAAAGTAGCACATATGAGTCATCTTGTTGGGCAGACTGGATGGACCGTGCAGGTCTTTCTCTGCCGTCATCTACTATGTTACTATCCTGCTTATTTTTGAAGGAGAAGGGCGGCCACCTTCAGACACAAATCGGGAGATGGCCGGCCTTCTCTTAAAGCTGGCCAAATCGGTATAATTGAAAGCTGATTTTGGCCGGCTTCAACTGCAGTCTGTCGCAGGGCCGGCCAAAGTTCCCGGGGGCGTGTCGGCAGTGTACCGAAGGCAGGACGGGGGCGTGGTTAAGAGATGGCTGGCCTCAACCGATAATGGAAAAAAGAAGGCCGGCCCTGACGAGCATTTGGCTGACTTTACTTGGTCCCTTTTTGTTCATGACTAAGCCTTGAAAACGTTCCCCAGCTGGCCAGATGACCACTGGAGGGAATTGGGGATGACCTCCCCTTACTCCCCCAGTGGTCAACAACCCCCTCCCATCCAAAAATAAAAATAAAAAGCAATTTTTGCCAGCCTCTATGCCAGGCTCAAATGTCCTAACCAGCTCCATCACAGCACTATGCAGGTCGCTGGAGCAGTTTTTAGTGGGTACTGCAGTGCACTTCAGGCAGGTGGACCCAGGCCCATCCCCCCCTACCTGTTACACTTGTGGTGGTAAATGGGAGCCCTCCAAAGCCCACCAGAAACCCACTGTACCCACATGTAGGTGCCCCCCTTTACCCTTTAAGGGCTATGGTACTGTTGTACAGTTGTGGGGAATGGGTTTGTGGGGGGGGGGGGGTTGGGGGGCTCAGCACCCAAGATAAGGGAGCTATGCACCTGGGAGCAATTTGTGAAATCCACTGCAGTGCCCCCTAGGGTGCCCGGTTGGTGTCCTGGCATGTGAGGGGGGATCAGTGCACTAGGAATGCTGGCTCCTCCCACGACCAAAGGGCTTGGATTTGGCCGTGTTTGAGATGGCCGGCCTCGGTTTCCATTATCAGCGAAAACCGAGGCCGGCCATCTCTAAGTCCAGCGATCTCAACATTTCGGTCGACCGAAATGTTGAGATTTGGCAGGCCCCAACCTTATTATCGAAACGAAAGATGGGTGCCCATCTTGTTCGATAATAAGGTTGGCTCCGCCCCTTCCCGGGGACATCCCCGGAGATGGCCGCCCTTAGAGATGGGCGCCCCCGTTCAATTATGGCCCACAACGTTACGATCCTCTGTCTCCTTCCACTTAACCAGTTTTTAACCCAGTCAATCACTTTAGTGCCTATACCGAGGGCACTTTTTCTTTATCAGTCGCCTGTGCAGAACCCTGTCCAAGGCTTTGCTAAAATCCAAGTACATCACATCTAGCACCCCTCCCATAGCCACTATTTGGTCACCCAGTCAAGGAAATCAATCAGATTTGTCTGACAAGACATGCCTCTAGTAAAACCATGCTGCATTGGGTCCTGCAATCCATTTGATTCTAGAAACCTCACAATCCTTCACTTCGAAAGCATTTCCATTAGTTTACTTATTACTGAGGTCAGACTAACAGGTCTGTAATTCCCAACCTCCTCCTTACTTCCTCATGCAGAGTTACCACATCTGCCCTTCTCCCATGGGCGTAGTTTGACTGTCTCATTTAGGGGGACAAAGGATAGGGCGAGGCATATTAGCATATTCATTTGCATATATATATATATATATACTTAGGCAACGGGGCTGTGGACAGTTGGTCAGAGGAGCTGAAGACACCGAGGAGAGAGGTTGTGTCCTGGTGTGTCTCGGGGGTTGTGAGAGAACATAGGTGTTTAAGGTGACTGAATGGTGTAATTGAGAAAAAAATAAAAACTATTTGAATGCTGGTAATGAAAGAGGGGGATTGTGTGGAAGGTGAGTGTCATAGAAATTAAAGTTAAATTTTAATGGGGTTGGATTGGGGTTAATAGGCATTAGGATGAATTGGCTGAAGTGGGGAGGTGGTGCATGAGTGAAAGGCGCTAGTGCTCCTCTAGAGCAGGGAAAAATAAAAGGTAGAACAGGTCTTGAAGAATAGGTATATTTAAGTTATTTTATTTTTGAAAAAGTATACGGCCAAAGTGTTTTTCAACTGTCACCTAGAGGTTTACAAGGAGATTTCAGTAGGGAGATAGGGTTTTTTTCCCTTTCAAGTTATTAAGAAAGGTTTAGGGTGAAGAGCGAGGCGCCCGGACGGAGTACGGAGTGTACAGCTGGGCCCCTACGCAAGAAAGACTTCTGAGCTACAGAGAAAAACTACTTGAAACACAGCTAAGTGACTTGGGAAGCAAACCAATTTAAATAAACACACTTACCTGGGGTCCTGGGTTCCATCTGCGAAAGGAGAATCCTAGAAAAACAGAAACAATACAGAAAGAATCAAATTCTTGTATTGAAGTGGGAAAAAAATAAATTCACTTAACTGAACATATTAATCGAAGGATAGAATTTAAGGAAAAAAATATAAAATACTTATCTGATGCATTTGATTTTGATGTTATGTTGGGTTGACCTGTAAAGGAAGAAAACTTGGGTTAAAACTATAGTGGTTCTCGAATGTTTATAGAGTAAATTTTGTTTATCAAAATCTTGATGAAATGTTCATACTGTTTTAAATTATTTGTTGTCATCTAATAAAGCGCACGAAAATTATTTAGTCTTTAGTGTCTGGTGCCTCTGAACTCTGGGAAGACTAACATTCTAATCCTAAATTAGATTAATTTTCCTCTTCCGCCTTTTGAAGACGGAAGACGAGGTTGGTGAACTTACAACTCTTCCGGTGTTTCGCAGTGAGTTCTGAAACCTGGCCCGACTACAACCACCTGGTTTCAGAAATCACATGGTAACACCTGAGCACTGGAGGGGCTTGTTAGAATATATATATATATATATATATATATATATACTAGTAAAAAAAGGCCCGTTTCAGTATGAAATGAAACGGGCGCTAGCAAGGATATCTCCCCCCCTGCTCTCTCCCTCTGTCCCCTCCAAGTCCCACGGCCCCCTTTCCTCCCCTCCGATTTCCATGCCGTCCTCCCTCCCCTCTCCCACTCCCCTGCAACTCACCACTTTGTCCATAAGTTTCCAGGTGTTCCACAATTCCAGGAATAACATGTATAGAATGTTTGTACGTTTGGGAAGTTTGCCTGGTGCCCTTGGCCTGGATTGGCCGCTGTCGTGGACAGGATGCTGGGCTCGATGGACCCTTGGTCTTTTTCCAGTGTGGCATTACTTATGTACTTATGTACGGGCCTGATTGTGTTTTTTTTTTTAACAGGTGGTGCATTCCCCTCCCCCTCTGAGTTCCAGGTCCCCTTCCCCTCTCCTCTGAATTCCAGGGCCCCCCTCCCTCTCTCCCTCTCCTTCCCTCTGTCTGTCTTCCGAGTTCCAGTCCCCCCTCCCTCCCACCCTCCCCCATCCCCATCCCCCCTCTGAGTTCCAGACCCCCTCCCTTCCCCCTCTGAGTTCCAGACCCCCCTCCCTCCCACCTCCCTTCCCCCTCCATTCCAGGCCCCCCTCCCTCCTTCCTTCCCCGAGTTCCAGACCCCCCTTTCAGTCTCACACACGTCCTTGCGATGCCTCCACCCGCGCCCCTCCCCAACACTGGCCCCGCCCATCCCCCTACGTGCACGTCACCCCCCTCCAAAATCGCCAACTCCCCTCTACTACCCTCCCCTCCCCCCTTCTTACCGTGGTCCCGGCGGCAGCAGTGAAGAGGGAGCAGGCTCGATGAGTCTGCTGCCTTCCATTCTCTTCGCTGTCAGCTCTGACTTTGGTCCCGCCCTCATTTCCTGCTTCCGCAAGGGCGGGACCAGAGTCAGAGCTGACAGCGAAGAGAAGAGAAGGCAGCAGACTCGGCGAACCTGCTCGCCCTTCACTGGTGCCGCCGGGACCCCGGTAAAAGGAGGAAGGAGGAGGAGGGGGGTAAGGAGGTTGGCGATTTCGTGAGGGCGGTATGGGAGGGTGGCAGTCTCGGTAGTCCTCTCTTTTTCTTTTCCATGAACGTTCGATGAAGCTGCCTGGCACAGCCAATCAGAAGCGAGGCACGGTCGCAGACAGCCTCATGGAATGTTCATAGAGCAAATTATTATATAGGATATATATATACACACAAATGAATATGCTAATATGAAGGATGGAAGGAAAGGAGAAAGAGCTGGCTTTTTTGGGAATAACCATAATGAATATCTCATACATATTCATTATGATTATTCCCCAAAAAAGCCAGCTCTTTCTACTTTCCTTCCTTCTTTCCTCCTTACCCAGCGCTCCCTCTTCCTCTCCAGTAGTATTTCCCCAACTCCTTTCCCATACCATGGCAGTGTTGACCTTAGAAATGCATGATTTTTTTTGTTACATTTGTACCCCGCGCTTTCCCACTCATGCAGGCTCAATGTGGCTTACATGGGGCAATGGAGGGTTAAGTGATTTGCCCAGAGTCACAAGGAGCTGCCTGTGCCTGAAGTGGGAACCGAACTCAGTTCCTCAGTTCCCTAGGACCAAAGTCCACTACCCTAACCACTAGGCCACTCCTCCACTAAAACCCTTTCTGATGTTTTGGTGCCACCTCAGTAAGGCCAACATACAATTTCTCCACTGCAAAACATTATACACAAACTTGTGTAAATCCTTCAAGAGGTAGTGTGTCATGATTTAGGCTCTAAAACGCTTGCTGATGTTTTGGTACCACCTCAGTAAGGCCAACACACAATCTCTCCACTGCAAAACACTATACACAAACTTGTGCAAAAACACACTAATAACCTTACCAAACCATAACAGCACTAATTCCAAGGACAGGACGAGCTACAACCTTATGCGTGGAAAGGCAGCACTGTAATCACACCAGGCTTTAAAACACCAATACACTACCTAGTGAACGAAACAAAAGAAATAGGGCTGCAAATACTACACACTAGCAGAATATTGCATCTTGATCACACATGAAAAGCACATGACACAATAGATATGACACAAGGAACTAGAAATTAAAAAATATGAAGGCAAAATACAGAACTGGAATGTTACCTCGAGAAGTTAGACTTGGCACGCAGCAATACTAGAGAAATTGAAACTTACATGCAAAATATCACAAATGCACATTTCCAAAAGCTGACATATTCCAATTAATAAATTCTGAATAAAATACTTTTTCTACCTTTGTTGTCTGAGTATTTAGTTTTTCTTTTTGCTTTGGTCCCAGTGTCTTCTGTTTTATGCAGTGTCTTCTTTCCATTTGATATTTTTTCACTCACCATGTTCACCATCCTCCTGTGTCCTTATGCGTCCCGTCTACCATCTGTAGCCCTGTCTCTATCCTTCTTCCAGTTTCAGCATCTGCCCTCAAAAGTGTTCCAATCCAGCCCTTAAATTCAGCAGTTTTCCCTCCATCCATATCCAGCATTTCTGCTCACTGTCCTCCCCTCCATCCATGTGCACCTGCTTCCTTTGTCTTCCCTCCCCTCATCCATGTCCAGTATTTCTCCTCTCTCCCTTCCTCTCCATTCATGTGCATCTCCTTCCTTTGTCTTTCCTTCCCTCCATCCTTGTCCAACATTTCTCCTCTCTTCCCTCCCCTCCATCCATCCATCCAAGTCCAGCAACTCTCCATTCTCCTCTGCCCTCTCTTCCATCCATCCATATCCAGCAAATTTCCTCTCCCCTACCCCCTCCATCTATCCATGCCCATCAATTCTCCTCTCCCCTGCCCTCCCCTCCATGTCCAGTGATTTCTCTTCTCTCCCCTGCCCTCCCCTCCATGTCTAGCAATTCTCCTCTGCCTCTCCCCTCCATGTCCAGCGATTCTCCTCTGCCCTCCCCCATCCACGTCCAATGATTCTCCTTTGACCCCCACCCCACCCTCTCCTACCATTCATGTCCACTGACTTCCCCAGCTCCCTCTTTTCAGTCCCCGAGTTCAGTTCCAACCCAGTCCCACCTGCCCACCCTCAGCTCTCCAACAGCCCTCCTCTCTGCTCCTGCCGCCCTGTGTTTCAACCTTTTATTTTAAGTTGCAGCGACGGCACTGGAAACAGCACAGTGGGCTCGTCTCCAGCCTTTCCTTTCCCTCTCAGTGTCCCGCCTTCCTCTGATGATGTATTTCCTGTTTCCGCAAGGACAGGATGCTGAGGGAAGGGAAAGGCTGGAGGCGAGCCCATTGTGCTGTTTCCAGTGCCGTTGCTGCGACTTAAAATAAAAGGTTGAAACACAGGGCGGCAGGAACGGAGAGGAGAGCTATCGGGGAGCTGAAGGCTGGAAAGAGGGAATGAGAGCCGCCTGCAGCCAGGTTGCACTGGCCCTGTGTTTGGGGGGGGGGGCAATGCCCTCTCTCACCCCCCCCCAAACTATGCCCATGCCTTCTCCAGTCCTCTGAGACCACTCCAGACTCTAAGGAAGTATTGAAGAGGTCAGACAAAGGAGCCACCAGAACTTCCCTGAGTTCCTTGAATGCTACTACTACTACTTATCATTTCTATAGCGCTACTAGACGTACGCAGTGCTGTACACTTGAACATGAAGAGACAGTCCCAGCTTGAAAGAGCTTACAATCTACTCAGGACAGACAAACAGGACAAATAAGGGATAAGGGAATTACTAAGGTGGGAATTATAAAACAGACATGAGTACTGTACAAGTGAATAGGGGCTAGGAGTTGAAAGCATCAAAAAGGTGGATTTTTAGCCTAGATTTGAAGGTGGACAGAGATGGAGATTGATGTACTGGCTCAGGAAGTTTATTCCAGGCATATGGTGCAGCATATGGAATAGCATAGTGGTTAGGGTGGTGGACTTTGGTCCTGGGGAACTGAGGAACTGAGTTCGATTCCCGGCACAGGCAGCCCCTTGTGACTCTGGGCAAGTCACTTAACCCTCCATTGCCAGCCGCATTGAGCCTGCCATGAGTGGGAAAGCGCGGGGTACAAATCTAACAACAAAAAAAAGAAGCGGTGTCTGGCGTTGGCAATGGAGGAGAAGGGTACAGATAAGAGAGATTTTCCCGATAAAAGGATTTCCTGGGGAGGAGTGTAGGGAGAAATAAGAGCAAAGAGGTACTGAGGAGCTGCAGAGTGAATGTACTTATAAGTCAATAAGAGGAATTTGAACTATATGTGGAAATGGATAGGGAGCCAATTAAGTGACATTAGGAGAGGGCTAATATAAGCATAGTGACACTGGCAGAATATAAGCCGTGCAGCAGAATTTTGAACAGATTAAAGGGGAGAGAGATGGCTTAGTGGGAGACCTGTTCGAAGTAAGTTGCAGTAGGCTAAGCGAGAGGTGATAAGAGTGTGGATAAAGGTTTTAGTAGTGTTCTCAGAATGGAAAGAACAGATTTTGGTGATATTATACAGAAAGAAATGACAGTTTTTTTCAGTCTGTTGGATATGTGCAGAGAGAGAGAGGAGTCAAAGATAACCCCAAGGTTACAAGCTGATGATACAGGGAAGATGAGTGTTATCCACAGAGATAGAGAATGGGGGAAGAGGAGAGATGGTTTTTCGGGGAAAGATAAGAAGCTCAGTCTTAGTCATATTTAATTTCAGATGGCGGTGAGGCATCCAGGCAGCAATGTCAGACAGGTAGGCTGATACTTGGACCTGGATTCCTGCTGAAATTTCTGGTGTGGAGAGGTAGATCTGGGAGTCAACAGCATAAAGGTGATACTGAAAACCATGGGATGAGATGTACCACGGGAAGAAGTATAGATGGAGAAAAGAAGAGATCCCAAGACAGAGCCCTGAGATACACCAACTGATAGTGGGATAGAAGTGGAGGAGGATCCACCAGAGTATAAACTAAAAGTGTGATGGGAGAAATAAGAAGAAACCCAGGAAAGAACAGAGCTCTGAATCCAAGTGAGGACAGCGTACCAAGGAGCAGGCAGTGATCAACAGTGTCCAAAGGAGCAGATAGATTGAGAAGGATGAGAATAGAATAGAGACCTTTGGATCTGGCCATGAACAGGTCATTTGAGACTTTAGCAAGGGTTGTTTCAGTTGAATGAAGAAGGGGAAAGCCAGATTGAAGTTGATCAAGAATAGCTTGAGAAGAAAGAAAGCCAAGACAATGGTGGTGAACAGCACATTCCAGTATCTTGGATAGGAAAGGATAGAAAGAAAGCTTGAGTCCAATGAAGGTTTTTTGAGGAATAGTGTAACTATGGCATTTTTGAAGGCATCAAGAACAATTGCAGTGGAAAGTGAAAGATTGAGGATATGACATGTAGAAGGGATGACAGTAGGAGAGATAGTGCTAAGTAGATGGGTGGGAATAGGATTAGAGCAACAGGTAGTCAGATGTATCCCATCAGGCCCCATCACTTTGTCTGTTTTTAGTTTTTCTAGCTCCTCATAAACACAGCCTTCTGAGAATCGGTCCTGGTCTACCAAACATCTATTCCCATTAGCATTTGTTTTATGCAGTCCTACCCCTGGCCTTTCATCCATGAACACAGAACAGAAATTATTGTTAAGCAGTTCACCTTTGTTCTTATCAGCTTCTACATATTCCTCCCTTTCACCCTTGAGCCTCACTACGCCATTTTGGCTCTTCCTCCTTTCATATCTGTCTTGTCCCCCAGTTTTACCATACTGGCTATCTTTTCTTCCATTTGTATCTTTGCTTTCCTGACAGCTTTTCCAGCTTCTCTTAGCTTTTCTAGATATTTTTGCCTGTCTTCCTCTTTCTGCGTTGTCTTGTAACACATGAAGGCTAACCTTTTTCTCTTACCTTTTCAGCTATTATATTTGAGAACCAAAGTGGCCGTCTTTTCCTCTTACTTTTACGTACATTAATCCCTCAGTAATTGCTGATCCCCTTCCTCTGCCCTGAAAGTGAAACTGGAAAAGGGATACCAGGCCTATGACAGCTTCAGGTATTATGGGCATTCTTAACAGGGCAGCTAGCAAGTCTGAGGAATAGCCTAGTGCAGTGGTTCACAAACCTGGTCCTGGAGGCACCCCAGCCAGTTAAGTTTTCAAAATACCCACAGTGAATATTCATGAGATAGATTTCATGCAGTGGAGGCAGTGCATGCAAATCTCTCTCATGAGTTTTCATCGTGGATATCCTGAAACCCTGAGTGGTTGGGGTGCCTCCTAAACCAGGTTTTGGCACCACTGGTCAAGTGTTTAGTGCAGTGGAATGTACACCATGGGTCTAGGTAAAATCCCATTTAAGTCTTTTTTTTTTTTTTTAATTGTGAGCCCTCCAGGAACAGAAAAATACCTGCTGCATCTAAATATGTAAGCCACCTGCAAGCCTCAATGCTACTGAAGTGGTGTACATTCAGGTACAGTAGGTATTTGTTTTTTTACAAAATAAAAGACTTAACGTGGGATTTGAGCCTTGGTCCCTCGGATTACAGTCCAAGGACTCCAACAAAGTGTATTTGTCATGATCTCAAGGAGAAAGTGAGCCCTTGGGTCACTGCCAGAGCACAGTTTGCCAGCAGGCTAATCACCCAGGCTAGTACTGATACTAGGCAATGCAGGCTCAGACTGGAGACAGACAAGGCTGGATGTGGAAAACTCGACTGGGGCTTGTAAACTGGACTGGAGCTTGTAAGCAAAGCTGGAATTCTGGAACTCAAAGGCAGGACTTGGCTGGAACATAAACCAGGAACAGACAGGCTTTGACTGGAACAGGAACCAGGAACAGAGCATGCTTGGCTGGAGCAGGAACTAGGAACAATGCAGGACTTGGGTGGAAAACTGGACTGGAACTTGAAATCAAGGCAGTAACCAGATAGCAGAACTGGAGCTAAAAGCAAGGCAAAAACTAGATAGCAGAACTGGAGCTTGAAAGCAAAACAGGAACTAGAAAGCAGAAATGGAGCTAACAGCAGGGCAGGAACAAACTAAGGCAAGGCTGAAGGCAAAGCAGGAACAAACTGAAGCAAGGATGAAGGCAAGCAGGAACACATGGGAAAACATAGCTAAAACAGAACTGGCAACAAAGCAAGAGACAAAGCAAGAACAGACTGGAAGCAGGGCTAGATACATGTCAGGAAACAAGGCAAGAACAGGCTAGAAGTGCAACAAATGTACGCCGGCAAGAAATCACAAGGAGACCTTCTGTTGCAAAGGCAAAGTTTGAATGTCTCAGCGTTCCTTATGAGAGCCCTCACTGATTATATCATACCTTCAGGAATGAGGCTTGAAGCATACTGAAACACCAGAGTGAGGCTTGGATACTGGGACTTCAGAGTGAGGCTTGGAAGCTGGAACATCAGAACAGTGCTGGAATAATCTCTGGAATGCAGCTTGAGAAACAGGGAGACGGCAGTCCATAGAAGCTGCAGACCCTGACCACTGGAGGAAGAGGTGAGTCTGGACATGGGGGCACGGCCACAGCCATGACAGTATTTTTATACCACTAACCACTAGGGTATATTTTCATACCACTAGGCTGACCCTCTGCTTTGCATGGATGTCTGTTTGGCCATTTTCAAAGAATGCCAGCATGCAGACAGCTTTTCATGCTGGATGTCACCAGTATACAGATGTCCATCTCACGTATTTTTGAACAGGAAATCTTAATGTATTTTCTGTTCGAAAATACACACAAGATGGTCATCTATTTGGGTTGTTCTGACGTGGACATCCCTATTCTGACTTGGATGTCCTTTTGAAAATCCCCTCCACATGTTTTGACAGTCTAGGACAGTGATGGCGAACCTTTCAGAGACTGAGTGCCCAAACAGCAACCCAAAATCTAATTATTTATCGCAAAGTGCCAACAGGTGCTGGCACTCATTATGGGTGGGGTCACCACATATGACTCCACCCCCATGATAGCCACACCCATTATACCAGCTATGGTGCATATAAATAGACATCATTGAAAATATTATACTAGTATAGGAGTAAAAAAAAAACATGATTTTTTTTTTTTAATTATAAATCATTTCTGTAAGCTGTTACAGCTCCAGTATACCCAGTGCAAACTAAGACAGCAGATGTAAATTCTCAAATTGGGCATATTCCAAACACTAAAATGAAAATAAAATGATTTTTTCTACCTTTGTTGCCTGGTGATTTTGTTCCTATGAGTGATCAACCACTGTGAAACGCAAAGTGCCAACAGTGCAATTTAACCTGAATAACCTCCCCCTCCCCTGTCCCCCCTCCCTCATTCCTATTAGTGATCAACCAATGGGAAACGCCCCAAGCTCCATAGAAACTCTCTTTACGGTGCCAGCTGCATGCTGCAGCAGTATCTACAGACAAGAGAAGGAGACAACGCCACATTATAAAAGGCAACACATTTTGTATCAAAGTGCCATGATTCACCAAAAGTTGCACAAACCAGCAAAATACACACACACATACAGGCAAATGGAACAAACTGTGAAGGAAATTTTAGCAACCTATCTAACAGGTGACCAAAAAAAAAAAGTAGGGGCCTCACAAAAGTGTCAAGCACCTATCCAGAATTTCTTTCTGTTAAAGAAAAATGTCAGGAAACTCGGGTAAGACATAGGAGGAAAAAAATGTGGTCAGGCTAATATTATGAAAGTCTCTAAGAGAGATCTGACTACCTGGGGATCTTACCTGGGCTCTGCTCTGGCTCGGCGGGGGTGGAGTACAGCACTGCAGCTGAAGAAATAGGCGGGCGCACTGACGTGCTGGCACACAGGGAGCCGCAGGGGGAGGAAGACGCGGCGCCGTGATGGGCTGGATTGGAGAGAGGAGCCTTACAGTGGGCGGAGACAGATGACGCAGTGAGCGAGGCAGCGAACGTGGCGGAAGTGAAAGGTGTGCGCGATTGCTTGATTTTTTTTTTCTAGCAACGAAGGATGAAGTGAAAGTGGCTGGGTACGCGTGCCAACAGAGAGGACTCTGCATGCCCTGTCTGGCACGCGTGCCATAGGTTCGCCGTCGCTGGTCTAGGAGCTCTATTATATTCCCCATCTCATAAAGTCCACAATTTAATATTTGTTATTACTACTACTATTTAACATTTCTAAAGCACTACCAGGGTTGCGCAGCGCTGTACAATTAACAAAGAAGGACAGTCCCAGCTCAAAGGAGCTTACATCTAAAGGACAAAAAGTGCAGTCAATCAAGATTGAGGCAGTCTAGATTTCCTGGATAGAGGTACAATGGTTAGGTGCCGAAAGCGACATTGAAGAGGTGGGCTTTGAGCAAGGATTTGAAGATGGGTAGGGAGGGGGCTTGGCGTATGGGCTCAGGGAGTTTATTCCAAGCATAGGGTGAGGCGAGGCAGAAAGGGCGGAGTCTGGAGTTGGCGGTGGTGGAGAAGGGTACTGAGAGGAGGGATTTGTCCTGTGTTGTGTATTAGATTCTTGATATACCACCTTTCTGTTGTACAACCAAAGTGGTTATCCACATCATAAAAGAGAAGAAAGAGATAATGGTAATCTCACACCAGCTACAAGATTAAGCTTGGAGACTGAATTTACTCCAGATTCCTTATTTTAGGATACCTTTTGACTACAATTGTCTAGAGCTGTGGTTTCCTAATTTGTCCTTAGTTTTCCCAGTGGATCAGATTTTCAGGATATACATTCTGAATATGCATGCCAACACATAAGAACAAAAGCATAAAGGGCTAAATTCAGTTAATGGCACCCAAATTTGAGTGCTGAAAAAAATGAGTGCTAAGCACTATTCTATAAATGGCGCTACAAGTTGGGTGCTGTTTATAGAATAGTGCTTAGAACCGGGATCCACACCCTATTTTGAGTGTGAAGATTTACACCAACTGAAATCTTGTGTAAATCCTCATGCCTAAATTAGGCATGGATCTGCCTTATTCTGTAATGCTGCGCATAAATTCTAGGAACACACATGACCCGCCCATGCCCACATCTCCTTTTCATATCCGGAAGTAAATATTTACCTGCGCTTCTTTCTACAATACCAACTTGGAAAATGTGCATGTAAATGAAAATTACCAATTAGCGCCAAAAATTGATTGTTAGTAGCCAGTTATTGGTGGTGATTGGCTTGTTATTCAATTAAATTGCACACGCAAATTGGGCACGTGCCCATATTTCCACATGCAATTTAAAGCACCATTTATAGAATTCCCCTGAAAATGAAAGGGAAGAAGATTTCTTTTTAACATTTTCCTGCAAAGTCTGCCTTCCTAGCTGCATTTGGTGCTATGGGGTGGCTAAACATTTTTTGTTTCCTTTTATTTTTGGGGGGGGGGGGGGGGTTGCTCCTAATTTCATTTCACTCCTGGGTTTTTTTTTGGTCTTAGCATTCATTTTCAGCGCATTCATTTTGAAATTAACATGCCTACTAAAAACAAAATGAAGCAAAACAACATTTCATTGGGGGCTTTCAGTTTGTTTCAAAATGCAACAAGCTTGTTTCACTGCTTTTTTCTTTCAGCTTCAAAAGGAATGCACACAAACAGGGCAGGCAGCACCATGGAACTCTCCCTTCATCCCTCCAACACAGTTCACATACCCACACATGACACCTTGTCGAGTTGAAAAGTGGAATTTATTATGGCCACAGCATTCACTTACATATATGAAGACATTTTCAGTATCATGTAAATAATATACATGTATACAGTCAACAATATTTAACAATCAAATATTTCTGTCTAGAGCATTTTGGGCAGGGTGTCTAGCCTTCTGAGTCACATAGCTCTACCCAGTTCCACCTTACTCCTGAGGCACTTTTCGTGCTCAGCCTGATGCATATACCTTTGACATGCTGATGCACTACCATAACATCATTGAAGAGGGGTTGCTGTAAAAGCACCTGCTTGTCATGGTCTCCTCACCCCTCCTACTCCTAGCTGTGGTCATCCCTTGATTCCTGTACTCGAAAAAATCCAGAGCTACCGATCTACCTCCCCAGTTAAGTGTCAGCATCGCTGAAATATAGTCTTGACTTGTGTAAAGTCCAGTATTGCTGTACTATATTCTTAACTCATATAAAGGTCAGCTTCACTGAATAATATCCTTACTTTGTACTCGCAAAGCTATAAGCCTAGTTAAGGTTCACCTGTGCCGTACATATAGTTCAGCATGAATATGCCCTTTCTTTTTTAGGTAAGCATCGTATAAATTGAATAACCTCACTTATAGCTGTTCCCTAGGTATATAGCCACTATCTTTGTATGCAGTACTTTGTCCGTAGATGAACCAGTGCTATATTTGTACACAGCATCGCCAAGAAGTCATCTGAAGAAAGGCTTGCGCAAGCACGCTTATGGCTGCACCAGGTCATGTCCCAGTTATTTGTGTCTATATTGCTGCCACTTGGTTATGTATATATATGGGTGCCACCTGGGTATGCCCGAGTATTTGTATATATATGTATGTGGTCACGCTTCACTTTGACCCCGGATGACAACAGGTAACTAGTGTTCTAGAATTGTTAAGCAACATTGGAAGGGTGTATTTAGGTAATCTTACTGATTTGGGTAAATGAACTCATATCTGGCATAAAAGTACTCCTGCTGTGAGTGTACTCATGGGGGTACAAGTGCCACTGCCCCTGTTATCGACTATAAATAGGGCGTGTTAGTGTTCATGTAAGTAGACTCCCAAATAGTATGTAGAGTTTGATTACCTACTCTAAATAGATATTAGAATGCACCAGAATGCATCCTGAAGGGGTGCAAGACAGTTCAGCACACCTTCCATATTAAATAGGACTTGTGTACTATGCACATCTGACAATGGCCTAGTGATCCTAAGACCAATGACCATTTGGAAAACCTGTATATGTAGTCTATGCGGCTTTTTAACTGGCAAAGGAACTATTGCATGTACCGCTGTAGGGACTTGTGCCTGTAAATTTGTCCAGGAACAAACAAACATGTTAAATACTCCCCTCTCTATTCTGCATCTTATGTTATGCATAAGTGAGCTCATTGAAACCTCTGCCTAATGTCACTCGTTGTAACTCCCACCTATAATAGTTACCTACTCTGTACAGCAATCAGAACGTTCATGCAAGCCAGTTCCACCCCATTCCTTATTAATGAGGAATCACAGGACTTATTTACTATTTGTATCTGGCAAGAACCTAATGGTCAAGATAATCACACGGTGTTGAAAAACCCTAACACATTAGCCTATGCATTCTGAACCCATGAGAAAATGTTACAGTTACCTTCTGCTACGTGTGCTGCTGCGACTAGGAAAGCGAATAGAATGTTGGGTATTATTAGGAAAGGTATGGAAAACAGGTGTGAGGATGTTATAATGCTGTTGTATCGCTCCATGGTGTGACCGCACCTTGAGTACTGTGTTCAATTCTGGTCGCCACATCTCAAGAAAGATATAGTAGAATTGGAAAAGGTGCAGCGAAGGGCGACTAAAATGATAGCGGGGATGGGACGACTTCCCTATGAGAAAGATTAAGGAGGCTAGGCTATTCAGCTCGGAGAAGAGACGGCTGACGGGAGACATGATAGAGGTATATTAAATAATGAGTGGAGTGGAACAGGTGGATGTGAAGCATCTGTTCACGCTTTCCAAAAATACTAGAACTAGGGGGAATGCAATGAAACTACAGTGTAGTAAATTTAAAACAAATCGGAGAAAATTTTTCTTCACCCAATGTATAATTAAACTCTGGAATTCGTTGCCGGAGAAAGTGGTGAAGGCGGTTAGCTTAGCAGAGTTTAAAAAAGGGTTTGGATGGTTTCCTAAAGGACAAGTCCATAAACCCGCTACTAAATGGACTGGGGAAAAATCCACAATTCCAGGAATACATGTATAGAATGTTTGTACGTTTGGGAAGCTTGCCAGGTGCCCTTGGCCTGGATTGGCCGCTGTCGTGAACAGGATGCTGGGCTCGATGGACCCTTGGTCTTTTCCTAGTGTGGCATTACTTATGTACTTATTGCAACTATGTCAATTTCTTAACGGCACGAATATGGTGCTCTCTGACGCATCCACTAATGTTGGGGATCACATACCATGTAGCATTCAGTATCGAGAAAACCACTTGCCGTGTCATCTCGAATGTTGTGATATGAGATGATCATCTTCAGACGAAATCAGTTAGCAGAGCCAGACTAACGGGCCAGTGGTCAAGTAGAGTGTAACAGAACAAGAAGTAACCCCAAGTGTACTCTTTATCTAGCATGTTCTGCACATGCAGGAGTGGAACATATAGGAATGATACTCTTTACCTGGGACTTTAAGAATGTCCCTAGCAGTGTGCAACAGTATTTGTAATGCCACTGCAGAAGTATGTGCAGATGCTGAGCGATTTTGTCATCAATTCGTATGGCCAGTGCTTATTACCAACGAGAAGCACAACACTGGATGCAGTATGTACATCAGTGTTTCCTTGTGAGAAGCATGGTTTATGCAACTACCCATTGAGGAGCACCATCTTATGCCTTGATGGACACACAAAACTGCAATGCGTACTGCATTAATAACTAGATATCCGAGGTGCATGAGGTGTAATCCAGTAGTTGTAATCTGCTGTGCTGATGTCACTACTATTACCCTTATTCCGTGTATACTGCTGAAATGAAAACATCACAATAAAAGTGGTCAATGTCAGGAACCTGTTGGGAATTAATTTATGAAAACAATGAGATTCCTTAAGCCCTTTAGATCATAGCCTATGTGTAGTCCTCAAGTAACAACCAGCCAACTGGAAACCTGATCTGGTGAGCAAGAACCCTGGTGAATGACCCTGTCTACTTATGTGTAACAAATTCAGCTGGAATTATCATCCCATATACTCCTTGGATCCTATCTTACTGCCACTGGAATTAGCTAACTTCATAGTGTATTGTTACTTTTAAAAGTCAGCCATGAATGCAGATTAGCCTTTGTTGTACTGATGTGGAAGTATCCTGATGTGAATGCAATAAAACCTCCATGTATAGCTTAAACTGAGATAAGGTTTGTAAAGATAACCTGATATAGAAAAATTGTTCCAGTGCTCATGGATAAAAGCACTTCATCGAAAGCTAGGCATGACTCCTGTCCAGAGCCATGCAGTCACAAACCAAAAGAAAAGAAATCTTCCATATGTGACCCTTACATGGATACACCTACGGATTCAGTTGTGTTGGGATATTAACCAGTGTGTGAATAATGTAGATGCACACAATGTGCTGCTTTGAAGAGCAAGTACATGATGGCCAAATTAATGATATCAGCCGTAACATAGGCTTGACTGAGAGCAGGCTGAAATGTATGTTATTTTGCCCATGGGTCCCCTTTGTTCTTCCTGTAAATAGGCAGATTTCCACCCTGACATTAACAGTTAATTTAATTTTTTAAGCAGAAACAAAACTTCTGCCTATGTAAATTAATGTGAAAAGGAAAGGGGGGGGGGGGGTGAACATCTTTTCAGGGATAAATCACTTAAAATAATCATGTAATACTGATTCTAATAATCTGCCTTGTTTTTTTAACAGGGAAGAAATTTCAATTTAGTAAGTAGCCCTTGAATAACAACCTTGGATTTCCTCAACTAACAGCCTTGAAATCTGCAATGCCACAGCCTGGGAACTAGGAGTATTATGATACAATATTGAATATGGAGCTTAGGAGACCTGACCGTTCCACTGTCCATGAAAAGCAGACCCCCAAATTCATAAAGGGCACTTTATTCAGTCCCAAAGAGCAAAATTAAAACTGGGTCCTTCGTTTACAACTGGGATAGCAATGAATGCATCGAGACTGGTTCAAGCTGGTGCTATTTAGGAGATGGGAAAACATATGAGCTGGACAGTTGTTCATAGGGATTGCATGACCTAGAGGTGCCGTCCACAACAGCTGTCCTCCAAGCAACCTAGGTACATTCCAGGTAATGGACTAGTCAGTACCCAGTGCTTCATGTCCTGTAAGGCCTCAAGGAGGTTATCAAAGGGGCCTATTGTTCTCAGGCTGATGTCCAGGAGCACATTGCCAAAGCTATTTTCATGTCTGAAAAGACATTACTATACACGCATATCATAACTGGGAACTTCTTTGGGCCCCAATATGCCATATTGTTGCAACATATTAAGTGACAGCAGACAAGACATGAATGGACCTTCCTGTCTGCCCCAGTTACTCAGTATGATGAGAAAAGGCCCGAAGCCATTTACAACTCTTGGGAATGTAAGGGAAAAAAGAGCAGTATGTGGAGAGCCTTATATACCAATGCCTGTAGTATGGGAAACAGATGCCTGGATCTGGATGCAGTAATGGTAGAAGCCGCTTTGGATTCAGTGACGGTCATGGAGTTGTGGTTCATGGAGAACCATGATTTCTCTTGGGCGTTTCTGGGACATAAAACTGCAGAAGGCAGCTCGGCTCTGCCCTTATGCTCCCTCTTACCTGAATTTCCATAGGAGCCCTTATGCTACCATATCCGTGACCTAGTCCATACTAGACAGCCTAGCACCAGCCTTGGTTTTTCACACCATTGAAACACCAATTTTCATGTAAAACACATTAAAAAAACAGTTAATAACTACTTATGCAGGTTATTAATCAATTATATGTCACCAAGTAAGAATAAAACCCCTTGCTTGCTCTGACTTCATAATAGCGGACACATGCTGAATATGGCTACATATACTTAGGATGTGTGTCGAATATACAATGTGAAGGTTGAAAGTATGCCACGTGACCTGGGAATAGGGGTCACATATCCAAAATCCCCCTATTTCTTGTTTTGTGTTGTTCCACCCAGGGCTGTAGCCTACCACCATTAGTTGCAAGACAAGAGGTAATTTCCAACCCCCCACAACGCAAACCCTCGGGCTCTCCTGAGACCGAAAGGCCCAATATGGGAAGACTACTGGCAGCCCAAGTCAGCCTCAGCCTGCGCACCAACCCAAGTCCGAGCAGCAGAGAACAGCTGAAATATAAGAGGCCCATATTAAGTAGAATGCCCCACATGTCACCAGCAGCCAAGGCCAGCTAGTGCGCCATCTCAGGCCCACCAGAGAGGACCGATTTCAGTGGGCATGCCCAAGAGACCATGGAGATCCTCAGGAGAAGGGGCCAGACAAGGCCATGAAAGAGTCAAGCTGACTCCGGCTTTCTGAACCGCATTGTCTACGCACGTGAAATCCCCCATCACCATACAAAAATACGGCACACTAAAACGCCCATCACTCGCCCGCAGGCCCATGCTCCTATGCCGTGCTTCCAACACACTCCTCTGCCACAGTGCTCACCTGGCACCAGCAGGTCATGTCCCCTGCTGAGCGCCTTTCTGCCTACTGCTGCCGAACCAAAAATACCAGTAAGGATGTACATTCGTATTTGGTGCAGCAAAGAAAGCCCGTCCACGAGGCAGGTAGTATTCCCTACCCTGGGCACTGTCCCTCATGGGTGCTCTCTACCTGAAAGGACAACAAAACAGCTGTACGGCCAGCCCTTATGGCACTCTGGATCTCGTGGCCATGCCATCTGCCACTTCTCCGCAACACTTACCAACCATGCCGCAAAACTCGCCCTCTGCCCAAAGTGCTGTGGGACCACACAAGAGGATCATGAGGTAGAAAGCCACATGCATGTGGCAAAAAAGGAAGATTGGGAACAAAGGGGATGCTGTTTGAATCTCCGGGCACAGAGAAATGTGGTGAGCCGGAGAACTGCTGGAGCAGCATGGCAAAATGGTGATTTGCACTCTTGCAATGCCCCTCTTGTTGCCTCCAGTGGCCACTCCTTTTTCTGTCTCCTGGACCTTCCCTTCTGTTCCTGCTTCCTCCCCCCCGCCTTTTCTAACTCCCCTCTTCCTTCTTTATGTCTAACCTGCCACCTGCTTGCTCTCCCCTCTCCTTGGGCCGCCACCTGTTTGTGTGGCTACCTGCCTAAATGTCTGGTTCAGATTCCTTTCCTATTTACTGCTTCTTTGTTGTGCTGGTTAATAAGTTTCTCTGTCTCGCAAACCTTCAGCTAATATCTTATATAGGGACCTACTTACTAAACAAAGCATTGTAAGGATTTGCTGTTACTCCACATTAATGGCAAAATTGAATCACTCATTAATTTTATTTATTTTATTTATTTGTGTGCATGATATACCGCAAGTAGAGCCTTGACAGGCGACTAAGTGGTTTACAACAACAGATTAAAAATAAATACTCGGCAGTGCTGATGAAGGGGGTAACAAAGGGAAGTGGGATAGGAGGCTGAGGAGAGAGAAATGGGGTGGGAGCTGGGGGAGAAGACAAAAAAAAAAGAGCCTTTAAGATAAGATAGATGTAAAGGCCTCAGCAAAATGTTGGGTCTTCTGAACAGTCTTGAAAGACTGCAGGGGCATAGGTGCTCTAAGAGGCCCTTTTACTAAGCTGTGGTAAAAAGGGCCATGAGCTAGCGGTGGAGCCGATTTTGCCGCACGCTGTGGCCCTTTTTACCACAGCAGATAAAAAAGGCTGAAAATAGCCATGTGAGGAGGAACACTTAGCACCACCCATTGAGTTGGTGGTAAGGGCTCTCGTGCTAACCCGGCAGTAACCAGGTAGTGCACAGCACTGGCTGATTACTGCCTGGTAACCGCCACATTAAACAATCGAGCCCTATTTTCCCCAACACTGGAAATGGTGCATGCTGGTGCTGGGGCTACTGCCGATGCCTGCATTGGGCCGGTGGTAGCTCCAAATTGGCGCGGTTAGCCTACTTTGGGCTTACCACCGCTTTGTAAAAGGGCCCCTCCGTGAGGGGGGGATACTATTCCAAAGCTTGAGGCCCAAGTAACTGAATGCAATGTCACGAGAGAGGGATAGATGCAGTGCTGATGGAGAAGGAACACAATGAAGGTTGTCAAAGGAGGACTGTAGACATTTAGAAGAGCTCGTAAGATTATGATTACACCTCTTTCTCAGCACCTTCCCAATATTAACATAAAATTCCATGTTAGTCATTAAGGGGCTATTCTATAACCGAGCCCAGAGTGCTCTAATTAGGTGCCCAGAGGCTGTGCAGTATTCTGTAATGGAAAGTAGGACACTATTTTTCTTTATAGACTACTAGAGCAACTGGGTATACACGTGCCTAATATTTAGGCGCTCACAACTAAACCAGCCATAGAACTAGTGTAAGTGTGAGCAGCTACAGTAAGTATAAATGAGTGCCCCACCTATGTCCTGTCCATGCACCACCCCTGCGTATGTCCCCTTAAAAATATGCACTATGAAGGTTAAGCAGATACTTGCAGAATAGCCTTAGGTAGTATCTGGCATATAGGCATGCAAGTGCATGTGCATTAATTGTCTAGAATACTAGCATACACATACAAATATTACTGCCTAGTTTATAGAATTGTCCTGTAAATGCAGGTTTTAATGTATCATAATGATTTTTAAACACATGTTAAAATCCATGTTAAACACTTAATACACTGTAGTAAATAAACCCAATAGACTTTTCTCAGAGAAAGATGCAGACTCTTTCTGTCATTTTTTTCACATATGCACAGAGGTCACTGTACCCCTATCAGGTCTAAAACAACCCCCTATTTCTTAGCAGTTAAATAGGAAAGAAAAAATTTGAAAATCTCAGATTTTTATTGGGGGGGGGGGGGGGGGGGTGATGGAGGTAAAGCAGCAGTTTCCTTCTGCTCCATCGGAACTGAAGCTGTGATCCACCACTATGAAGATTCATTTGCAAACATCTAGACCAGACTGAGTCAAAGGATCCATCAAACCCAAAAGATCCAACAGTGGTCAATCCAATTCACAAATACTTGGCAGAATCCCCCAAAGTAGATTACATGCTGCTTTTCCTGCTGGATAAACAGTGACATTAACCAAGTCCACCTTAAGAATGGTTTATAGATTTTATAGGGGTTCCAACCCTGACCATCAGGTATCACCTAATTGTAATAATTATGACTTCCATTATATACCTTCCACTCCAGGGTTATGAAAGCTGTCTTCAAAACATCTCCAGCTTCAGCTGACTCAGGCCCAGATGCACAAAACCTAATGAGCAAGCAATGTGGTTGTTATACAAGTTCTAGCCGGTTTAGCGAGCAAGGAGTAAAATGAGACATGCACAAAGGGGTTCTCCAAGCTCTTTTCCTATCATGGTAGTAGCTCAAGAAAACAGAATGCAAAGCTATTATAATGAGCTAATTATTATACAAATATGCATGCAAATTGATGCACAGCCATTTTCCGAACCGATGCAAGAAGCAGCACATACCTCTACCGTTGAAATATTAATGGGTGGTCAGGAGCTGTTGGTACTACCTAGAATGACACCTGAACAGTGGAGGGAAGAATTTCAGCCCAACAGAATCAGCCCTTTCTGTTGATTGCCTGAAGGTAAAAGGTTTCCGTTAAGAAACAGTATTTGTGCCATCAGTGGAGGGATAGAAAGAAAACAGTGGCTTAGCAAAAACAAGATGTAATGATGAATCAAACTTTCAGTCATTACCTGATCAGAGTTCTCACGCAATGGGGTCATTAGTATTAATCTACAAAGAGAAAGTGTAAGCGGGAAACAAAAAAAAAAAGCTGTTTTCATACACACAGCTTGTCTGTATGTATGAAAGCCGTCTGTGACATGCACAGAGCAGTCACGCTTAGCGACTGGCTGCTCTGCGCATGCTCAGCTGGCCGACTTGCTTCCCCCCATCACATGCACATGAGACCTGTTCACAAAAGCAGTGAGCAGCTCATCTGCATGTTATTCTCTTTGGGAATCCATCTGTATTTCCAAACTGGATTCTTAATGGGGATGTTAGTGCATCTGGGCCTCAATGTGTGGAAGGTTTGACCCTGGAAAAGAACCAAGGCCCACCTACATAGCAGCATATAACACTGCTACTGAGCAAAAAAGTCGTTTCATTTCTTATACTAAAACAGAACAAGCAGTCATGGTACAGTGCACAAACTGTGGGGCAGCAGGCTTCAATGCTGGTTTCTATATCCACAGTAAGATAATAGCAGATAAAGACGATAATGACCTGTCCAATTTGACCAGTAAGGTGGTTAGGATTGTAAATGCTGCTCCATCATTACACCCTCTTAGATGTTTAAAAGACCAACAGTTAGGACATTTTAAAAAGCAGTAAAATTTTAGCAGCAACATTGTTTTTAAAACTAAACACATTTATCCAGACTGGGACTTTGCCCTAGTTCACAGGAGGCCAGATGAGCCCTCAAGATCCAATCCAACCTGTTAAACAGAAATTTTTTTCAGTTTACCTGCTAGAGTCTCCTGCTATGAATCTGTTAACCACCTAGGCCCTCCCAGTCTGCCCAGTTATTGCAGTCAATTTGTTGTGATAGGACACAGATGAGCTGTATTTAATTTATTATGGGCCTCATGTCTCATGAAGGTAATTTTTAGAACCAGAAGACTTCACAAAGAGTGTGAATACTTGTTTGATCAAGAAATGTTTGGTTTCTTATTTACTCTGATTATATACATAAAATGTGTTTCTACAGTGAAAGTGTAGAGTATGTTGTGTAGGTCAGTGTAACAAACTCCCACTTTAATGCATTTTGAACTTAATTGTGTGAAAACATTTACAAGGTGCTGTAAATCCCATGAATGTTCATTGTGAATATTCTGAAAACCTGAGCAGCTAGGGAAGATAGGATAGGAACCATAGCCATATAGCAATGAATATAAGCTACCAGAAGATGGCTGGGAAAGGAGATGAATTGGATAAACTGAGAATGTATTTTTATGCCACTGGATTATTTTATTGTTATGTTTGTTTTTATGGTGACTCTGTATTCTCTTCCTGCTAGCTCTGCCATGCCCAGAGAACAGTACCTATAAGACCTGTGCATTCACCTGCTCCACCAGCTGCGCTGTATTCTGGGGCATGCAAGATTGCCCAGAGACGTGTGCTGAGGGCTGTGAGTGCAACAATGGATTTTTCTTCGATGGAGAGAGATGTGTGCCGATGGAAGAATGTGGATGCTATGAAAATGGAAGAATTTACAAGGTTAATCAACTGCTAGTATTTTCTCATTTTCTCCCATTCTTCTGCATTGTTTCTTTGTTTAATTGGTACAGTTTTTGATCAGAATGACTGGTCTATTTCCAACACTGCAAGTCCATTCACATGAGGGAGGCATTGCTTCCCCTCTCCCCCATCCCAGCTTCTTTAGGCAGCATAAAATTACTCCCAGCATAGCTGTAGTATCAGCATTGACACCAAAACCCATACCTACAGTCAGAGAATTTTACATTTCATTATCACTTTTAATAATATGAACTCTCTCTCTCTCCCCCCCCCCCCACACCTTTATTCTTTACACTTTCTTCCTGTTTCAACTCTAAATTCTTTTTGATGGATTCCCCCAACATTCTTCTCTCCTTGGTGTTCCCTCACATAGGTCCTTTCTCCATACAAATTTATAGGACCTCATGCCACACCACCCTCCTGGTTGGCAGAAGGAAGGTAGTACTTCATACCAGGGACAGAGAATTGAGGACTGGGCACTAGGGATCAAGATAGGGCACATATAATTGAAAATGAGAAGAGCAGTGCTCTCTACAACTTGCTGGGTGTATGCAAGAGCCTGAAAAAACCCTAGCTTGTTTTAGGGTCAATTCAAGGAACTGCTGCAGATTATTACTGACAGTAAGAGATGAGAGAGGGCAAGTCCTCCCAATTCAACACAAGAATAGGTTTAGGCCCCTCATTATAGTCTTTAAGTCACCACAGATTGACAGTGGTCAGGGACCCCGAGCAGTAAAGGGCATTGTGGCCCTCCAGCCACTGTCAGCCCCCCACCGCTGCATCGCTGCCCCCTCCTGCACAACCGCTACCGCTGCCACCCTCCCCAGTCCTACTTTAAAGGGCCTGGTGATCTAGTGGCTTCTTTGGGAGCAGGAAAAAAACCCACTATTTCCTGCCCGCAATTGCTACTATGCCCACCAGCGGTGCTGGCCGTGTTTTTCAAAATGGCTGCCGACACTTACCGTGGTAGTCTCGCAGGTCTCTGCAGTCATTTTTAAAACACTGTGGCGTGGCATGGCACCAGCACCATTATGCAGAGTAGCTGTAGCAGCAGTGGGATTCTTTCCTGCCCCGCAGAGGCCACTAGACCACCAGGCCTTCAAGGTAGGTCCAGGGAGGGCTGCAATGTGCTTTTTTTTTTTTTTTAAATCTTTATTTAAGTTTTTACCAAACATAACATTTATGAGTGATATTACACTAATTAGAATAATATTCCATTCATTACAAGGGGATTATTACAGAAAATAATACTCTTTCTAACGACCACAATAGTATGAAATTGATCCAAGAAAGAAATAGAAAAAGAAATTCCCTGCTTAAATAAGCAGATTCACGTTAGGTTAAATCAAATAAGTAGCTACATTCCCAAGTGGGTTACTCAAAGCCTGCATACAGTGTTGCATAAGTGACTAGACTTGTACATTGACCTCTTCTCTGCTTTTTAGAAAATCTTCTAATTGTTTTGGGTCAAAAAATTGATATTGCTTAGATTGCAAGATTATTCTACATACACATGGATATCTCAAAAGAAAATTTGCTCCAATCGCCAAAGCTCTCAGGCATAACAACAAAAACATCTTGCGTCTCTTTTGAGTTTCCCTGGATAAATTGGGGAAACCTCTTGCAATGTGCTTTAGTGACAACGAGCAACTAGGCAGAGCCTCTGGGTCCCCTAGAGCCTCTGGACCCTCAGGCACTGCCCGGTTGCCCAAATGGCTGGTCCGCCCCTGCTTAGGGGGTAAGTAGTAAAGCTGTGTTAGGGCCTTAAATCACATTATTTGCCCCCTGAACGTGACCTAAAGGACCCTAACACAACTTAACTTGTCTTACTATGGAGATATTTAGGTTGCCATGTGTTACATAGTAATGAGATGCAAAACATGCAAATGCATGTAAAGAAGCTCATTACTATGTGAATACTACTACTTAAAATTTCTATAACACTATTAGATGTATGTAGTGTTGTACATATTATATGCAGATACTTTCTCTGTCCTTAGCAGGCTCACAATCTAAGGGGTCCTTTTACTAGGGTTACCATATGTCCGGTTTTACCCGGACAAGTCCTCTTTTTGAGGACATGCCGGGCAACCGGGCGAGTTTTGCCAGCCTGCCTGTTTGTCTGGATTTCCGGACAAACGGGCAGGCTGGCGGGTTGGTGGGTCTAGTGGTGTCCTATTCTCCACTCCCCTTACTTTACTATACAGCCCTGGTGGTCTAATGACCTCTTTGGGGCAGGAAAGAGGCCCCTCTTTCCTGCCCGGAGCACCTTTATACTGTTCCTTGCTGACGGTCCCGCTACCGAGAGTTGAAGTCTTGCAAGGCCACTTCAACTCTCGGCGGCCATTTTGAATCCGCGCCGACACCGGAGTCAGCAAAGAACAGTATGCAGGTGCTCTGGGCAGGAAAGAAGAGGCTGTTTCCTGCCCCGAAGAAGTCACTAGACCACCAGGGCAGTTAGTAAGGTAAGGTAAATGGAGGATTGGACACCCTTAGGGGTGTGTGATGGGGGGCAGGGGGTATGTGATGGGGGGCAGTGTGTGTGTGTGACGGGGGGGTGTGTGTGTGAAAGGGGTGGGGATGGTATGTGAAAGGGGGTGTGTTGTGGGCAGGGCGGGGTGGGTTGTGGTGGGGCGGGGCATGTGTCCTCTTTTTGGGGGGAACAAATATGGTAACACTACCTTTTACTAATCTACGGTAAGCACTAATGCGTGCTTACTGCAGCAAAAAGGGTTTACCTTAGGATGTGGTCAGGCATCCCACTGTAATTTTTGCTTGTATGCATTCTACCCATGTACTAAAAATTAAATTTATTTTTTAGCACTGGAGGCAGGTCTGGAGACGGAGAGTGGGTGTGTTCTGAGCTAATTGGTTAATGCAGTTACATTGCTGCATGCTAACCGATTAGCCCACGGTTAGTGCGTGCGCCCTTACTCCCTATATAATGGATGGCAATAGGGGCTCACGTGCAGTGGCAAAAATAGCATGTGGCCATTAATATAGAATATGGAAAAATCAAGCATTTTACCCCTGTGGTAAAAAATGGCCTTAGCGCAGGAATGACCTGCATAAGCCTGCACTAAGGCCATTTTTTACTGCAGTTTGGTATAAGGGCTACCTGTATGTAAGAGGGGGGGGGGGGGGGGTTGTACCTGGGGCAATGAAGGGTTGAATTGAATCCAGTTCCCCTAGTTATCTGGCTGCTGCATTAACGACTGGTCTACTCCTCCACTCCTCAGAGTTTGGTGTGCAAGTTGTGTTATGAGCAGAAAATCAACCGCATAAGCTGGGGTTATTTTACCCTGCTAGGAGCATGGAGCCTCAGTATTGCAACCCCCTACTTTTAGCCAGTGCTTAAAGAGGTCCCCCCCCCCCCAACACTCCCTCCCCAATTAAGGTCCCTCATAGCCCCAAAGGCACCACACTCCCTATATGATGGCAGATAAAGACCTGTACGGTCCTTCCAGTCTGCCCAACAAGATAAACTCATTATATATGGTATGCAATACTTTATATGTATACCTTGGTGGTCAACAGGCAGGAGTGATTCCCAATCATTCCTGCCTTGGCTGGCACAGTCTTCAAAGTGGCACCCCTAGTGGTAATATGATGCTACTACCAGTAGAGGGTCATGTTTCCTAATATGGAATTATCCCAAGGTGTCATAACCTGATAAAGAGGTAATTTCTGGTTAAAGTAGGGACAGCAGGTGGAAACTACAAGCCAGCTAACAGAGAAAAGACAGTGCCATTTATTTTAAATTCTATTTAATTTTTAAATGTATGCATGCAACACATTGGGTTGTCTAACTATCGTATTTTAGTAAACCTATTGATTGGATTGCCAAGGGCTGACCAGAGACTAATTGAGCTGTCTCTCTGATACAACAGCTCCATGAGAAGGTGTGGTCCAGTGACTGTAGCCAGGTGTGTGAGTGCAGCACCATCAAAAGCATGATCTGTAAACCCAGCAGCTGTGGTGGTGACAACGTATGTGAAATAAGAGATGGTATCAGGGGCTGCTTCCCAAAAGGTAAGCCAGCTAGTACTTAAACTCCATTCCTGGAAATAGAAGGTTTTGTTTTTGAAGTCAGACTTCTGTTATATTGTCTTTTAAACGAAAGTTTAAACTGTATAAATGCAGACACATCTGCTTAATCCATGAACTCACAGAAGCTCAGTGAGATCATGCCTGGGGAATAGGAAAGATGGGTACAGAAAGCAGTACTGATTCAGTACAGGGGTGATTTTCAAACTCTCTGCAATAGAATAGAGACTGTACACACTCCCTATCCACAAAATTAACGCATACTTTCACTCTAAACATTACTGTATGTGCATTTCTGACCAAAACTCTGCATGTTGTGGAGCAAAGTGCAGGCAAATGCATATGTATTTTCTGGCGTGTACAGTAGGAGCAGCAATTTTTTTTTAATGCAACTAAAAAAACAGTGGCATCACTTGGCAACTTACATGTATAAGTGCAGCTGATTATATGTGTAGTGGCCCCATTTCAGAACATTATGAGGATGATTCTGTAACAGGCTACCTAGACTGAGAGGACAAGAAGGTACCTATATGTATCCTATTTTATATAGACACATATAATTATAAAATATCAGCACAATTCCTGTAGAAATCACAGCATGAATATTTATGCCTACCCAGAATCAGGCATAAATGTTCACATGTAAAATGCATGAAGGTTAAGGGTCAAGGATTTGATATAACGCCTTTCTGCGGTACAACCAAAGTGGTTTACAAATATTATATGCAGTATTTTCTCTGCCCCTAGTGGGTCACAATCTAAGTTTTTGTACCTGGGGCAATGGAAGGTTAAGTAACTTGCTCAGAGTCACAAACACATGTATTTTATGTAGTACATACGAAAATCATGACCCCTGCCTGTGCTTCACATCTACCCCTAGATCATATAAAAGTATACATGTTCTATCATCACACATACTTTTATGTGTAGGGTAATTTTATCTACGTATACAGTCATCCATGTGTGAAAATGCTTTAATAAAATTATCCTCTCTATATATAAGTGGGGCCAATTAACTAGTGAAACTGCAAAAGTTTTTTTCTCTGCTTCAAAGATCAAAACCCCCAGGAAATTAAGAGCACTAATGCCTTCAGTCTTTCACATGAAGACCTAGCTGAAATGAGCAGTTTTATGACAGTTATGCTTGCTTCGGAACATATGCACAAAGAGACAGGGAATCTTTGTGATTATCCCTCAGATTCTATATAGCACGCCTAGAGATCAGTGCTGAAATCCAAGCGTATTCTCTAACAACGTGCCTAACTTAATTGGCTTAAGAAGCCAAACAGCACTTAACAAGCAATAAAGAACACTAATTGGCAATAATCAGAATTCACTAAGCGTATTCTGTAATTCACTGCGCCTAAATTTTAATGCGTACAAGCAAAAAAGGGTGTGGTTATGGGCATGGAAATGGGTGCTTCATGGTCCTTTCAAAATTTATGCATTTTATTATAGAACTAGTAAACAAATGCCCGTTTCTGAGAGCAATGAAACGGGCACTAGCAAGGGTTTCATGGTAGTGTGCATGTTTTGGAGAGTGTGTGTGTGAGTGACTGTGTGAGAGAGAGAGACAGAGTGAATGCGGTAGTGTGTGTGGTTGTTTGACATAGCGTGAGTCTGAGTGTGTTTGAGAATAAGAGTGTGTGGCAGGGTTCCCCCTCCTTCCTTTTCCCCCCTGTGTTCCCTCCCCCCCCAGTCATTCCCCCCACCCTTTCCTCCCCTCCCCCCTTCCCTGCTTCAGGGTGGTGAGTCCCACTCCCTCTGCCTTTCAGGGTCATCCGTCGCATTGTGTTGTTCAATCTGGCTCCCTCCCTGCTGCCACTGCCACCATGATGCATCTGGCTCCCTCCCTTCTTCCCTTGCACCACGTTAAGGCTGGCTGGCTGGCTCCCTCAGAAGTTGAGGCTGGCTGCCTGCTCGCCTGCCTCCCTCCGTACCTCCCTCTCACCTTTTGGATGTCTCCGTTTCAGGGGGAAGATGTGTTTGTTTTTTGCAGCAGCAGGGTCATGTTGTTTGTGAGTGCCGTCTGTGGCGGGGGGAAGGGGCAGGACCAGCATCCACGCCGCTTTTGCTCCTTGGGGGGGGGCCACGTGGTTCTGGCGGCGGGTGGCTCATTTCTGGTGAGGGGCAGGAGTGACACGGTTTGTTAGCCCTGCGTGGCTCGTCGCGGTTTTACCTGGTTCGTGCGCCCCTGTTGTTTCCATTGTCATAGCTCTGTGTGGGTGGCGGTTTTCCTGCCCCGCCCTCCACGTCATCGTGTTTTGATGCGAGGGCGGAGCAGAGCTACAGTGTGGAAATCCGGATATCTGGAATATGACTGACAGAAGTGACGGAGTTTGTGGCCTCAGTAGGGGGCGGGGCTTCGTGATGTTGCGTCGCGCGGGGGTTGTTCAGGTGAAGGGGGGCAGTTAGAGGTTTCTCGCAGGCACCCCCATGCCCTTCATTATGGAAGGTTTTTTTTTTATTATTTTTGTTACACTTGTACCCTGCGGTGTCCCACTTATGGCAGGCTGGTACTTATTTTTACTTGGGGCAATGGAGGTTGTGTAGCGATTCCTAGTCAGGGGGAGGAGTAGGGAAACACTGCTGCGTGTGTTTCCCTACTTCTCCCCCTGCCTGGTTCATTGTTTGTTGGAGGGGGTTGCAGTCCCTTCACTCTCTGTGTTCCACCCTCGACGTCATGACGTTTGACGCGAGGGTGGGGCATAGAGACAGTGATTTGGAAGGCTTCACCACCATGAACTTACGAACTGTTTAGGGATGACTTGAGCAGGTTGTCTTCAGAACGTTGAGGTAGCGTTTTATGTCCAGATGGGGCGTGGCTTTGGGCGTGGCTGAGGGCGGGTCTATGAGTTAGGGTGAGTGGTCCTGATAGCCTAGCCTAAGAAGACTACAGGAGTTGAAGACTACAGGAGTTCTGTGCTTCACTCCTTGCAGTGAGCTTCAGAATGTTTGAGGTGGGATTTATTTATATAGATATGGCCTAAATCTAGGCGCCGCTTATAAAATACGCTTAGGCGGAGATGTATTCTGTGCGGATTTTCTAGGTGCCATATATGGAATCTGGCCCTATATGTGCATTCCCTTTTTAAAATGGAAAATATGTGTATAATTTTTTATTCCACCGAAATGACACCCATTATATGCTCCTTTTAAATCAATCTGTTCCCATGCATCTACACATGTAAATAGCAGTTTTCAGAAACTGCATTTTAAACATATAGCTGAACTACATATGTAAATGCTGCTATATATACTTATAGGAACCTAGTAAACATACCAACATAAACATGTTTCTAAAAGTACCTCTAGAGTGCAAAAATGCTGTATAAGAGAGTACAGTGTAGAGATGTATAGAATATAAAAATTAAGGATGGGCTATCACTTGCAGTAAAGAAGCACAGCGAAGATGACAAAATCACATACAGCAAGATGATGAGGTGCTGATAAAATCTTTAATGCAAACAAGGCTTGACTTGACAAGGGCCGTGCTTTGGCTACTAGGCCTGCATCAGGAGTCAAACGCCAAAATGAGTATATCTCCCATTGTGGTGCATCAAAACAGACCAGAATGTCAGCTGAATAGTAATGTGCAGTGGCAACTGTAAATAGCGCTCTCACTAACAACAGAACTCACACATTACTATTCAGCCAACATTGTGCTCTGAATGTGATATTCGTCGCTGTTTTGATGAGCCACAGTGGGAGATATACTCATTTTGGCATTTGACTGCTGATACAGGTCTCGAGTCGAGCCTTGTTTGCATTAAAGATTTTTATCAGCACCTCATTATCTTGCTGTATGTGATTTTCTCATCTTTGTGTTTCTTTGTTGTGATCGTACTAGTTGCGAAGACCTGTTCTTCTGTGGGTTTTTCGGTCATTTACAAAGACATGGAAAATGTCAGCAGCATATCCCGTGTTGTTGCAAGTCGTTAAACAAACATGAGCAGAAATAATGCCACATTTTAGGGTCCTTTTACTAAGCTGCATTAAAATGTGGCCAGTGCTATTGTCAGTGCATGAGTTTTCTGTGTGCTGTGACAACTTTTAGCATGGCAGTAAAATGGCCGTGTTTATTTATTTTTTTAAATGGCTATGCACTAATTTCCCTATTAGTGCATGGTCATTATTACTGGGAGCCCTTACTGCCACCTATTTAGGAGGTGGTAAGGGTTCTAGTGCTATGCCCGCACTAATCGAATAACATGTGGTACTGTGCCCGCGCTACCCAATTAGTATAGCCATGCCTACTCTCCACCCCCAGACACACCTCCCATAGCAAAAAAATATATATATTTTTTACCGCGGAAGTAGCGTTTGCTGATGACCAAAATACCGCGGGACATGCTGAGGCATCCCACCTTAGTGTCCTTTCACCATGTGGTAGGCCTGCGTTAGGCCTATCACACCATAGTAAAAGGGCCCCTTTGTGGTTTTCATTTGCTGGTAATAGTGCATACTCTTTTCAGTAGTCTCTACACCGCCTTTGCCTGTCTTGTCAGTTAAGGTGGTATAGTAAATTTTAAACAAACTATAAGCTTTGGGAATAGTATGCACTTTTTGCAAAGACAAAACAAAATAAACAATGCTACAAATGACTCAGGAAATGAACATTTATGGGCTGTCCATCCCTATTAAAACTTCTGTTTTATTCACCCCTGATTTTTAGACTTTTTCAATTGATTTCACCCATTCATATTAGTATAAATTCTTTACATAGTAATATAACAAATGATGGCAGATAAGACCAGCAAGGCCCATCCATTCTACTCAGAAAGATGGCCAGGGTTATACCTGAGATTCTATGCAGGTTCCACCGCCTCTCTCGTCTTTAGGGTTGTAACTGACTCTTGGTACAGTCTACCCTCTTTATGCTCCCTTTTTTATTTTATTTTTTAAATTCTTTAGAGTGTGAAAGTTATTTAAATTTTACTGTGAGTGGAAATACTCTATACTTTTATTTAAGGTTACCAGATTTTTTACTTCCAAATCTGGGACACCTGGGTGAGGTTGAGCAGGGTCAGGTGGGGCAAGGTAGAGCCTTCCCATGGCAATTTTCCACCACAAAAATTATAATCTTCACCTCTCCCCTTCACCCTTCTAGTTCAACCCAGGGGCGTATCTACGTGGGGCCAGGGCCCCCGCAGATTTCGCCCCGGACCCCCTACCGCCGTTAACCCTCCCTCCCTCCCCCACCTACCGCCGTCACCTACCCCCCCCCCCCCCCCGAGGTCCGCTTCCTCCTGCCGGCTTTTTAAAATATTGCTTCAGCTGGCGGGGGACCCCAACCCCCCGCCAGCCCAGCCGCGGTCTTCTTTAACTTCTTCATCCTCGTCGTGCTGTAAAGCTGCATGCATCCTTAGTTCCAGTTGGACGGAGTCTGACGTCGCAGCACGTTGATGTTATAACGTGCTGCGACGTCAGACTCGGTCCAACTGGAACTAAGGATGCATGCAGCTTTCACAGCACGACGAGGATGAAGAAGTTAAAGAAGACCGCGACTGGGCTGGCGGGGGGTTGAGGTCCCCCGCCAGCTGAAGCAATATTTTAAAAAGCCGGCAGGAGGAAGCAGACCTCAGGGGTAGGTGACGGCGGTAGGCGGGGGAGGGAGGGAGGGTTAACGGCGGTAGGGGGGAGGGTTGACGGCCGTAGGGGGGGCGGCGGCCAGGGGAGCTATAATGTGCCCCCTCACTCTAGCCCCTGCCCCCCCTACCGCCGAACCTCAGATACGCCCCTGGTTCAGCCATATCTACCTCTCTCTTTCTTTCCTCTTTCAATCCAGCCATCTCTACTTTTTTCTCTCCTCCCTTTTCCTGTCCAGTTAGCTCCACCTCTGTCTCTCCTCTGCTTTTCCAGTAACTCTGCTTCTCTCCTTTCTGCTGCCAGTCCAGTCATCTCCTCTCTCCACTACCAGAACTAGTCCAGCAATTGCAAAGCTAGAAGAGGTGGGGTGGGGAAGGGAGTGCATCTAATTGCCTGTCTCTCCCCGGTCTCTAATATCTCTCTTTACTGCTTCCAGCTCCTTCTCTCTGGTGCAGCATTAGGAAGTACAGTGCTGGGATGTGGCAGCTCTCCTCATCCATGCTGTGTATCTCTGCCCAGTTCTGCTCCCATGACAACAGGAAATATAAGGCAGAGGGGGCAGGACCCAGCAGAGATGCACAGCATTGTTGAGAAGATCCTTTGCATCATGACACTGTACTTCTTATTCTCCGAGGACAAGCAGGCTGCTTGTTCTCACGACTGGGTGACGTCCGCGGCAGCCCCCATCAACCGGAAAAAAGCTTCGCGGGACGGTCGGCACGCAGGGCACGCCCACCGCGCATGCGCGGCCGTCCTCCCGCCCGTGCGCGACCGCTCCCGCCAGTTCCTTTTTTTCCGCGCCTGGAGAGAGTCGTGCCTGTGCCGCTCTCTCTGTTTCAGCCCCGGAAAAACCGTCGCGTTTCGCGAACCTCTTTATTTTCTTTTATATTTAATTAATTGCCGCGCGCTCCACTTTTCTTTTCTTAAAAAAAAAAAAAAAAGGAGCACGCGCTCCCATTTTCCCTCGCTTCCAGCGGGGACGTTGCATTGCGGCCTGGTGGCCGCACGGTCGTTTTTCATTTTCGAGGTGTGATTTCCGCCACCATCGACGACTTTAATTTCGCCGACGCGATTTTTCCGTCGATGTCCTCGAAGGTCCCGAGTGGATTTAAAAAGTGTGGTCGGTGCGGCCGGCCCATCTCGCAGACCGACACCCACGCTTGGTGGCCCCAGTGCCTCGGGCCGGAGCACAATTTCAAGTCGTGTCCCCTGTGTCTCGGTCTCCGGAAACGGACTCAGGTTGCGAGGCAAGTTCAACGGGACCGTATTTTTGGAACTTGCGCCGGCCCCTCGACGTCGACCTCGACGGCATCGGTATCGACGCCCGGTCCTTCGGTACCGGTATCGATGCCCGAGACATCGGCACCGATGGCATCGACCCCAGGAGAACAGGTCCCGTCGGCCCGCCGGTCCTCCGGTGAGGGTAGAGGTGAGAGGCCGCGTGGGCAGTCGGCCCCGGTCACTCCCTCAGCCCATGGCCCACGGGACCGAACCCTGTCTGACCCGGTTCCTCGAGACCGAGGGGGATCGTCATCCTCCTCCTCCATGCCTCCCGGCGCCGGTGACGGGCATCGGAAGAAGGATAAGAAGCGCCGTCACCGGTCGCCCTCGATGCACATCGGAGAGGAGTCGACGCCGAAGCGTCTCCATCGAGAGGAGAGATCCCCGTCGGTGATAGAGGTGCCGACGCAACAGGGTCCCGGCACCTCGGTGCAGTCTCCTGGCTCCCACCAGATTCGGGCACCGACACCCCTACCGGCCCCACCGCCTTTCTCGGCAGCGGGCCTGGACGAGTGCCTCAGAGCCATCCTTCCGGGACTCCTGGAAGGGCTGATGCGCCAGGCTGTGCCGGCGCCGGGGGTGCTTGCGCCCTCGGCGCCGATGACTGTGGCGCCGGCGAGCTCTAGCCCGGCGCCGGGGGCCGTCGACACCGCTCGCCGCTTGCGGGTGCCGGTCCTCGACCGCCACGCAGGTGGAAGTCCCCGTCGACGTCGATGGAGGGAGCTCCGTCCCTGCCGGCGCGGGAGTCCACCGCTCGACGACACCGAGACCCTGGTGCCTCGACGTCGAGCCGGGCCCGGTTCAGGACTCAGCTACATGAGCTTATGTCCGACACCGAGGATGAGGACTCGTGGGGGGAAGAGGAGGACCCTAGATATTTCTCCTCAGAGGAGTCTACGGGCCTTCCCTCGGAACCCCACGCCTGCACCGGAGAGGAAACTCTCACCTCCCCGAGAGTCTCTCCCTTTGCCTCCTTTGTGCGGGATATGTCTATTAGCATTCCCTTCCCCGTAGTCTCTGTGGAAGAGCCGAGGGCCGAGATGCTCGAGGTCCTCGACTATCCATCACCACCTAGAGAGTCCTCCCGGTGCCGCTGCACAATGTCCTTAAGGAGGACGCTGCTCGGAAACTGGGTGCGGACCCATTAACTAACCCCACCATTCCCAAGAAAGCAGAGTCCCAGTACAGGATCCACTCTGACCCAGAGCTAATGCGGCCACAATTGCCCCATGACTCAGACGGTCGTGGATTCTGCTCTCAAGAGGGCACGGAGTTCGAGGGATACCGCCTGCGGCGCCCCCGGGGCGGGAGTCTCGCACCTCTGGACTCGTTTGGGAGGAAGGCCTACCAATCCTCCATGCTCGTGACCCCGCATTCCAATCATACCTGCTCTATATGAGGCATCCACATGCGGACTATGTGCAACAACTGGCGGACCTGGTCGAGAAGCTCCCGCTGGAGCAGTCCAGGCCTTATCAGGAGGTGGTCAGGCAGCTGAAGGCGTGCAGAAAGTTCCTGTCCAGGGGTATCTATGACACCTGTGACGTGGCATCTCGTGCTGCGGCCCAAGGTATAGCGATGCGCAGGCTCTCATGGCTGCGTGCCTCTGACCTGGACAACCGCACCCAGCAGAGACCTGGCCGACGTCCCTTGCCGGGGGATAACATTTTTGGCGAGAAGGTCGAGCAGAGTGGTGGACCAACTGCATCAGCGGGGAAACCGCTCTCGACAAGCTCTCCCACCGGGCGCCTTCAGCATCCACCTCCACAGGTGGACGTTTTTCCCGGGCCCGGCAGGCTGCACCCTATTCTTTTGCGAAGCGTAGGTACAACCAGCCGGCCCGAAGGCCTCGTCAGGCAAAGGGACAGCCCCAGCGCGCTCGTTCTTGTCAACAGCATGCGCCTAAGCAGCCCCCTGCGCCTCCCACAGCAAAAGCCGGGGACGGGCTTTTGACTGGATCCACGGGAACATAGCCGCCCTACAAGTGTCCGTACCGGACGATCTGCCGGTCGGAGGGAGGTTAAAATTTTTTCACCAAAGGTGGCCTCTCATAACCTCCGACCAGTGGGTTCTCCAAATAGTGCGGTGCGGATATGCCCTGAATTTGGCCTCCCTACCTCCAAATTGTCCTCCGGGAGCTCAGTCTTTCAGCTCCCATCACAAGCAGGTACTTGCAGAGGAACTCTCCGCCCTTCTCAGCGCCCAATGCGGTCGAGCCCGTACCACCCGGGCAGGAAGGGCAGGGATTCTATTCCAGGTACTTCCCTGTGGAAAAGAAAACAGGGGGGATGCGTCCCATCCTAGACCTGAGAGGCCTGAACAAATTCCTGGTCAAAGAAAAGTTCAGGATGCTTTCCTTGGGCACCCTTCTGCCAATGATTCAGAAAAACGATTGGCTATGTTCCCTGGATTTAAAGGACGCATACACTCACATCCCGATACTGCCAGCTCACAGACAGTATCTCAGATTCCGCCTGGGCGCACGGCACTTTCAGTATTGTGTGCTGCCCTTTGGGCTCGCCTCTGCCCCACGAGTGTTTACAAAGTGCCTCGTGGTGGTGGCGGCGTATCTACGCAAGCTGGGAGTGCACGTGTTCCCATATCTCGACGATTGGCTGGTCAAGAGCACCTCGGAGGCAGGAGCCCTCCGGTCCATGCAGTGCACTATTCAACTTCTGGAGCTGCTGGGGTTTTGTGATAAATTACCCAAAGTCCCATCTCCAGCCAACTCAGTTCTGGAATTCATAGGAGCGCTGCTGAATACCCAGACGGCTCAGGCCTACCTTCCCGAAGCGAGGGCCACCAATCTCTTGGCCCTGGCTTCGCAGACCAGAGGTATCAGCAGATCACAGCTCGGCAGATGTTGAGGACTTCTGGGTCATATGGCCTCCACGTTCATGTGACTCCCATGGCTCGTCTTCACATGAGATCTGCTCAATGGACCTAGCTTCCCAGTGGTTTCAAGCCACGGGAATCTAGAAGATGTCATCCGCCTCTCCACCAGTTGCCGCACTTCACTGCTCTGGTGGACCATCCGGACCAATTTGACACTGGGACGTCCATTCCAAATTCCGCACGCCCACGAAGGTGCTGACGACGGATGCATCTCGCCTGGGGTGGGGAGCCCATGTCGATGGGCCTTCACACCCAGGGTCTGTGGTCCCTCCAGGAAGAGGATCTGCAGATCAACCTCCTGGAGCCTCCGAGCGATCTGGAACGCACTGAAGGCTTTCAGAGATCGGCTGTCCTGCCAAATTATCCAAATTCGGACAGACAATCAGGTTTCAATGTATTACGTCAACAAGCAGGGGGGCACCGGATCTCGCCCCCTGTGTCAGGAGGCCGTCGGGATGTGGCGTTGGGCGTGTCGGTTCGGCATGCTCCTCCAAGCCACGTACCTGGCAGGCGGTAAACAACAGTCTGGCGAACAGACTGAGCAGAGTAATGCAACCCGCTCACGAGTGGTCGCTCCATGCCAGAGTGGTACGCAAGATCTTCGAGCGTGGGGCACCCCCTCGGTGGACCTTTTCGCCTCTCAGACCAACCACAAGCTGCCTCTGTTCTGTTCCGGACTTCAGGCACACGGCAGGCTAGCGTCGGATGCTTTTCTCCTCCATTGGGGGACCGGCCTCCTGTATGCTTATCCTCCCATACCTTTGGTGGGGAAGACCTTACTGAAGCTCAAGCAAGACCGCGGCACCATGATTCTGATAGCGCCCTTTTGGCCCCGCCAGATCTGGTTCCCTCTTCTTCTGGAGTTGTCCTCCGAAGAACCTTGGAGATTGGAGTGTTTTCCAACTCTTATTTCGCAGAACGACGGAGCGTTGCTGCACCCCAACCTTCAGTCCCTGGCTCTCACGGCCTGGATGTTGAGGGCGTAGACTTCACTGCGTTGGGTCTGTCTGAGGGTGTCTCCTGTGTCTTGCTTGCCTCTAGGAAGGATTCCACTAAAAAGAGTTACTTTTTCAAGTGGAGGAGGTTTGTCGTTTGGTGTGAGAGCAAGGCCCTAGAACCTCGTTCTTGCCCTGCACAGAACCTGCTTGAATACCTTCTGCACTATCAGAGTCTGGCCTCAAGACCAACTCAGTAAGGAATCACCTTAGTGCGATTAGTGCTTACCATTATCGTGTGGAAGGTAAAGCCATCTCTGGAGAGCCTTTAGTCGTTCGATTCATGAGAGGCTTGCTTTTGTCAAAGCCCCTTATCAAGCCTCCTACAGTGTCATGGGATCTCAACGTCGTCCTCACCCAGCTGATGAAACCTCCTTTTGAGCCACTGAATACCTGCCATCTGAAGTACTTGACCTGGAAGGTCATTTTCTTGGTGGCAGTTACTTCAGCTCGTAGGGTCAGTGAGCTTCAAGCCCTGGTAGCTCATGCTCCGTATACCAAATTTCATCACAACAGAGTAGTGCTCCGCACCCACCCAAAGTTCCTGCCGAAGGTGGTGTCGGAGTTCCATCTTAACCAGTCAATTGTCTTGCCAACATTCTTCCCCAGGCCGCAAACCCGCCCTGCTGAACGTCAGTTGCACACATTGGACTGCAAGAGAGCATTGGCCTTCTACTTGGAGCGGACACAGCCCAACAGACAGTCCGCCCAATTGTTTATTTCTTTCGACCCTAACAGGCTAGGGGTCGCTGTCGGGAAACGCACCATCTCCAATTGGCTAGCGGATTGCATTTCCTTCACTTACGCCCAGGCTGGGCTGACTCTTGAGGGTCATGTCACGGCTCATAGTGTCAGAGCCATGGCAGCGTCGGTGGCCCACTTGAAGTCAGCCACTATTGAAGAGATCTGCAAGGCTGCGACGTGGTCATCTGTCCACACATTCACATCACATTACTGCCTCCAGCAGGATACCCGACGCGACAGTCGGTTCGGGCAGTCGGTGCTGCAGAATCTGTTTGGGGTGTAAATCCAACTCCACCCTCCAGGACCCCGAATTATTCTGGTCAGGCTGCACTCTCAGTTAGTTGTTCTTCGTAGGTCAATTTTCTGTTGTACCCTCGCCGTTGCGAGGTTCAATTGACCTGGGTTCTTGTTTTGAGTGAGCCTGAGAGCTAGGGATACCCCAGTCGTGAGAACAAGCAGCCTGCTTGTCCTCGGAGAAAGTGAATGATACATACCTGTAGCAGGTGTTCTCCGAGGACAGCAGGCTGATTGTTCTCACCTACCCTCCCTCCTCCCCTTTGGAGTTGTGTGTTTTCATCTTTTGCTAGCATTCAACTGGCGGGAGCGGTCGCGCAAGGGCGGGAGGACGGCCCGGCATGCGCGGTGGGCGTGCCCTGCGTGCCGACCTGTCCCGCGAAGCTTTTTTTCCGGTTGGTGGGGGCTGCCGCGGACGTCACCCAGTCGTGAGAACAATCAGCCTGCTGTCCTCGGAGAACACCTGCTACAGGTATGTATCATTCACTATGCTGCACCAGAGAGAAGGAGCTGGAAGCAGTAAAAGGAGATATTAGGGACTGGGGAGAGAAAGGCAATTGGATGCAGGATCATGTGATGGGAGACAGGTGGAACAAGGCATAATTAAACTATGCCACCTCCATCTCCATTACTAAAATTGGGGACCAATGGTTGCTAAACATGGAAGAACTGGGAACAGGAGTCTAAAATCAGGGACAATACCCCAAAATCTGGGATGTTTGGTTATTCTACTTTTATTCCATTTTTTTGCGGTATAGGGAAACTTTGTCTTTATTTCATGCCATTTTGAATTCTGTTTGTTTCTGACCCCATCACTTCCTGTGGAAGAGCATTCCAGGCATCTACCGTACTCTCCATGAAAAAGTATTTCCATTTGTTGCTTTTAAGTTTTCCTCCCTCCAAATTCATTTCATGTCCTCTAGTTCTATAGTCTCTACATTTTTAGAAAAGGTTTGTTTGTTCAATAATATCTCAAGTTTTTAAATGTCTATTTCAGAATTCCCCTGTCCTTCTTCTTCTCCAGCGTATATATATGTTAAATTCTTCAAGTCTCTTCCCATATGTTTTCTAGTACAGACAGTGGTGTGCTAGAGCCCCTCTGCGCCCCCCCCCCCCAAAAAAAAATTGCAGAGCTGGCTATAGCCGGGGAGAGAGCCTTGGGGGGGGGGGGGGGGGGGGCAATGCATTACTCCAGGAAAAAAAAATTTAATGATCCCAGGTTCCAATCTAATTCATGTTTAATGTGGGATAAAATGCCATAAATAAGTAAATAAATATAAACTTTTTTAATGTTGAGCACCTGATTCTCAAAGTGGACATATTCCAAACACTATAATGAAAATAAAATGATTTTTTCTACCTTTGATGTCTGGTGACTTTGTTTTTCTGATCATGCTGGCCCAGTATCCGATTCTGCTGCTATCTGTCCTCTTAACTCCGTTTCCAGGGCTTCCTTTCCATTTATTTCTGTACTTTCCGCCTTTCTTCTTTATTTCTTGTCCTACATCCGTAAGTAAAAGCTGGGCCCTCCGCAGACTTGACTTAGTGGATCCAGCTTCTGCCTATTTTCTTCATCCATGTGCAGTTTTTCTCCTCTCTTCCTTTTTCCTCATCTCATCTCCTTCCTCACTCTTCCCTCCCTCTCCATCCATGTCCAGCATTTCTTCTCTCTCCCTTCCCTCTCCTCCATCCATGTCCAGCAACTCAGGGTCGGCCCTAGGGTTTCTAGCACCCTCCTGCAGTCTATTAGTCGGCGCCCCTACCCATCCAGGGGTGGGATCACTATGGCTCCACCCCACAGTAGACACACCCTTTACCAGCCATGGCATCATTGAAAATATTACACCAGTATAGAAGAAAAATAACTTAGCACACAGACCAGGAATTAGGAGAACAGACAGTCTTGCCAACTCTGAAAAAACAATGTGTTATCAAAATTTCAGAATCTAACAAACAGATCCCTATTCAGACACTTGGCCTTGCAGTCACACATGTAGGACAGAGATAGCCCCTCTTCAAATTCTTCAAAAATTAACCTGAAATCCTAAGAAGTTAGACTCTGCATGCAGCACAATAACCTTCCCATCCAGCACAGCTTAGGATCTAGCTAGGGCAGACTTAATCAGCATAAACTATCATATTCTACAATCTGAGTGGACAGACTAACAGGAGTTACTGAAGGGGAATGAGAGATAGGAGATTGGTGATGGTTAGGAATTGAAAGCAGGCATCTAGCCCTCCTGTCCTGTGAGTTGCTATGTTGGGGTGGGGGGTGGGGGTGGGGGTGAAAAGAGTGGGTCAGGTGCAGCACTAAACAGCAGTCTGACAAACAAGGGTCCAGGCTCTGCTGTGCTGGTCTCTCCCTCTCTGGGCCTGCATTTCCAGCTCCTGGTTTCACTCTCAACCCCAATGTGTTGAAGGGGTGGCTGCAGAGAATACTATGCTGCTGCTTAGCTCCTGAGCTCAGCCAGGCATAGTGAGTGCCTGTGCTGGAGCCTCCTCAGGCTTTCCTTTTTGCCCTGAAGCTGCTTGTCACCGGGGGGGGGGGGGGGGGGGGGGGGCAGGGGGCAGAGGTTAGCTGAGCTCCCACAAGTTATTTCGGAGCCAGATTCAGTTGGAGCAGTGAACATCCTCTGACAAACACAAGGAGGATATTTCTCTGCTTGGGAGGGGGAAGGGGACGGGATGCTTTGGAGCCAGACTGAGATGAGCTACAGAGATTAGATACTGAAAAACAAAAGCCTCAGCAGAGCTTGCTTGCTTGCAAAGCACCCTTGAAGGCAGGCACCCCCCTGCAGAGCTTACCCTGCCTACCGGGTTTGATCGGCCCTGCAGCAACTCTCCTCTCCCCTGACCCCCCCCTCCAGCCATCCATACCCACCCAGTGATTCTCTCCTGCGCCCCCTCCAGCCATCCATGCTCACCCAGCGATTCTCTCCTCTCCCCTGCCCCCCTCTAGCAATCCATACCCACCCAGCGATTCTCTCCTCTCCCCTGCCTCCTCCAGCCATCCACACCCACCCAGCAATTCTTCCTTACTCTCCCCTGCCCCCTCTCCAGCCATCCACATCCACCCAGTGATTCTCTCCTCACCTGCCCCCTCTCCAGCACCACACACCCACCCAGCGATCTCTCCTCTCCCCCTGCCCCCCCTCCAGCCATCCATACCCACCCAGCAATTCTCCTCTCTCCCCTGCCCCCCCTCCAGCCATTCACACCCCACCAGCGATTTTCTCCCTCTCCCCCTGCCCCCTTCAGCCATCACACCCACCCAGCAATTCTCCCCTCTACCCCTGCCCCCCTCCAGCCATCCACAACACCCAGCGATTCTCTCCTCTCCCCTGCCCACCCTCCAGCCATCCATACCACCCAGCAATTCTTCTCTCTCCCCTGCCCCCCTCCAGCCATCCATACCCACCCAGCAATTCTCCTCGCTCCCTTGCTCTGTCGCAGCAGCAACAGGAAGGCCCGTCTTAGCCTTCCCTTTGTTTCCTGTCAGTGTCCGACCTCGCGGAAGAGGGAATGACGTCAGAAGAAGGCGGGACACTGACGGGAATGAAGGGAAAGCTAGAGACAGGCTTTCACTGCGGCTG
Organism: Microcaecilia unicolor; assembly: GCF_901765095.1. NCBI lineage: Eukaryota > Metazoa > Chordata > Amphibia > Gymnophiona > Siphonopidae > Microcaecilia > Microcaecilia unicolor. The sequence continues at coordinate 98,477,272 of NC_044038.1, forward strand.
CTGCGATGGAAGTAAATCAACAATTTAAACCCCCCAGAGCAGTGGGGGATGAGGTAAGCATTGCTTGTGGCACCCTCCTGCCATGCTTAGCTCACTTACCACCGGGTTGCGCCGTCCCTGGGAGCCGGCTCACCTGCCACAACAACCGGCTCGCAAGAAATTAAAAATTTAACACCGGCTTTTGCGAGCTGGTGCGAGCCAGGCTCCAGCACACCACTGTATACGGTGATAAATTTTGCTTTATATTCTCTTAATATGAGCAAAACTGTTTAAAGTTATTCACTGATTTTCTGTGATGACAGGTATAACTTCTCCATCACTGAAAACCTGCCTAATTTTTAAAGAATTTCTTAGCCATTTAAATTTGTGCAGAGGACCCACCACTGGAATCTGACCTCAATATTTTCATGAGCAAAAATTCACCGGAAAATGAAAATCTGAACTGGCATTTTTTACCCAGAGGCAGGAAAGAAAATTAAGGGCCTGATTCATTCAGGAATTCCCCCATTCCTTTTTCTATGGGAAAAGACTTTGACAAATGAGGCCCACGAGTTATCACTACATGGAGAATACTCTGTATGCTATGTTTGGTGAGTCCACCAAACATAACTAGAAGGGTGAAGAACACAAAAATCATTTAAGTTGATTCAGGTCAAACAGGAGATCCAGTGATATATAATGAGGGGCATAATCGAACGAAAACGTCTATCTCCATGGGCGTTTATCTCCGAGAACGGGTCCGTGAAGGGGCGGACCAAACCGTATTTTCGAAAAAAATAGACGTCTATGTTTTATTCGACAATTTGTGAGCTGGGCGTTTTTGTTTTTCAGCGATAATGGAAAATGAAAGCGCCCAGCTCAAAAACGAATAAATCCAAGGCATTTGTTTGTGGGAGGGGCCAGGATTCGTAGTGCACTGGTCCCCCTCACATGCCAGGACAGCAACCGGGCACCCTAGGGGGCACTTTTACAAAAACAAAAAAAAGGTAAAAGAGCTCCCAGGTGCATAGCACTCTTCCCTTGTGTGTTGAGCCCCCCAAATCCCCCTCAAAACCCACTGCCCACAAGTCTACACCATTACTATAGCCCTAAGGGGTGAAGGGGGGCACCTACATGTGGGTACAGTGGGTTTTTTTTTTAGGGGGGGGGGGTTGGACGACTAAGCATTAAGCAGCACAATTGTAACAGGTGGGGGGGGGGGTGGGCCTGGATCCACCTGCCTGAAGTCCACTGCACCCCCTAACAACTGCTCCAGGGACCTGCATACTGCTGCCAGGGAGGTGGGTATGACATTTGAGGGTGAAAATAAAAAGTTGTGAAACATCATTTTTTGTGGTGGGAGGGGGTTAGTGACCACTGGGGGAGTCAGGGGAGGTCATCCCCGATTCCCTCTGGTGGTAATCTGGTCATTTAGGGCACTTTTTGGGGCCTTAATCGTGAAAAAACAGGGTCCAGGAAAAGTGCCCTAAATTCTAGCTAAAAACGCATACTTTTTTTCCATTATCGGCAAAAGGCGCTCATCTCTGTTCGGGTGATAACCAAGCCCCAGTCCCGCCTTTACCACACCTCCGACACGCCCCCGTCAACTTTGTACGCTTCCGCGATGGAGTACAGTTGAAAACGTCCAAGTTCGGCTTTCGATTATACCGTGTTATTCGTTTTTGTGAGATAAACGTCCATCTCCCGATTTAGGTCGGAACTTGGGCATTTTTCTCGTTCGATTATAAGCAGGAATGTGTACTTGCTCTACAACTATAGGCACCAATATTGGGCAGCTGTAATCTAGGTTATACATTTGACTCAGAAGCTCTAGGTTATCCTAGGTTTTTGTCTGTCCAGCAGCCCAATATTGTCACCTACATATATATAGGACCAGATTCTATATATGTTGCTTTATATCCCAGCGCCTAAAACTACGCGCCTCCATTTACACCATTGAAAATGTGGTGTAATCCCTGCACATAGATTTACATGCCCTGGACCATATTCTATAACTATGCGTGCAAATTTTGGCATGCCCACAAAATGCACTTTCCCCGCCCACGACCACGCTCTTTTTGAACTGTGCACATTAGAATTTAGGCGCAGTTCATTGAATACGCTTAGTGAGTTCTGTGTGTAAATTTTAATTACTGACAATCAGTGCTTATTATTGCTTGTTATGTGCTGCTATCAATGCTGATTAGGTTGTTAAGCCAAATTAAGTTACGTGTGTTGTTATGGAATATGCTTACATTTCAACGTGGAATGCTAGGCGCGCTATATAGAATCTGGGGATAGTGTATATGTGAAGGGCAACTTTGTATAGTAGGTGCTCACCTTTACATGTGTATGATGTGCATGTTTAGAATAATCAACAGAAACACAAGAAAAGCAAACACTGGGCCTTCAGGAAAGAGAAAAATGTAATCCTTTATTCCGAAAGATGACCCGACACGGGCCGTGTTTCGATGTACAAATACCAGCCTCAGGGGTCAAACATAGAAACACATGAATATATATTAGTCAAAAAGTATATCAGTTTAAAATAACATCACAAATATGGATATGGACACAATAATGAATAAATATGTAAAAAAAAGCCATAGATATATTCATAAAAACATATTCATGCATTAAAAACAACAGATAAACAGTTCCAATTAAAAGAGCATAAAATCTTACACAAGAGGACCAATATATATATATATATATATGTACACCACAAAAGGACATATTGTTCAGACAAAAACTTTTTGGGTGATAAACAGTCATATGAGATCAATCAAACAATCAGGGTATATTTCCTAATGTGAAAGAGAGAACACAAAGAAAGCATTTATTTACAAACCATATATATTAATGTAAAAAAATGATGAATTATTATACATTTATGTGTATATGCAATACCACGGAAGTGCACTACAGCCCGATGTCAAACAATTTGTCAGTGCAGTAAATAAAGGATAAGATATGCAATGGAACATAGCAGGAATAAGATGTAGCATAAATCATATGTCTAAAAAACCTGTCAACACATACAAATTGTACAACAACATATATATACTAGTAAAACAGGCCCGTTTCTGACGCAAATGAAACGGGTGCTAGCAAGGTCTTCCTCGGAGTGTGTATGTGTGAGATTGACTGTGTGTGAGAGACAGAGAGTGAATGTGCGAGTGTGTGTGTGTGACAGAGAGAGAGTGAGACTGCAGGGTGCGAGTGTGTCTCCTCTGTCCCTTGCCCCCCCTCCAGCCACCCAGCATTTCTCTTCTCTCCCCTGCTCCCCCTCCAGCCACCCAGCGATTCTCCTCTCTCCCCTGTCCCCCCTCCATTCACCCAGCGATTGTCCTATCTCCCCTGCCCCCCCTCCAGCTACCCAGCGATTGTCCTCTATCCCCGCCCCCCCCTCCAGCCACCCAGTGATTGTCCTATCTCCCCTGCCCCCCTTCAGCAACCCAGCGATTCTCCTGTGTCCCCTGCCCCCCTAACCACCCAGTGATTCTCCTTTTTCCCTTACCCCCCTCCAGCCACCCAACGAATCTCCTCTCTCCCCTGCCCCCCCTCCAGCCAGCCAGCGATTCTCCTCTCTCCCCTGCCCCCCTCCAGCCAGCCAGCGATTCTCCAGTCTCCCCTGCCCCCCTCCAGCCAGCCAGCGATTCTCCTCTCTCCCCTGCCCCCCCTCCAGCCAGCCAGCCAGCGATTCTCCAGTCTCCCCTGCTCCCCCTCCAGCCAGCCAGTGATTGTCCTATCTCCCCTGCCCCCCTCCAGCCACCCAGCGATTCTCCTATGTCCCATGCCCCCCCTCCAGCAACCCAGCAATTCTCCTGTGTCCCCTGCCCCCCCTCTAACCACCCAGTGATTCTTTTTCCCTTGCTCCCCCTCCAGCCACCTAGCGATTCTCCTATGTCCCCTGCCCCCCCCTCCAGGCACCCAGCGATTCTCCTTCCCCTTACAGCACTACACCACCCAAATCTCTGCCCCTCCGCCAACCACCCAACCTCCGCTGCCGTGCACAGCTCAGCGTGCACACCCACTTAACGGTAGAGCCAATCGCCACCGTGCTTCCGCCCTCCCATCTGTGGTTGGTCAGCGCTGCGTGGATGTACCCGGAAGTACGCTGACGTCAATTCAGGAGATGGAGACAGCCTTAGAGAGAGCACGAATGCTTCAAGGCTTCACTTTTTCAGCTTCAGAACATTGGAGGTGCGTTTTAAACTCTTTATCTACTTCGAGTTTGCATACAGTACGAGCAATATGGGACAATACACTCACTCCATAGTGTGGCGGCGGTCTATTTGCACAATGTATGCGAGGGGTAAGGTACGTGCTGCTTGACTTATCTAATTGCTTCAAAGTATGGCTTATGCATTATATTTGTCCAGTTTGGATTTCATACAGCACTAATAGAATGCGATGGACATTCTGATTAGGTTCCCATTCACAGTGTTGCGAGGCACCTTAAGGCTGGTTTCTTTCATTCTTTAATATTTAAGGACGTTATTCATTTCTATAACTATGCACGTCCAACCTGCTATGTTCCATTCATCATTTTTTTACATTAATATATAAGGTTTGTAAATAAAAGCTTTCTTTGTGTTCTCTCTTTCACATTAGGAAATATACCCTGATTGATTGATCTCATATGTTTATACCTATAGGATCTCTTTGGTAAGATGTTTACCACCCAAAAAATGTTTTGTCTGAACAATATGTCCTTTTGTGTAAGATTTTATGTTCTTTTAATTGGAACTGTTTATCTGTTGTTTTTATTGCATGAATATGTTTTTTTATGAATATATCTATGGTTTGTTTTACATATTTATTATTGTGTCCATATATTTTATTTATTTGTTATATTTGTATCTCACATTTTCCCACCTCTTTGCAGGCTCAATGTGGCTTACATAGTACCGTAAACGGCATTAACCGATTCCGGTATGAACAAATATAAGGTGTGAACAATTACAGGTGATATTATGGTAGAATGAGGTACTTGTATGGTAAAGACAATTGGGGCGAACTTAGGAGGGAGAGGAAGAGTTAGGATATGTCTGTTATGGTTTTTGGTTATGTTGTGTCGCAAGTGACCAGGTTTATTATGTTGATGTTATGTGATATTATTTTAAACTGACATACTTTTTGACTAATATATTCATGTGTTTCTATGTTAGACCCCTGAGGCAGGCATTTGTACACCGAAACACTGCCCGTGTCGGGTCATCTTTCGGAATAAAGGATTACATTTTTCTCTTTCCTGAAGGCCCAGTGTTTGCTTTTCTTGTGTTTGTGTTGATTTTTGTATGCTGTTACCCTCTCTTTTGTGATCATGTTTAGAATAATGACATATGCATATACGTTTGCACATACAGTGGTGGAAATAAGTATTTGATCCCTTGCTGATTTGTAAGTTTGCCCACTGACAAAGACATGAGCAGCCCATAATTGAAGGGTAGGTTATTGGTAACAGTGAGAGATAGCACATCACAAATTAAATCCGGAAAATCACATTGTGGAAAGTATATGAATTTATTTGCATTCTGCAGAGGGAAATAAGTATTTAATCCCTCTGGCAAACAAGACCTAATACTTGGTGGCAAAACCCTTGTTGGCAAGCACAGCGGTCAGACGTCTTCTGTAGTTGATGATGAGGTTTGCACACATGTCAGGAGGAATTTTGGTCCACTCCTCTTTGCAGATCATCTCTAAATCATTAAGAGTTCTGGGCTGTCGCTTGGCAACTCGCAGCTTCAGCTCCCTCCATAAGTTTTCAATGGGATTAAGGTCTGGTGACTGGCTAGGCCACTCCATGACCCTAATGTGCTTCTTCCTGAGCCACTCCTTTGTTGCCTTGGCTGTATGTTTTGGGTCATTGTCTGTGCTGGAAGACCCAGCCACGACCCATTTTTAAGGCCCTGGCGGAGGGAAGGAGGTTGTCACTCAGAATTGTACGGTACATGGCCCCATCCATTCTCCCATTGATGCGGTGAAGTAGTCCTGTGCCCTTAGCAGAGAAACACCCCCAAAACATAACATTTCCACCTCCATGCTTGACAGTGGGGACGGTGTTCTTTGGGTCATAGGCAGCATTTCTCTTCCTCCAAACACGGCGAGTTGAGTTCATGCCAAAGAGCTCAATTTTTGTCTCATCTGACCACAGCACCTTCTCCCAATCACTCTCGGCATCATCCAGGTGTTCACTGGCAAACTTCAGACGGGCCGTCACATGTGCCTTCCGGAGCAGGGGGACCTTGCGGGCACTGCAGGATTGCAATCCGTTATGTCGTAATGTGTTACCAATGGTTTTCGTGGTGACAGTGGTCCCAGCTGCCTTGAGATCATTGACAAGTTCCCCCCTTGTAGTTGTAGGCTGATTTCTAACCTTCCTCATGATCAAGGATACCCCATGAGGTGAGATTTTGCGTGGAGCCCCAGATCTTTGTCGATTGACAGTCATTTTGTACTTCTTCCATTTTCTTACTATGGCACCAACAGTTGTCTCCTTCTCGCCCAGCGTCTTACTGATGGTTTTGTAGCCCATTCCAGCCTTGTGCAGGTGTATGATCTTGTCCCTGACATCCTTAGACAGCTCCTTGCTCTTGGCCATTTTGTAGAGGTTAGAGTCTGACTGATTCACTGAGTCTGTGGACAGGTGTCTTTCATACAGGTGACCATTGCCGACAGCTGTCTGTCATGCAGGTAACGAGTTGATTTGGAGCATCTACCTGGTCTGTAGGGGCCAGATCTCTTACTGGTTGGTGGGGGAATCAAATACTTATTTCCCTCTGCAGAATGCAAATAAATTCATATACTTTCCACAATGTGATTTTCCGGATTTAATTTGTGATGTGCTATCTCTCACTGTTACCAATAACCTACCCTTCAATTATGGGCTGCTCATGTCTTTGTCAGTGGGCAAACTTACAAAATCAGCAAGGGATCAAATACTTATTTCCACCACTGTACGCATATAAATGCCAATATTCTGCCTAAGTATTATTCTACAAATACCTGCTTAACTTACATAGCAGGTATTTGCAAGGGGGGCATAACTGGAATGGAGCGTGGGCAGGACTCCTGCTTATGCAGGTAACTACAGCATACTTATACGCTGCACCTGCATCAGCTCTGTGGCTATCCTGAGTGCTTGTGTATACAATTTAGGTGCAGCAATACCAGGGTGTTCTATTATGGAATAGACTCCTACCACACAGCCTTGGGGCACCTAAATGGAGGCTCATAGTTATAAAATTACCGACATAGCGGGCTTCACCCTAGAAAACTCTTTCATGCCCATTTTTCTGCACATATATAACCATATGTACACATATAATTTTATACATGCGCATCTACTGAAAATGAAACTAAAGTGACACTGTGCATCTAACTGCTGTTTGAAAATTGACCTTATTGTATCTTTTCTGCAGAATTCACTGGTGTTTGCTGGGCCTCAGGGGACCCCCATTACAAAACCTTTGATGGCCGGACCTTTGACTTCCAAGGAACCTGCAAATACACCATTGCCAAGACCCTTACCTACAGCAGTGAGCTTCCATTCTTTAACATCAAGGCCAAGAATGAGAACAGAGGATCCACTCTGGTGTCTTATACCATTGCCCTGCATATACAGGTTTATGAGCAAAACATCACCTTGAGGGCTGCAGAGTATGGACAGGTGATGGTAAGCATCTCAGCAACAGTTATGTCCTGTGATGTTGCATAAGGCATAGTATATCTCAAAACCTGGAAATTATATAGATATTGAGCTCACAAAGAAAATATTGCACAGGCAACACAGTGGAATAAGCCATTGGGACCATGGTCCAACCAATAGAAAAGGCAATGACAAAAGCTAGAAGGATGCTTGGGTGCATAGGGAAAGGAATATCCAATAGGTTAAAGGAGGTGATAATGCCCCTCTATAAGAATCTGGTGTGTTCATTTAGAATATAGTGCACAATTCTGTAGACCATGCCTTCAAAAAGATATAAACAGGATAGAGTTGGTCCAGAGGGTGGCTACTAAAATGGTCAGTAGGGGGGTCACGTGATGCTCTGAACGGAGAGGACGTGATTCTGTGCTCTCTGAGGCCCCTGCTCAATCAAAGCAATTATTAACCCGTAAACTTGCAAGAAGACGATTTAAAACCATCTTACCTGAAAGGGAAGATTACATGGAAAAATATCTGGGCACGCTAGCTACAAATATGGCTAGCAGAAGCGCTAAAAAAGAAAAAGCGAAGGCGGTGAGCGCTGGGCGGTGAGCGCTGTGGGAGAAGGCCCGGCGCAAAATGGCAGCGGGCAGTTCACAGAAGAACAACTAAGGCAGCTAACAGAGGCGGTCGGAGCAGCGCTGGCGCCGAAGTTCGACAAATTAAGCGAGCGGAGCGCGGAATTTGAAGCGCTGCTCACAGATACAGTCAGAAGAATAACTGAACTAGAGGCAAGAGTATCTGCAGCGGAAGATGAGATCGGCCCCGCCACGCGGCAAGTAAGCGTGCTCGAAGCTAAAGTAGAGGCGCTAACGGCAAAGCTAGATGATATCGAAAACAGATCGCGGCGTGGCAATCTCAGGTTGGTGGGACTGCCCGAATCTGTCAGCGATCGGGTGCTTGCCTCTGTGTTGGAAACTTGGCTGGCAGCTGAATTCGCGCTATCGGATCATGCGGGGAAAGTTTGTCTAGAGAGAGCGCACCGCATAGGACGATTTCAAGATGGAAGACAGACACCCCGCACAGTAATTATTAAGGTGCATAATTACGTGCACAAAACAGAAATTCTGCGAGGATACAGATTAAAACGAAATGAAGTACGCTATGATGGACATCAGATCAGAATATTCCAAGACTACTCAGCCGCATTGCAGGAGAAGAGGAAAAGATTTACACCTATATGTCAGCAACTCCATGACCACCATGTTCCATTCATGCTATTGTACCCGGCACTGCTGAAGATTAAAATGAATGGAGCATGGAAGCAGTTTGACAATGTTTCTACAGCACAACAATGTGTACAAGAAATAAAGGAGAACAGACAAATATTGAGCAAGAAGAAGGAGGCGTATGATATCTTTATAAAAGAGCAGAACTGTTGGTTTAAAAAGCTTATGGTAAGATGTTGTTAACATGTTCAATGTGAAATTGCAAGGGAAACTGTTACTTGTAAGAGCGGGGGCCCGGAAGCACTGAAAACCCCTAGAGCCTATCCTTTTGTGATGGGCGGGGCACCAGGGGAGCCACAGGGCAAGGAAGAAGGGAGGGTAGAAGGGAGGGGGGAAGGGAGTAGCTGGGGGGGGGGGGGGGGAAGGGGTAGAGGGAGGTTAGAGCCCCAGGATTTGAGGGAAATTAGAAGGCAGAGCTATAGAAAAAGAGACCATGCTGCTCGATACAATATGAGAAAATACCAGGTGGTAATAGAAGCCCGAGGGGGGAGGCTGGGCTCCCTGAGGGATGTTAGAACAGATTTAGCTGAAAGGAAGGCTACAGACGATGAATATGGTTAAAGGGACCAATACGGGGATACGAATAGCCTCCTGGAACGTGGGAGGGATCACGTCCCCGATAAAAAGAGCAAAGATATTAGATACCTTGAAGAGACAGGGGGTGGATATAGCCTGTATCCAGGAAACGCGCTTGCCACAGGAGGAGCAGGATAAACTTAAACGGCACTGGGTGGGAGAAATTTTTGGGTCTCCATCTAGCGGCAGAAGGGGAGGAGTGGTAATCTTGCTGCACAAAAGCTTGGTGGCCAAAGCTAAAATGTTGTTCGCAGACACCGAGGGCCACTATGTGGGAATTAGCCTGAACCTGCAAGGACAGCTGCGTACGCTGGTGGCAGTGTATGCACCACAAACAGGCGGGAAAAAATTTTATGCCCAATTGATGGCAGAATGCCAGAGACATGGGAGGGACCCTTTAATAATTGCGGGTGACATGAATCAGGTACTGGACATCCAGCTGGATAGGTCAAACCCTAGAGGCGTGAGAGGAACTGATGAGGTCACATTGCTGGCGGAGTTCTGTGATTCGCTGGGTTTGGTGGACCCGTGGAGGCTTTTGCATGAGGAAGAGCGTGATTACACGCACACGTCGCGGGCCCACCGAACCCAGTCACGAATAGATTATATCTTGATGACGCAGGACTTACTCCCCCAGACTTTCAAAGCGGAGATAGGCACGGAAGGGGTATCCGATCATGCGTTAATATGGGTGGACCTGGAGATGCAGCCGTACTATCAAGAACCCAGGGGGTGGCGCTTCCCGGCCTACTTATTCTCTTCACCCGAGTTCAAATCCTTCCTAATAGGCAAATGGGAGGATTTTGCAGTAAATAACAAACAGCATGCAGATAATCCTGGACTGTTCTGGTCGACCGCAAAGGTGGTGATCAGGGAAGACTTGATAGCATACACCAGTCTTAGGAACCGGAAAATAGCGCAGAAAATTATAGAATTGGAACGGCGGGTTAGGATGATGAGAAGGCGGTACACCAGGGACCCCACGCAGGTGTCTTTTGAAAATCTTATAAATGCAAGGACAGAGTTAAACAGCTTACTCCATGAACGAACCATGAGATCCATGGTGATGCGGAAATATGCTCTAAAGAGGTTTGGAGACAGACCTGGGGGGATGTTGGCGCGCTTGGTAAAAGGAGACCGTAAGCCACATTTTATAACACGGCTCCGTGGGAGAGCGGGGGGGGGGGGGGGGGGATTGCCACCCACCCAGCAGATATTGCGGAAATATTTAGGAAGCATTTTGAAGAGTTATATAAAGGGGAGCCCGAGGGGGATTTTAAAGAGAAAATTCGGGAGTACTTGCTAAGATCCAACATGCCAAGACTCACTGATGCACAGATAAAAGAACTAGATTTACCTTTAACAGCTAAAGAGGTGGGGGTAGCGATCCAGAAATTAAAATTGCACTCGGCGCCCGGTCCGGACGGCTTTTCCAGTGAATTTTATAAACTCTTAAGAGCTCAAATAGTGGGGCCCCTAGTTAATCTCTATGAAGAGGCCGCGGAGGACGGCAGATTCCCTAAATATGCAAATGAGGCCATGATTAGCTTAATACCAAAGCCGGGACGAGACTTATTGGATCCAGCCTCGTACAGGCCCATATCGCTGATTAACGTAGATGTTAAGATATTGTCGCGGGTCCTGGCGGAGCGTTTGGCGCCGGTATTGCCATTTATTGTGGGAGCTGAGCAGGTAGGATTTGTCCGTGGACGGCAATCTGTGATGAATGTGCGTCGGTTGGTTGCGGCCTTAATAGAAGCCCCTGCCAGGGCACCCTCGAGTTTGGTAATAAGCTTAGATGCGGAACGCGCCTTCGACAGGGTGCTTTGGCCTTTTATGTGGGAGACATTAAACTGGATGGGCCTGCAGGGATGGTATTTTCACGCAGTGCAGATGCTTTATGCGGACCCGACGGCATGCTTGTTGGTAAATGGGGTGGAAACACAAGGATTTAAGATAGAAAGAGGCACGAGACAGGGTTGCCCGTTATCCCCCTTACTGTTTGTGATCACCCTGGAACCCCTGATAAATGTAATAAGAGAACATCCGAATATAGTGGGAATTGAGGTGGGAAATGAGATTTTGAAAATCTTAGCATATGCAGATGATTTGTTACTGGTAGTGGATAAGCCACAAGTATCAGTAAGCCACCTGATGATGGAACTGCAGAGCTACGGGGTACTATCGGGATTTAGATTAAATTATAGTAAGTCTCTGGCACTCCCAATATCAGAGTCCACAAAAACGCAGTGGAAGGGATCATTTCCATTTCAGTGGGTCGCAGGGCAAATAAAATATCTGGGAGTTATAATACCCATCCAGCTGGACACGATATATGATAAAAATGTGGCCCCCCTGTTGGCAGAAACTGCGCAGTTACTGGGATTGTGGGGGTCTTGCCCCCTGTCTCTTGCGGGGCGAATAGCATTGTATAATATGGTGGTGGTGCCCAAATGGCTTTATAAATTTCAAATGTTGCCATTATACCTGGGGGGAAGGGAAGAGAGGAAATTGCAGGCTGTGCTAAGGCGATTCTTTTGGAAAAATAGGCGTCCCAGGCTTGCTTTAAACATCATGTATAAGCCAAAAACACATGGGGGAATGGGACTGCTCAATATAAGATATCTTACGGTAGCGTGTGCCATGCGCCATGCGAGAGACTGGCTAGTGGGCAGCCAGCAGTTCACAAATGTACGGTTAGAGGCCTCCATGCATCCCAACATACATCTTAGCTGGCTATTACATACGACCGGAACAGGATCCGGCAGTCGTCCACGGAGGAATCTGTTTGTTAACTCCCTGAGGGCAATGTGGCGGTGGCTGTGCCGTAGGCACGGATTCTCAGCGAAGGCCACTCCATTTCTGTCCTTAAACCTGAACCCGGATTTCCCAGCGGGAACTTTGCAGAAGACCTTTGTAAGGTGGAGGCAACAGGAGATACACTACCTTTATCAACTCTTAAATGAAGACGGACAGATAAAGCCGTTTGAGGAGCTGCAACAAGAATACAGGTGGCCACAGACTGATTATTTTGCCTATTTGCAGGTACGACACTACACAGCATCCCTGGGGGCAGTAAATCTCAGTGAAGATGTGCAGGAGGTCCTGGCCACGGCACTAACATTGGGGTCACAAAATGTGGTGCCTTTACGTTATCACCATAGATATCTACTTGACTCCACTGAAGATATAGACTATTGTGGACTAGCTAGTAGCTGGCAGAAAGACATTGGAGGAGAGGTTACGGTGGACGCGCTACAGGGATACCTTAACTCAATACTACAAAGATCAACCTTTATCCGAGACTGGGAACAACAATACAAATTTGCGGTGCGATTTTATATAGCACCGGCCCGTGCAAAGAAAGCTGGATTTGGCACTGGTGAGTGTTTGAAATGTGGCGCTGCCCAAGCCTCGCTGGGTCATATGTTTTGGGCTTGTCCCCACATTCGCCAATTTTGGACCTTAATCTTTGTGGAAATTACACGGTGCTGGAGCAGACAGACGTTGGCTGACCCTCTGATTTTGTTTGACATTTTCAATATCAAAAGACCTGCCCCAGCGGGATTAATAGGGTTTCTGCAGAGAGCCTGAATGATCGGGAAGAAAGTAATATTACTTTTGTGGAGAGAGGAAAAACCCCCATCCAAAGATTTGTGGCGATCTAAGATGATAGAACTCTTGCACACTGAACTTTGTGGGATGATGGAGGCTACAGCACAAGACATCAGTTCCTTTAGGAAAGTCTGGAGAAGATTTTTATATACTTTACATCCAAGCGCCCAGCAGCGGATCCACCAACGACTGCGAACCAGACTTGGGCAGTTGGAAAACTATGGATCTTGGACAAAATAGCCTGTTTTGGATATTAGTATGAACCTGGTAGCTGGGGGGGGGGGGGAAGGGCGGAAAAAGAGAATGTTCAAAACTGCACAGTTAACAAGTGTTTATTGCATTTATATGATAAGAGAAATGTTTCAAGAGACGTTTATGCTATATATTTGTTAATAAAAATGATTTAAACATAAAATGGTCAGTAGTCTTTGTCGTAAAGCATATGGGGACAGACTTAAAGATCTCAATATATATATATATATATATATATATATATATATATATATATATATATTTTTTTTTTTTTTTTTTAAGAAAGGCGGAAGAGGGGAGATATGATAGAGACACTTAAATAGCTATGTGGCATAAATGCACAGGAGGCAAGTTTCTTTCAATTGAAAGGAAGCTTTGGAAAGAAGGGGCATAGGATGAAGATAAAAGAGGATAGACTCAGAAGTACTCTGAGGAAATACTTCTTCACAGAAAGGGTAGTGAATTCGTGGAACGACCTCCCGGTGGAGGTGCTGGAGACAAAACCATTATGTGAATTCAAGAGAGCTTTGAACAAGTACATAGGATCTCTAAGGAAGTGATAGGGAGAATAGATGGCATGAATGGGATGCCCTTTATCTGCCTATATTTTTCTGTGTTTCTATTTTGCTCAAGATAGCATCAGAAAAATAGGGAGCTTGGGCTGTCTAACCAAAATGGTGTTCCATTGCCTCTCACAGTGTATAATGTCACAGTTGCAATATTTATAGTTCATGGTTCTCCATCCCTGGCTGTGCCTTTGAGAGCACCTCCACTGCTTAATGCAACAGTTTCTCTGACTTTTACTCCCAGTGAATTAATTTAACATATGTCCAAATTAAGCAGGGTGGCACTTAAAATTCCAGTTATGTGCTCACAAAAAATGCCTAGAAACAGTTTACTCATATCTTAGTCTAGGGTATTACAGGTTTTAAGGAAGTACAAATAATTCTCAATAAATATATGCTGTCTTTAACTTTCAGCCCAGTACAAGCAGCTCCATGATAGATTCAGATCCCAATCCCATGCAGTACAGGTGGGAAAAACACAAACGCTTCTTAACAAACCTATTCTGGGGTTAAATCTCCCTCCCAACATTTTTTCAGCATGTCTTAGGAACAGAGAGAGAGAGGCTAGTTTTATGCCTCCACCCTCAGTGGCAACAACAGCTCTAAATAATGCTACAGTCCACCCACAAGCAAGTGAAGAGAGATCATCCACATTTCTTTTGCCACCTTATATACCACCCTGTTCAATGTATTCCATTTCTAAAACATAATTCATGACGGGAATTTCTTTCTCTTAGGGAAAGAAGGATATAGTGATTTGCTGTGGATGGGCAGACTGGGTGGGCCAATTGGCTCTTATCTGCTGTCATGTTTCTGTTTCTATCGCTTACACCCCATATTCTCCACAGCCAGCTATGCCATGGTGAGCAGCAGTGCTGAAACATGCTGCTTCCAGCTGGTGCAAGGTCTTCCCTCTGTCATGCCCTACTGTTTCTGAGAGGTGGGATGCATGCAGCTGAGTGAAGGCCTTGCACCAGCCAGAGGCAGTGTTTGAGCATTGGAGCCTACAAAAGCAAGTTGGCGAGCCACACATATGGTGAGAGAATGAGAAATGCCAGGCCATGGGACAGGGAGAGTGAGAGATGCTGAGCCATGGAGGGAGGGAGAGAGATGTTGGGCCATAGAAAGTAGGGGAGGGGGGACAGGAGGGAGGGAAGAAAGAGGAAAAGATGCTGGCCCTGGGAAGGGGGACAGAAGGGAAGGAAGAGATATGCTGGCCCTGGAGATGGGACTGGAAGGAATGTGTAAATGTGGCAGGAATATGCTTAACTTACAGTATTCTGTAAGCTACACGTGTAAGTGAGATCCCCATCCATGTCCCACTCATGCTCCTCCCATGTATATGCTCCCTGGCATTTACACGCTTTACCACTTAACCCATACCCTTACAGAACAGTGCTTAGGTACTTTGTTTACACTTCCATGGATAAGTACTAGTATTCTATACATTTACTTGCCAATGGGGTGTGTAAATGCAAGCCTCTTTATAAAATTAACCTTAAACTAAGTCCAAAGGCTGATCCTCCAACAAAATATGCTGTTCCAAATCTCATGTCCTCTTTCTGAGTTCCTTTCATCATCACAGGCTGTTTCTACTCCTCTCACACAGCTCCACTGCCAGCCTCTGTCCCCATAACACAACCTCTCTTCCTCTTACAGCTCCTCTCTGCCTCTTCCAGCCCTTCATAGCAGCATTCTCTCTCCCCCTTTCAGTAACTCTTTTCTATTCATTCACCACTTCCCAGCCCTCTCTATTCCTCTCCTTTATCTTCTTTACTGTAACTGCTGAACATATTGGCATTGCATGTCATGCCAGTAAATTACATTGCCATTTGCCAGCTAATAGACTGCAGCAGTACTCTCTTCCCCTAGAACCTATTGGTCAGACACAGCTAGCCAATAGGCTGCAAGGAGAGGCGGAAACAGTAGCTAGATGCCTTCCTTCCTCCTTAAATCTGCTGCCATTCAGTATGGAGCTTTGTGCTTCAGATCTACAGACCTACAGAAGATATATGTATATATATATTTTTTTGGGGGGGGGGAGGGGGTTCATTAAAATTACCAGATGGCCCCAATATTTGGGGATTGGCCCCAATTTATCATTGCCCCTGACTCCTTCCTTTTTGGCAACCTTCTGTCCCAAATTTTAGTAATGGCGACAGAAATGTTGTATTTTAGTTTGGTATTGCATTGCCTGCCTCCACTCACATGATCCAGTGTCATCCCCCTCATTTTACCACCCATTTGTGGTCAGCTCCTCCCCTCAAACCTCCCTTTGCAGCTTCTAGCTTCTTCCCTCCAGTATCAGCATTTAAAAGTATGGTGGAGCCTCTAGCATTGTGTATCTCTGCCAGGTCCTTCCCCCATGGCAATAAAAAGTGTATGTCAGAGAAAGCAAGACCAAGAAGAGATGCATAGTGTGTTTCAGCAGAGGTTCTGCATCATGCCGCTGATGCTGGAGGGAAGAAGCCAGAAGCCCCAAACGAAGGCTTGAGGGGAGGGAAGGGGTGGGGAAGGGGAAGGGAAGAGAATTAAAAGCTAGATAATAACGAGGAGGAGAGAGGATAGCAAGATGGTGATGGATGAACTGGAAGGCAGAGCAGAGGGATAGGTGAAGACGGATGAACTGGAAAGGCAGAGGAAAGAGATGGAGTTGGCTGAACTGGAAGGGGGGAGGGGAAAGAGGTGGAGATGTGGGACTGGAAGGGCAGAGGGGAGACAGGTGGAGATACTGAACTGGAAGAGGAAAGAGGTGGAGATGCTAGGCCAGTGGGGAAGCTGATTAGAGAGGAGATAATAAGAGCTTATTGGGAGGGAGAGAGATTGAAAAGGAATAAGAGTACCCATAGGAGGAATGGAGAAAATGTGGGACTAAACGAATATATGTGAATAACATGTATAAAATGTTTTGTACGTTTGGGTAGCTTGCCAGGTGCCCTTGACCTGGATTGGCCGCTGTCGGGGACAGGATGCTGGGTTCGATGGCATTACTTATGTACTTATGAGAAAGAAGATGAAAAGTGGAAGAGAGAATTCATAAGGATAGAGAGAAGGAGTGGGAAGAAGCGCAGGAAGGGGAGAAAAAGGAGGAGAGCATCAAGGGAAAGGGATAGAAACATATATAGAGAAGGAAAAGTATTCAAATAGCCATTGGTGAAGGAAAGAGATAGATCTTGCCGGGTACTTGTAACCTGGATTGGCCACTGTTGGAAACAGGATGCTGGGCTTGATGGACCTCCGGTCTGTCCCAGTATGGCAACACTTATGTTCTTAAACTAATGTGCTGATTGCATGCATAAATGTATAGAATACTAGCACTTAAGCTGTAAAGTGTACACCTATATGCATAAAGTGCTATCTTAGCACTCATTGCTATTCTGTAAATGATGCGCACAACTCGCTTAGATGTAAATGCAAGGGGGTGTAAAACAGGAGAGGAGCATGTGTGGGGCATGGACAGGAACATTTATGCATGTAACTTACAGAATTCTACTATAGTTATGCTCCTAATGTGCCACATTTAGGCATGCCCACTTGTGCCTGCCATTGACATGGTGTAAGTGGGCACACCTAAAATGTAGGCACATTGATGCCAATTTACACTAGTATTCTATGATGGAATCATCACACACATACACACACACATGTCTCCAGTAGCCCCTTTCCTCTTATCCCAATGGTCCGCCTCCACTGTCTTCCCATTGGCTGGATGTTATCTATAGTCTTTGTGACTAGAGATGTCTTCCTGTGCCTCACCTCTGCTGTCTGTGGTTGGATCCTAACCACAAAACTGGCTTATTCATTGCTGGTTAGGTTATATTGTAGAATGTCATATGGAAATGATTGATTCTGAATTTCAGTCTTTTTTTTCCTAAAAGGTGAATGGTATTAGGTCCTTCCTGCCAATCTCTCTGATCAATGGGAAACTGCAGATATACCAGAGTGCTTACTCTGCTATTATCACAACTGATTTCTTGAGGGTGTCCTATGACTGGAATCATTACTCCCTGGTGGAGCTTTCCAGTCGTTATTCCAACCTTATCGGTGGCTTGTGTGGTGACTTCAATGGAAACCCCAATGATGACTTCAAGACTCCATCTGGTGACCTGGCTCCAGATCTTATAGAGTTTGTGGAAAGCTGGGCAATAAATGATGAGGATAGCTCCTGCTGGCATGACTGCAATGGGGTGTGTCCACCTTGTCCCCCTGAGCTCATCAGGAAGTATGGGTCTGAGGATTTTTGTGGCTTGATAACCAAGGAAATTGAAGGTCCCTTCAGTGAGTGCCGAAAGAAGATTAACCCCTCGGTGTACTTTGACAACTGTGTGCACGATGTGTGCAAGTATGATGGTGCCAAACAGATCCTGTGCCAGTCTCTGAGCACATATGCAGCTGCCTGCCAGAGAGAAAGGATCAATATATCAGAATGGAGACAGGCAGCAGGATGCCGTAAGTACTGACTTAATGAATCATATAAACCATAGTGAACCCAGGAGCAGAAGTCTATTGGTTGTAACTCTGTGTGGCCTTGGGCAAACTTCTTTATCATCCTCTGGGATTCATTTGAAAACAAGGGGCCCAATTAGTAGCATAGCCAGGAACTTTTTACAGAGAGTGCATCTCCCCTCTGCCCCCCCCCCCCCCCCGTGCCACCTCCCCCCAGTGCTACCCCCCACCATCTGCTGCCGCTCCACACCCACCTTCACCTTAAAATCCTTTCGGCTTAGGCTTTACCTGGGCAGCGGCAGCTGCAACTCAGGCTGCCTGTGGCCTGCTCCGGGACTTCCTCCCTAAATCGTTCCACCCCTTCTGTGAAGGGGGACCGAGTTTTACAGGGGGTGCATACGCCATGACATACCTACCCTAAATATGCCACTGGGCTCAATATTCAAAGCAATTTAAGTAGACAGGAGAGGTTCCTGACCACTTAAAATATGCTTAGCAGGCCAGCTGCCAATGTTCAGTGGCTTGTAACTGAGCAGTGCCACTGAATATAACACTAACCTGGAAATGGGCAAGATAGGAGTGTTACAGGGGGCAGAGTCAGGGAGGAGCCAGGAATTATGCGAATGCAAGCAGTATTCAATGTTGGTGCCCACATAACTAACTGGGCATGTAGGACTTTGCCCAGTTTGCTACATGGTAGCTGGCACTAAATATCAGCCGGCACCTGCATAGCTGTCATTTGTTAATCAATTCCAATAGACAAGCTTAATAGCTAATTTCACAAGCTCCAATGTAACTTAGCTGACTAAGAGGGGCATAATCGAAACGGGCCGCCCATCTCTAAGGATGCCCATCTCCGGGAATGTCTACGAGAAGGGGTGGTCCGAACTGTATTTTTAAAAAAGATGGGCGTCCATCTTTTCTTTCGAAAATACAGTTGGAACCGGCCAAATGCCTAGGATTTGGGCGGATTTCAGAGGGGCGCCCTTGGTTTTCAGCGATAATGGAAACCGAAGGCGTCCAGCTCAAAAACTAACAATCCCAAGGCATTTGGTCGTGGGAGGGGCCAGGATTCGTAGTGCACTGGTCCCCCTCACATGCCAGGACACCAACCGGGAACCCTAGCAGGGGCACTTGTAACAATAAATTAAAAAAAAGTAAAATACCTCCCAAGTCCATAGCTCCCTTCCCTTGGGTGCTAAGCTCCCAAATTCCCCCTCCCCCCAAACCCACAACTCTACACCATTACCATAGCACGTTTGGCACCTAGATGTGGGTACAGTGGGTTTTGGGGGCAGATTGGAGCGCTCCCATTTACCAGCACAAGTGTAACAGGTGGGGGGGATGGGCCTGGGTCCACCTGCCTGAAGTCCACTGCACCCAGTAAAAACTGCTCCAGGGACCTACATACTGCTGTGATGGAGCTGGGTATGACATTTGAGGTGGCATACAGGCTGGAAAAACATTTTTAAAGGTCTTTTTTTGTGTGGTGGGAGTGGGTTAGTTACCACTGGGGGAGTCAGGGGAGGTCATCCCCGATTCCCTCCGGTGGTCATCTGGTCACTTAGGGCACTTTTTTGGGACTTGTTCGTGAAAAAAAAGGGTAAAAAAAAGTGACCTAAATTCCCCCCAAAACGCCCATTTTTTTCGATTATTGGCCGAAGGCGCCCATCTCTCCTCGGCTGATAACCACGCCCCAGTCCCGCCTTCACCACGCCCCCGGCATGCCCCCGTCAACTTTGGCCATTTCCGCGACGGAGTGCAGTTGAAGGCGCCCAAAATCAGCTTTCGATTATACCGATTTGGGCGCCTTTGCGAGATGGGCGTCCATCTCCCGATTTGGGTCGAAATATGGGCGCCCATCACTTTTGAAAATAAGGCGGTAAGACAGCTTGCATATAAAAACACTCATGGAAAGTTTTAACAAATTTTTTATGGACCTCAGTATGGAGATCAGTTGATTTTTGTTTTTAATCAGTCTGTAATCACCCAGGATTGTCACTTGTCCATTATTAATCTTTTTGTTGTATTTCTTTGTGAAACAAGTTTCACAACTTAACTTCACAAGTTAAACAACTTCATATGCAAAAACAATAATCCTTCTTCTTTCAATAAATGTTTCAATATATATAAAGTTTAGAATATAATGCTACTTAGTTTCATGATATTGGCTGTGGAGGGTCTCTTCAGTCTGACGTGAATCATGTTTTATCGACTACTGGCTTTATCAAGGATCAACACCCGTATGTAAAAGAGCATCATGTCAGATTTAAGTGTTTGATTTAGAGCAAAAGCAACATCTAAAAAAGTATATTGTCATTACCTCTTATACTGCCAAACCATAAATGACGATTGTGGCTATATTGTCAAAATGGCGGCGGCTGTTTTTTTTTGTAATCACCTTTTAAGAATCAGTTGAAGTCAAAACCCACCAATCAGGAACAAAGGATTAAATTAAGGTGGCTCATTCTAATTCTGCATTGAGCCTCTTTGAGTTCACTGTTTGCAAGGTGTAAATCCAAAAAAATCCTTGTAATTTAATATTTTCTCTATATGACCTCCCTCCCACCCTGCTTGGATACTGTCTGCCAATGCAGTTCATGTCATTGATGTTGTATAATTATACTACAGCAAGAGGCCCTCACTGGATGCCCACCGGAAGGGTGGAAGGCCAGATTTTAGGACTCAGGCTGTAAGAATACCAGCTTGGTTTAAAAATCTATGACTGGCTGAGCAAGGACTTGTTTTTCCTGCAAGTTAATATGCGTTCTAGTTTAAGATCTATCCACTGGAATAGTGGTGGGCCAAGCTACATAGCTTTGTACAGCTGAAAAGCACTGACTGGGCCTGATAACCTACTAATGGCTTTATAGATGAGTCTTAACAAAATCAGGTACAAATTGAATGTAGCACTTATTAAAATGGAGTTTGTCTTTCTATAAGATGAAACTGAGATCATAAGATGATAAAAAAAGAGGAAGTGAAACTGATATGCTAAAAATAAGATGTTCTGGCAGAAGAGAAAACATGTTGACAAAAGAGGAAATTGCGAAATAACTTGCAATAGCTAGAACGGAAGGAGTTGGGTACAGATGAACATCTGGCCGGATAGGAAAGTATGATCTCAGAAATTGAGAAATATTAGAAAAAAAAGGTACCTCACAATTGACTTGAATTGGGACTTGGGGCTATAAAAGAGATAAGATTTTGAGAGAGAGTTGGAGTCCTTCCCCAACGCTTTCTCGGACAGCAGAGCCCTATGCGATTGAAACCAGAATCTGTTTGATGTCTGTACTTAATTGAAAAACTTGGTAAGAATAAAGCCTTCTCTCTGAAATCTATCTCTGTCTTTATTTTCAAGTATTCTTCATCTTTCATTGATACTACAAACTAAGCCACACACACAACTAACACTCTATGTCTATATACATTACTGTTGCATTTTAATAGAATATATGTAGCTACATAGATGACCAAGGATTCACTTAGATCCTGATAGACAGAAGGCCATGGTCATGGACAGTATCCTAGACTTACGCCTTCTGGTATCTACACAACAAAGATATCACTGGGATGGAATATCAAAAGGATTTAGGCAGGCGGCCCAACACATAGTGGAAGCGCAGACCCTTTGTCCCTACAGAAGGGTATTCCTAGGGCGCAAAGAGGGCCTTTAAAATTTACAATGTCGAGCTTGATGCTAATGTGCAACCAATGGAGCTTGCATTGTTTCAGTAATAATTATTTATATGTGCAAGTTTTCTTACTCAGTCAGCTTAGCTGCCATTTGTGGCATGAAGCTCATTACCCTTCACATCCACCCCCTCCCACAACAAGTTTTTATCCCCCACTCCTGCTTCCCTGAGAGCCATTCAATCCCCCTCCTGAGTCCCAACAGCCCCCTCCCCCAATGTATACCTATGAGCCCTGGTGGTCTAGTGGACCTTGGGACAGGAGCAAACCCCAATCACTTCTAGCCCTCAAAGTTCCTCAGTGAAAATGACCACTGCAACATCTAGCAGTAGTCGCACACTTCTAGACTATCAAAGCTGGTAGTTAGGTCCAGAGGAGCCTGCTAGGGCTGGGGAGAGGGCAGAAGGGGTGTTGGAGGGTGCTTGGGGGGCGGGAGGTGGGATCACATGGTGCTTGGAAGGGGGAGGAGGAGAGTATATGGACTCCACTTATTTTATTTATTTATTAGAGTCTTTATATTCTGCCTTTCTGTGGTACAATCAAAGTGGTTTACATATTGCATCCAGGCACTTTCTCTGTCCATAGTGGGCTCACAGTCTAAGTTTTTTGTACTTGGGGCAATGAAGTGTTAAGTATCTTGTCCAGACTCTCGTATAAGTCCTGATGGCTAGTTCAGTTGGATATTCCCCCCATTCTCTATTTCAGTAGATGGCACCCTCATCCTCCCTGTCTCATCTGCTCGCAACCTAGGAGTCATCTTTGATTCCTCCCACTCCTTTTCCGCTAACATTCAGCAGACGGCCAAAACCTGTCGCTTCTTTGTCTACAACATTAGCAAAATTTGTCCCTTCCTCTCTGAATACGCTACCAGAACCCTTATCCAAACCCTTGTCACCTCTCGCTTGGATTATTGCAATTTGCTTCTCACTGGTCTTCCACTCAGCCATCTCTCTCCTCTCCAGTCTGTCCAAAATTCTGCGGCACGACTTATTTTCCGCCAAAATCGTTTTACCCACACTAGCACACTCCTCAAGTCACTTCACTTGGCTCCCTGTCCGCTTCCACGTACAGTTCAAACTTCTCTTACTGACCTTTAAATGCATCCGTTCTGCAGCCCCCCATTACCTCTCCTCTCTCATCTCTCCCTACATTCCTCCCCGTAATCTCCGCTCACTGGACAAATCTCTCTTGTCATCCCCCTTCTCCTCCACTGTTAATTCCAGGCTTCGTTCCTTTTCCTTCGCGGCACCTTATGCCTGGAATGGACTTCCTGAGCCTGTACGCCTAGCTCCATCTCTACCTGTTTTCAAATCTATGCTGAAAACCCACCTTTTCACCACTGCTTTTGGCTCCTAAACACTACTCAATTCCCCTATCCTTATTCCTTCTCACCTAGTACTTTCCTCACCCTTAATTGTCTTGTCTGTCTATATTTTTAGATTGTAAGCTCTATCGCGCAGGGACTGTCTCTCTGTGTCAGGTGTTCAGCGCTGCATGCGTCTGGTAGCGCTATACAAATGTTAATAATAATAATAATAATATTCAGTGCCAGTGCCCACACAGAGCCCAACATTGAATATCTGGAGCTAATTTAGCCAGTGATGATCAGCCGTTTAAAAAGTCGTTGATTACTGCCAGCTAAATAAAGACAGATACATATTTGTCTTTGCATGAGGTTTCTAATTCCCCCTTTTTAAAATACTGGTTACAGGAATTCAAACTCTGGCAGTGCTTCTCAACCCTCTCCTGAAGGTATATCTAGCCAGTTGGGTTTTCAGATTATCATAATGAAAATGCATTAGATAAATTTGTGGCAAATGTGAAAACCCAACTCTCTAGTGTACCTCTAGCAGAGGAAGGAAGAGCATTGTTCGAGGTGAGACAGTCAATGAGGATCATTGATGATTTACATAATGCAACTAAGGGGGGGGAAGTTATCAACATGGGCTACCATTAAGACTAGTTATTTTACTTTTAATCCCAGTTATTTGCAACAAGATCTCATTACATAAAACTGGATCTATGCTAAAATAGCATGAGTTAGAGGTAAAATAACCCATCTTAATGATAGTCCACATTGATAACTATGTCCCTTACTCTCCTGTCAAGTGTTGGTTTAGTCTGCACACTTATTTTTAATGTGTGCCTGTTCCCTAAGGGGGGTGGGAGAGAATTATCAATTTGGTCTACCATAAAGATGGGTTATTTTACTACAAGTCATGCTGTTTTAGCACGGGATCCCATTTTATGCAATGAGACCCTGTGCTACAATAGCACGACATGTGGTAAAATAACCCATCTTAATGGTAACCTATGTTGAAAACTTCCTCCCTTTAGCCAATCCAAAAATAGATGTTCCAGGGAGTTCAGTTGGGGGAACAACAGCATGCTCCTACATCTAGCTTAAATTGAGCAACCCAGCCAGTTAGATAGTGGTTAAAATTTGCCCTAAAGATAGTAGGTTAAACATGGTTAGCAATGTTGTCATTTCAGTAGCACCTTCTATTTAATTGTATGCATTGTATTTCATTAATTTTATATATTGCCCAGGATCTTTTGAGTTAAGGGTTTTATGAATATAAAGTATAAATAAATATAAATTATTAATTCATATTGGTCCCTATGTTCAAAGAAAACTGAAAAAGTTGTAAAGAAAACTGAAAAAGTAGTCAATTGAAAGAGGCCTTCATGAGCTAATGAACTTGAAAGATGCATGTTTTCAGGACTGCTAAGCACAGGCACATAAGAAAGCTCTGAGATTAGCATAGTGAGAAGCTCTGTTATTGATCAGTTGGCATAGGGAGGAGCTCTTTCATTGATCAGAGGAGATGAGTGTAGAGTTCTTTGGCTGAAACAGTACTTCTCAATGCAGTCCTATGTCTTGATTTATTCCAAATGAATAATAGGCGGGGAGCTCTATATACGATTGGTCAGTCTTGCTAATGACGGCGGACTGGGTTGGCTACTAAGCCGGAAGTTTGATTGGCTTGGGTATACCCAGGGTTATGATGTTTGTACTAACCAGGGGCCAGATTTTCAGTCAGCAAGGTCACCAGATTAAGTGCTGATGATTAACAATCTATATATTTAATGCTGCTACACATATAGGTAGTGACCCTGCCTATATGGATTGACCAATTACCCTTTATTAATAATATGTAAGGTGATGAAATCCAGAGATAGTGTTACTGATAGCTAACAAGCATTTTATTCTTACCAAACAAAATCTTCTCTTGGTATTTGATGGGACAGAATTAGATTTTCCTTTGTAATCTAGCGTTTAATTTTAAAAATATATTATTTTTATAGTTAGCCATAAATGAAGACAAAGGTCCTTGTGGAGATGCTCGGATCATTTTCATAAGAGTTGGCAGGTCAAAAGACAACATAGAAAGAAATAGGGTTAAATAACAAATCACATATGATCCTGGAACATCTCTGAGTATTTTGGTTCCTGGAAGTGCCATTCACCCTGACTCAGTCATGTCATCTTCCTAATGCAGGAACATTCTATAATTTTTGATAGTAAGAGATTCAAGAAGAAGAAAAACTTAATGGACATTCTGGTCTCTTCAAACCACATTGCTCCCCTTTACCAGTGGCGTAGGAAGGGGGGGGGGGCGGTCTGCCCCGGGTGCACGCCGCTGGGGGGTGTCCGCTCCACGCTGGTGCACTGCCCTCTCTGCCCCGGAACAGGTTACTTCCTGTTCCGGGACAGAGAGAGCAGTGAACCAGCGCGGAGCCGACACACCCCAGCAACATGCAGTTGGGGCAGATCGGCCCTCCCGCCTGTCCCTCGCTGCAGGTATGCGCTCCGGGGGGGGGGGGAGGTGCGCTCCAGCGGGAGGAGGGTGCGCTGTGCTGCACCCGGGGGAGGGGGTGCGCAGCGGCGACCCGCCCCGGGTGTCAGCTCCCCTCGCTACGGCTCTGCCCTTTACTACTAGATTGTGTTAAAGTATTACGAATGTGTTGCAAGGGACCACAGTATGTATTTTACCTGCCGTAACTTTGCCATAATTTTTTTGTTTCTTGTAGCAATCATTTGTAACCTGAACAGTCATTATGAGCTGTGCGGCACTGCCTGTCCAGCAACATGTGACGATCCACCAGCTCTTGCCACCTGCAAGGATCCTTGCCTTGAAAGCTGTCAATGCAATGATAGTTTTGTACTGAGCCAAGGACAATGCATCCCAAAGAACAAATGTGGCTGTGTCTACAAAGGGCTCCCTTATGCACAGAATGAGAGGTTCTGGGCCGATAAAAATTGTGAGACACAATGTTTCTGTAACCCAGCCACCAAAGAAGTTGAGTGCAAAGAGAGCAAGTGTAAACCCACTGAGCACTGTGGCATTGTCGATGGTGTCCAAGGCTGCCAGCCCACCAGTTATGGCATCTGCTCGGCTGCAGGAGACCCGCATTATATCAGCTATGATGGTCAGAGGTTTAACTACCAAGGCACTTGTGTTTACCTGTTGTCAGGGTTGTGCATCAAGAAGGAAGATTTGGTGGATTTCCAGGTCCTTGTCCATAATGAGCATAGGGGCAGCAAAGATGTAGCTTATACCAGCAATGTAACTGTTCTCATCCCCAGTCTAGAGATAACAATGACCAATGCCTTTCCTAGCAAAGTGATGGTAAGTTTATCTTCTTTTACTATATGGTTGTACTCAGATAATAGTATTGTTAGAGAAAACAATGGAAAAACTCAATGTTTTGGTTATGCAAGATGTAAAAAAAAAAAGTAACCCCCTAGAATTTTTTGCCGTTTTCTCAGCAACTACTTTGGTTTTCAGTGAGAAATGTTATGTACTTATTTAGTCATCATACTGTGGGCACAAAACAGATACACTCTGTTTTAGGGTATTATTGGGGTACCTAACACTTTAGTATAAGTTATAACAAAAATGGGTCCCAACCAGATTAGCAATGGTTAGAGAAGTGTCAGAAGTGAATATTTTACCCACTATCCTTAGATCCAAGCCCACTGTACCAAAATAGTAAAAGAAACTAACTCCACACCCAAATATTATAAAAAATAGGGTCTTATTTATTTACAGTAGCAACAAATGACATAAAGTAAACAGGAATAAAGACAAAGACAATTTTATTACAGAGATAGCTTGGAGTAAAGCTAGACTTTAAAGTATAAAGGGTCACTCTAATCCCAGGGCACTTTCAAGGAGGCTTGGCACACACACAAGCTGATGTAGTCCTTCAGATGTCAGCATATTCTTCAGATGTCAGTCAGGTCCAATCAGGGGCGTAGCCAGACTTCGGCGGGAGGGGGGCCAGAGCCCGAGGTGAGGGGGGCACATTTACCACCCCTCGGCGCCGCTGACCCCCCTCCCGCCATTGCCTCTGACACTGCCCGCCAGTCATTGTCGACCCCGCCACCACCAACTTTGCCCCCCCCCGCCCCCGCCGACGACCCGCTCGACCCCCCTCCTGCTGCCAACCCCCCGTCACCTACCTTTGCTGGCGGGGACCCCAACCCCCCTGCCAGCCAAGGTCCTCCTCGCAAAAGGCTTCCTTCTGTTTCTGATGTCCTGCACTTGCAGGACGTTAGAAACAGAAGGAAGACTTTTGCGAGGAGGACCTTGGCTGGCAGGGGGGTTGGGGTCCCCCGCCAGCAAAGGTAGGCGATGGCGGGATGGCGGCAGGAGGGGGGGTCGAGCGGGTCATCGGCAGGGGGGCCAGGGCCAAATCTATGGGGGGCCCAGCCCCCCCAGGCCCCACGTAGCTACGCCACTGGGTCCAATGCAGATCTTGCCCCTCAGATGTGATGTTGGCACAAGGCAGCTAACTTTGGCAAGAGCTGCCTTTTATGAAGAAATCGGGAGCCTTTTCTCTGTCTCTGACGTATGTTGCTCTTGAAGAACATAAGCAAGTATCTCCAAGCATCCTACCTTGATGTCAGTTCTGGTAACAGCTTGCTGTATGGACATCCATTTGATAACAACCTGCATAAATGCTGATAACACTGTCCTGTATTAGCAGCATCTGTCCAGTAAACAAGAGTTGTTATTCTCTGTTAGACTGGTTGACTCCACAATGTCTAGAGGTTTTATAGAGGAAATATCTGAATTTTGACATTGTAATCAGGTTCTTCATGCTGGATAGTACCGTTATGTAGGACCATTTATGTCATGTAGGTCACATGGATGCCTGGGCATAGTGCTCATAGTTCTACAGTAGTGATTCAGTAGCTTTGCTTCTGTAATCCACCCCTTTCAAGTGCTCAGCTCCAAGGGTGAGCTGGACAGCTTAAAACACTGTAAGCAACAATATGTTTACTCCATTACAATGAATGAATGTGGTTACAATGTTTTATCAGGAATTTCAGACTACATTCTTGCATTGAAGCTTAACATGATTCTAAGAATAACAAGTATATACGTATGAAAAAATGTAATACTGGAATGCATGAGTATGCAATGAACAAAGCAAATTGAGTTGCATGTAATAAAGTCCATCAGAAAGTGTGATTAAGTGACTTTGAAATGCCTAAGCAAATTTATTTATTTATTTTATTATTTATTTATTACATTTGTATCCCACATTTTCCCACCTATTTGTAGGCTCAATGTGGCTTACATAGTACCAGAGAGGCGTTTTCAGACTCCGGTGTGAACAAATACAAAGTGATGTTGTGGTGAGATAGAGTTCATGTGGCACAGCCACGTTAGGGCATTGTGTAGCGGAAGAGTCGTGTTATGTCCATTACATACTTTAATTTTGTTGTGTTACAGATATCAGGCATTTATGTTGGATCGGCAGGGTATGCCTTTTAAACAGGTTAGTTTTTAGTGTTTTCCGGAAGTTTAGGTGATCGTACGTAGTTTTCAAGGCTTTTGGTAATGCGTCCCACAGTTGTGTGCTAATGTAGGAAAAACTGGATGCGTAGGTTGATTTGTATCTGAGTCCTTTGCAGCTTGGGTAGTGCAGATTTAGGTATGTTCATGTTGATTCGGATGTGTTTCTAGTTGGTAGGTTGATCAAGTCTGTCATGTATCCCGGGGCTTCACCGTAGATAATTTTGTGAACCAGAGTGCAGATTTTGAAAGCAATGTGTTCTTTGATTGGGAGCCAGTGTAGTTTTACGACGAGGGGTTTTGTGCTTTCAAATCGCGTTTTTCTGAAGATAAGCCTATCTGCCGTGTTTTGAGCGGTCTGGAGTTTCTTTAAGGTTTGTTCTTTACATCCCGCATAGATTCCATTGCAGTAGTCTACATGACTTAGTACCATTGATTGTACCAGGTTGCGAAATGTTTCTTTCGTGAAGAATTGCTTCAGGCGTTTGAGCTTCCACATTGAGTGGAACATTTTCTTTGTCGTGGATGTCACTTGGCTCTCTAGTGTTAGGTAGCGGTCCATTGTAATGCCGAGGAGTTTCAGGTTGAGATAGGGAGGGTGTAATCTGGGGTGTTGATGATTGTGGGGTTGTCTGCACTATGTTGGGACGAGAGGATGAGACAGTGTGTTTTTTCTTTGTTGAGTTTTAGTTGAAATGCATTAGCCCAAGAGTCCATGATGTTTAAGCTGTTCTTGATTTTGTTGGTGATTTCTGTCAGGTTAGATTTATAAGGAATGTATATTGTGACATTGTCTGCATAGATGAAGGGGTTAAAGCCTTGGTTGGATAAGGACTTGGCTAGTGGGGTCATCATTAGGTTGAAGAGGATCGGTGATAGCGATGATCCTTGTGGTACTCCACAGTCTGCTTTCCACGGTGATGATATGTTTGAGTTTGACTTTACTTGATATGTTCTTGTGGTTAGGAAACCCTTGATCCAGCTAAGTATGTTTCCACCGATCCCGAACTTATCTAGTAATCTTATTAATATAGTATGGTTTACCATGTCGAATGCACTAGACATGTCGAGTTGGAGGAGGAGGATGTTTTTGCCTATTGCTATTTCCTGCTTGAATTTGTCTAGAAGAGTGAGTAGTACTGTCTCCGTGCTGTGGAGGGGATGAAAACCTGATTGTGATTCTTGTAATATTGAGAGTTTGTTTATATAATCTGTAAGTTGTTTGGCTACTATGCTTTCCATCAGTTTGGCTAACAATGAGATGGATGCTACTGGATGGTAGTTAGTGATTTCATTTGTTTTTTTCTTGGTGTCTTTTGGTATCGGGGTGAATAGGATTTTGCCGTTTTCCTTAGGGAAGAGACCTTGCTGGAGCATGTAGTTTAGGTGGGATGTGAGGTCTGTTATGAAGCGGTCAGGGGCGGATTTCATGTC
Organism: Microcaecilia unicolor; assembly: GCF_901765095.1. Taxonomy (NCBI): domain Eukaryota; kingdom Metazoa; phylum Chordata; class Amphibia; order Gymnophiona; family Siphonopidae; genus Microcaecilia; species Microcaecilia unicolor. Next base: position 98,507,585 of record NC_044038.1, read on the forward strand.
CATAAAAGTTAAATGACTTGTGAGTTCATGGAAGAAAAGAAAAGTCACTTTGTAGCAAAGCATGGTAATAGCTGAGTGATGAACCATGGTGTCGAAGGTAATTTGGGATACATCTTCAATGTCCACAGCATGACTGCAAGTGGTGTATGGCTGTGCAAACAGTTCATAAGAACACAATCCATAAGATGCAGTCTTTAAAATGGTGGGCACTGCAATAACAAAAGTTGAGGGTAGCATATAACACATGTCTTTGAGTGAGTTGAAAAGTCCATGCCACGGGAATGGTAAACACTCTTGCTTATAAGTCTCTGATGACACATGCAATTTATAGTTCATGAGAAAAGGTATACTGCATGAAATATGTTGCAATAAACACAGGCAACAGATAATGTTCAGCATAAATTAATATAGGTGCAACACAACATCAGTAGTATAAGTTTCACAAGCAAAGCTCTTAATAATAATATATAAGTGTAGGAAAAAACTTATTATAGGGAAAAAAACCTTACAGAGTTTATTTGCACTAGAATGATAGTGAACATTATTCAATATAGAAACTTAACCTAAAATGTATTGTGATAATGTACATAAAGTGTGACACACACAAAAAAATAACAATACTTGGTCTAACATATAAGATATAGATAAATTGCACTATATTAGTTGTATATGTGCTATAAGTAAAACCATAAAAATGGAGAAAACCTTATCTTGTATCATATCAAATAAAAATGTACTGAGCCAAGCATTAACTTAAAAGTAGTGTATCACTTAAACATATAATATGGTATGTGAAATAGCATGATCAGTGTGAATTATGTATCGGTATAAATGCTGAAGCAAGTGTTGGTACCAACAAGCGTATGCCTTATAATATGAAAACAACCAAATGTTTGATAAAGTAAACTGAACCTTTCTATTACTTAATGCTAATTTCCATATCATCAAGCTGATCAATCCATAGACTGGTGGGTTGTGTCCATCTACCAGCAGGTGGAGATAGAGAGCAAACTTTTGCCTCCCTATATGTGGTCATGTGCTGCCGGAAACTCCCCAGTATGTTCTCTATCTCAGCAGGTGGTGGTCACACACAGCAGCAGCTCTGGCTAGGCCTCCAAGCCTAATTTTTAAGTTTTGTTGAGTGCCTGGGGTTGAGGGCTCTTTTGAGCAAGTGCAAACCTGGTGGTACCAGGTCCCTCCTTTTCTCCCCCCTCCCGCTGGCTCCGTTTAAAAAAAAAAAAAAAAAAAAAAATTTTTAAACGTCCTTAAAGGCGTTTATTTCGACGTTTATTTAAACGTTCATTGCAGCTACTCACTAGGACACCAGTTCGTTACCGCTCGGAGCGGACAGCAGGTAATTTTTACCTTTTTATAGCGGGCAGGGGGTTCCCCGATTCTTCTCCTCGTGGCATATGGCGTCGGAGGGCGAGGGCGCAAAGGGTCGCTCCCCGGATCGCTTGAGCGCTTCTAGAGGGGATGCGGGGGTCTTACAGCCTGATTCGCCCTTGTTGGGTGACAGTTTCGTGACCGATGAATGTCCCGGTCCTTCCTCCGGCGTGGCGGTTTTTCCCACCATAAACGCCCATCCCCCGCTCCTCGCTTCCGCCATCTTGGCCGGCCACGCGGCTCGGACGGCTTCTTCGTGGGCCGCCCTTGAGATTGGAGACATTAATGCCATGAACGCCCTTAATTTGGGCGACGGCACAAAGCGGCTAAAGTTAAGCGCCGTTCTTCCCGCGCGGCTCCTTCGCGGAGTGTCGCGCCGGACGCCATTTTGGATGCGCAGCATGTCTCTCCCCCGCTCTTGCGAGCGCCGGTTGAGGGTGCGTCTAGGGCTGTTGCCCAGGCTGCGGAAGTGCACAGTCTGGGAGGTTTCTCCCCCGAGTTTGTTTTGCTGCTGCATCTGGCTTTCCTCATGCAAAACGCTGCCCCTGCTCCCTCGTCTGGTAAAGAGGTTGAGGTTCCCAGAGGTAAACGCCCTCGGGTTGATTCCCAGGCCTTGGAGGACTTTGTCTCCTCCGATGTAGATGAGGGCAGCGTGTCTGAGGTCTCCCAACGGTCCTTTGCGGATTCCTTGGAGGAGACGGATCCCCGCTCGGATGGAGCGGATGACCCCTCTGCAGCGGCTCTTTAGCTCAGAGGATTTGCCCAACCTGTTAGTGCAGGCCATGGGCATTTTGAAGATTTCCTCTCCGGAGGACGTCTCTCCCTCAGCCCCTGTTGGCTCTGCCATTATGCTGGGGACGAAGCGCCCGCCTAGAACCTTCCACATGCATGATGCCATGCACTCCTTAATTTCGGCTCAATGGGATGTCCCGGAAGCGAGCCTTAAAGTGGCTAGGGCTATGTCCCGCCGCTAACCTTTGCCTGAAGGTGAATGTGAGGCCTTTCTGTGGCCTACCGTGGATTCTTTAATCACTGCGGTGACTAAGAAAACAGGCGTTACCAGTGGAAGGTGGCACGGCCCTAAAGGACGCCCAAGACAGAGGATTGGAGGCGGCCTTAAGGTCATCCTTTGAGGCGGCTGCTTTAAGTTTGCAGGCCTCAGTTTGCGGCTCCTATGTGGCCAGGGCGTGCCTGACTATGGTGCAGCGGGCTTCCCCCTCGGATCATTCCTTGAGGGCTGTTTGGCCGGCCCTGGAATCGGGCTTAGCCTATTTGGCAGACTTGCTGTATGATGTCTTGAGAGCCTCAGCTAAAGGCATGGCTCAGACAATCTCTGCGCGGTGGTGGCTTTGGCTGAAACATTGGTCTGCTGACCATGCCTCTAAATCCCGCCTGGCTAGATTGCCTTTTAAAGGCAAGCTGCTCTTTGGGGTCGAGCTGGACAAAATCGTGACCGATCTCGGCACGTCTAAGGGCAAGAAGTTACCAGAGGTCAGGGCTCGGGCTAGTACTCGCCCTGGTACCTCCAGAGGACGGGCTCAGGAAGCCCGTCGGTACCGCCTGGGCAGGTCGGGCTCCTCTGCCCTCTCTTCCTTCAAGAGGAACTTCTCCCCCAAGCAGCATTCCTTTCGCAGAGACCGCCGTCCCGGAGGTGCTCCCTCCGGTCCTCCCCCAGGGTCTCGTACCCAATGACGGGGCCTTGGTCCACGCCTCAGTGCAGATTGGAGGACGGCTGTCCTCGTTTATGGGCGAGTGGACCACAATAACTTCAGACGCTTGAGTGCTGGAAGTCATCAGAGACAGCTACAAGCTAGAGTTCTGCCGACCCTTAAAAGACGGGTTTGTACTCTCTCCCTGCAAGTCTCCGGTCAAAGCTGTGGCAGTGCAGCAGACCTTGGACAATCTGTTCCGCCTGGGGGCGGTCGTTCCGGTGCCAGAGAATCAGCCTGGCAAGGGACGTTACTCCTTTTTCTTTGTGATTCCAAAGAAAGGAGGTTCTGTACGGCCTATCCTCGACCTCAAGGGGTCCATTGGGCCTTGAAAGTTCGGCACTTTCGCATGGAGACCCTCCGCTCTGTTATAGCGGCAGTGAAGGCAGGAGAGTTCCTGGCATCCTTGGACTTCAAGGACGCGTACTTGCATATTCCCATCTGGCCTCCTCATCAACGCTTTTTGCGTTTTGCAGTACTGGCCGACACTTCCAGTTCAGAGCCCTCCCGTTCGGGTTGGCTACTGCTCCGCGGACCTTCTCCAAAGTAATGGTGGTCATCGCGGCCTTCCTGTGGAAGGAAGGAGTTCAAGTCCATTCTTATCTGGACGACTGGTTGATCCAAGCCCCTCTTATGCAGAGTGCGGCAAAGCTGTGAACCGGGTGGTTGCTCTTTCGAGCTCCCTGAGGTGGATCATCAACTGGGAGAAAAGCCAGCTGCGCCCGACTCAGTCCCTGGAGCATCTGGGAGTTCGATTCGACACCCAAGTGGGCAGAGTGTTCCTGCCAGACAATTGGATTGTCAAGCTTCAGGCTCAGGTGGACTAGTTCCTAGTAGCCTCTCCTATTCGGACTTGGGACTATGTGCAGCTGTTGGGCTCTATGTCGGCCACGATGGATGTAGTGCCCTGGGCCAGGGCTCATATGAGACCACTTCGACAATCTCTGCTGCTGCGCTGGACTCCGATGTCGGAGGATTATGCTGTGCGCCTTCCCTTGGACCCAGCAGTGCGCAAGGCGCTGAGCTGGTGGACGCAGACAGACAAGTTGTCTGCAGGAATGCCTCTGGTGATCCCGGAGTGGATTGTCGTCACGACGGACGCCTCTTTGTCGGGCTGGGGAGCCCACTTCTTGGGAAGGACAGCGCAGGGGCTCTGGTCTCCTGCAGAGGCAAAGTGGTCTATCAACCTCCTGGAACTCAGAGCCATTCGGTTGGCGTTTTTGGAGTTCATCCCGGTACTGGCGTTGAAGCCAGTACGGGCCCTGTTGGACAATGCCACGGCTGTGGTCTATGTCAACCGCCAGGGAGGTACCAAGAGCGCCCCTCTAGCCAAGGCAGCCATGAATCTATGCCAGTGGGCGGTAGCGAGCCTGGAGCAGCTGTCAGCAGCCCACATTGCCGGAGTCATGAATGTCAAGGCGGACTTCTCAGTCGCCATACCTTGGATCCCGGAGAGTGGCAGTTATCGGTTCAGGCGTTCTTAGATATCACGAAGCGCTGGGGCCAGCCGAGCCTAGATCTATTGGCGTCATCGGCCAGTTGCCAAGTGCCGCGCTTTTTCAGCAGAGGACGGGACCCTCGATCTCTGGGAGTAGATGCTCTCCTCTAACAGTGGCCAACACAAGAGCTTCTCTATGTGTTCCCGCCCTGGCCCATGTTGGGCAGGGTGCTAGACCGATTGGCAAAGCATCCGGGCCGGATAATCCTGGTGGGGCTGCCAGTGGAGCAGGGTCTGTTACATCAGGGTCCCGTGGTGATGGAGGATCCCTCCCCCTTTGGGCTTACGGCCTGGCTATTGAGCGGCAGCGTCTGAGGAAGAAGGACTTCTCAGACAAGGTCATCGCCACTATGCTGAGAGCGAGGAAGCGCTCTACTTTTACTGCTTACGCCAGGGTTTGGCGTACCTTTGCAGCGTGGCGAAGCAGGCTCATTTTCTTCATTCACTGCTCCAATTTCTTCAGTATTGGCATTCCTGCAAGAAGGTCTGGAGAAAGGCCTGTCGCTCAGTTCCCTTTAAGTCCAGGTAGCGGCCCTGGCTTGCTTCAGGGGCCGCCTGAAGGGTGCTTCCCTGGCTTCGTAGCCAGATGTGGTGCGTTTTCTCAAGGGAGTTAAGCACCTGCGCCCTCCTCTGCACTCAATGGTGCCTGCGTGGAATTTTAACCTGGTGCTCAGAGCATTACAGAAGCCGCCTTTTGAACCCTTGTTGAGGGCATCTCTGAAAGACCTGACGTTGAAAGCAGTCTTTTTGGTGGCTATCACTTCAGCCAGAAGAGTTTCCGAGCTCCAGGCACTCTCATGTCGAGAGTCTTTTTCTGCAGTTCACTGAGGCAGGAGTGACTATTCGCACAGTGCCTTCCTTCCTGCCCAAGATTGTTTCTCGCTTCCATGTGAATCAGCAGCTCTGTCTCCCTTCCTTTCGTAGGGAGGACTACCCAGAGGAGTACTCTGCTCTTAAATATCTGGATGTGAGACGAGTCATCATCAGATACTTGGAAGTGACCAATGATTTCCGGAAATCGGATCATCTGTTTGTCCTGTTGGCAGGTCCTCGTAAGGGTCTGCAGGCTGCTAAGCCTCCAGTGGCAAGATGGGTCAAGGAAGTCATTGCCGCGGCTTATGTGGCCGCGGGGAAGGTGCCGCCTAGCCAGCTGAAGGCTCACTCCACTAGAGCTCAGGCGGCCTCGCTGGCAGAGGCCGGGTCCGTCTCCTTGGAAGAGATATGCAAGGCGGCAACTTGGGCATCGGCCCATACATTATCCAAGCATTACCGCTTGACTGTGGCGGCACGGGCGGAGGCCCGGTGTGGAGCTTCAGTGTTGAGTTCAGGGATTCCTATGTCCCGCCCTGGGTGAGTACTGCTTCGGTACATCCCACCAGTCTATGGATTGATCAGCTTGATGATATGGAAGGTAAAATTATGTATAATCATACCTGATAATTTTCTTTCCATTAATCATAGCTGATCAATCCATAGCCCCGCCCAGATATCTGTATGGTTTCTATTCTGGTTGCATTTCAGGTTCAAGTTTAGTCTTCAGTTACTTCAGGAAGACTTCGGGTTCAAGTTTTTTCACTTGGATTCTTCAAGAGTTGAGACGAGTTTGTGTTACAGTGAGCTGCTGCATTCCTCTCCCCTCCGTTTCACGGGGCTGGATTGAGACATAAATTCTGCCGGCACTCCCTCCCGCTTCGTGCGGTTGTAGGGCAGTTTTGTACCCCTCCCGCTTCGGCGGTGCTAGGGTCAGTCAGCTCCTCCCGCGGTTGCGGTTGCAGGATAAGCCAGATCCCCCCGCATCGGCGGGTGTGGTGTCCCTCCCCCGCTCCACGGGGATGAGCTGGACGGATTCCCCTCCCCCACTTGTGTGGGGATGAGCTGGGTTAATTCCCCTCCCCCACTTGTGTGGGGATGAGCTGGGTTAATTCCCCTCCCCCGTTTCGGCGGTGGTGAGCTGGGCAGAGTGTCCCTTTGTGGGTGTAATTCTCTAAGTGCTGAGTCCTGCAGATGGAGCTTTGATATCGACATACTGAGGAGTTTCCGGCAGCACATGACCACATATAGGGAGGCAAAAGTTTGCTCTCTATCTCCACCTGCTGGTAGATGGACACAACCCACCAGTCTATGGATTGATCAGCTATGATTAATGGAAAGAAAATTATCAGGTATGATTATACATAATTTTACCATAACACCCCAAAAAACTTTTATTTTTAGGAAACATTGAGTGTAGAGACCATAAGTTCTACTCCATGTGGAAGCTTAAAAGAGTAAAACCTTTCTTCCCGAGGTATGTATTCCGCACCCTGGTACAGTCAATGGTAATAAGTCATCTGGACTACTGCAACGCACTATACGCTGGATGCAAAGAACAAACTATCAAAAAACTACAAACTGCCCAGAATACTGCCGCCAGACTCATATTTGGAAAAACTAAATATGAAAATGCAAAACCCTTAAGAAAGAAGCTCCACTAGATCCCACTTAGGGAGCGCATTACGTTCAAGATCTGCACGATTATACACAAAATCATTCACGCAGACGCCCCAATCTACATGCTAAACCTCTTAGACTTACCTCCAAGAAACGCCACAAGAGCATCCCGCAAGTTCCTCGACCTGCACTTCCCCAGTTGTAAAGGACTAAAGTACAAGCAGAAGCACGATACTACACTCTCGTACTTGGGCACAAAATTGTGGAATGCACTGCCTGCAGACCTGAGAACAATCAACGAAACAACTATTTTTCGCAGATCTCTAAAGACATCTCTCTTCAACAAGGCATACAATGAGAACTAACGGCCACACAAATCCGCCTGACAACCCACTCAGCCAAGATAACTCACCTACTATAATTACCACTCAGCCAAGATAACTCACCTACTATAACTACCTAATCACTATAACTACCTAATCACCCCTTTCTTCTTCCTCCTACCCTTACCTAACCTCGACACAATATTAAATGTATCTGTCACCCTGCAATGACTTTGCTAACAAAATATGTAAGCCACATTGAACCCGCAATGACTATGTTAACAAAACTATCCTGCTTATTTTCGAAAGAGAAAAACGCCTATAGTGCGACCTAAATCGGGAGATAGACGTTTATCTCACAAAAACGAATAAATCAATATAATGGAAACAAAACTTTCAGTGTGTCCATTTCGCTCGTACGCTCGGATACAAACGCCCAAATAAGGGGCGTGTCGGGGCGTGTTAAGGGCGGTGTTACGAGGTGGGCGTCTACAACGTATAAAGGATAGCGAAATGATTTTGGCTGGGCGCGAACATGGGTGTCATTTCTTAGACCCGAAATAAAAGCGACCAGAGCAAGGGGGAAATCGTCTTTAGACCCATTAGCGATTGTGTGGAGTTGGAGAGTGGCGAGATCGGTGTTGGGAGAGCTGAATTGTTGGTTGCAGAGAAAGCTGAGTGTGTGGAGTACCTGTTACGTTCGTCTGTCTGCCCTAGTCGGAACGTTGTCACCCTCAACTGCCTCTTTTGTGTCTTACCTTTTGACCTTTCCCTATTCCTCCTCCTTGCTCCATCAGTCCCTTCCCCTTCCCCTCCCCCTATCCCTCTCCATTCACTGTTCCCACGTGTATATTGTATTCCCTGACCTCCGTTTGTCTCTGTGTTCCCTGTACTGTTTGGCGAGTGAGTGGCCAGAGGGTGTGTTCGGAGTGAGATTCTGTGTGCTGCTGTTGTTTTAGTACTACTACTAATACTTGCACTGGTGGGGAAATGGATGCACTAAATTCACTGGCGACTTCCATGTTAGAGGAAGAGGCCACACACCGCAGGAGGTATTCACGGCCACGAGTGTTCAGGCCCCGCACCTCCTTCCTACAACTCACTGACCAGCAGTGTCTGACAAGGTTCAGGTTTGATAAGGCGACCATTGTGCAGCTTTGTGAGCAGCTGAAACCCCTCCTTCAGCCCCAGACCCCTAGGAATAACCCCATCCCTGTCCACCTCAAAATCACTGCCTCTCTCTCTGTCCTGGCCACTGGGAGTTTTCAATCCATATTAGCTGCTAACACAGGGCTCACCCAGGCTTCTATTTCACACTGTCTCACCCAGTTCCTGGATGCCTTTCTAACTCACACCTCTCACTACATCACTTTCCCCACCACCCCCCAGGCCCTGCACAACAACATGGCTGCCTTCTATGCTGTTGCTAGATTCCCCTCGGTCATAGGTGTGATTGACTGCACACACGTCCCACTCAGACCCCCCCCCCCCCCCCCCGGCCACACGAAGCCACCTACAGAAACAGGAAGGCATTTCATTCGATGAACATGCAAGTTGTGTGTGATGCCCAGGGGGAGATATTAGACGTGTGTGCCAGGTACCCCGGTTCCACCCATGATGCCTACATCTTACAGCACTCGGGCATCTTCCGCAGGTTTGAACGAGGGGAGTTCACTGGTGGATGGCTACTAGGTAAGTGCAACATGGATGTACCCGTGTATACCTCCTCCACTGGGCAACCCTCCGCCCTGGCTTCCTCCACCTCACTCCACAACCCACTATCCTAATCCCCCCCCCCCCCCCCATACCTGCTCCAAGCAATACACACTCATCTATCTCAATCTGCTTCTCTCCAAAGGTGACCGAGGGTACCCGCAGAGGACGTGGCTCATGACCCCCGTGGTGCATCCACAACCAGGGGCAGAAGAAACCTACAACAGGAGGCATCGGAGCACCCGTGGGAATTATTGAGCGGACCTTTGGCTTGGTGAAAAACCGGTTCCGCTGTCTGGACCGGTCTGGAGGAGAGCTGCTCTACAGTCCAAAAAAGGTGGCCAAGATCTTCGTGGCGTGTTGCATGCTGCACAATTTGGCCCAGCGCAGAGGACAGGCCCTCCCAGAGGAGCCACAGCCACCAGAGGAGGCCCCAGATGAGCAGGAAGAGGAGCCCCCTCCACCCCCAGCCCACAGAGCAGAGCTCACTGCTTACCAGCTTGGCATCAGAGCCAGACAAAGACTCATAGAAACAAGTTTTCTGTGAAAGTAAGTGCACATTTATTTGTAATACTCACATAAGTGTTACCATCACACCCACCACCACCACTACCACCACCACCACCCACCAACCCTCACCCTCTAGCATGTGCCAACACTTTCCCCATCCCCTCCCCCATCCCCTCTTACCCCTCCCACGGACTTCCTTTGCAGCTGCGGCTTCGGTTGCGCTGTGGAAATCTGGCCACCTTGTTTGTTGGCTGTAGCCTGGCCACAGGACCCAGAATGGGAGCTGGTTTGGTGGGTGGTGTACTAGTGGCTGCGGAGGCGCCCGATCTCAAGGCCCACGTCTTAGCTGGTACTTGCTGCCCACTGGAGGAGGAAGTGGATGGCAGGTCTTGCTGCACCACCACCGCTCGAGTAGGTGCTGTGACCTGAGGGCGCAGGCCTTCAATGCTGTGCTGCAGCTGTTGGAGTTGCTGGAGCACCTCCTGGTGGGCTTGGCGCTGCGCCTGGAGCAGTTCCTGGTAGGCTTGGCGCTGCGCCTGCAGTGCTTCCCGCTGCAGCTCTAATTTTTGCTGCCGGTACTCCTCCAAGCGCACATTGTGCCGCAGCAAATCAGTGGCCAGTCGCAGTAGTTGCCTCCTTTGGCTGGAGGGCCTCTGGCGAGGAGCTGGCCCCCTAAATGCATCCTCCGCATCAGAAAACTCAACCGGTGGTGGAGGTGCCGCCTCTGCCGGTGGTGCTGGTTGAGGTTGGGCCTCTAGTGCTGGTTCTGCTGCTGCAGGTGGTGGAGGTAGAGGCTGGACTGGTGCAGGTGGTGGTGTTAGAGGCTGGACTGCTGCTGCAGGTGGTGGTGGTAGAGGCTAGACTGGTGCAGGTGGTGGTGGTGGTGGTAGAGGCTGGACTGCTGCAGCAGGTGGTGGCGGTAGAGGGTGCACTGGTGCAGGTGGTGGAGGTAGAGGCTGCACTGGTGCAGGTGGTGGTGGTGGTAGAGGCTGGACTGCTGCTGCAGGCGGTGGAGGTTGAGGCTGTCCTGCTGGTGTAGGCCTTTGTTGTGATTGGAGGCCACTAGGGCCAGCCTCATTAGAGTCATCACCTGTATAGCACAAGGGTGAGGAAGTGTGTTGGTGAAAATAACCCACTTTTGTCTTTCAGCATTCATCTACATAGCCCCACACTTGATGACACTGCAAAGAGATGGTGAGGAGGATTGGGTTTGAGACCCATGTGAATGACAGCCCCACAGGCAGCTGGGTACAGCTGGTGGACGGACAGCCAAGACAAGGACACCACACACAACTTTGTGGACCCGAACAAGCTGTTTGTTGTATATTAGTTAAAGTGAAGGACATTTGAGCGTGTCTTGTGTTACTACTGACTTGGTACACTGCCTAAAACTGCTTTATGACCCCGATTACAGGCTCCTTAAGTTGCACGCATGTGGCCCACACTAACTAGAGCACAAAGATGACAGAAGGAAATAGGCACAGTTTGGTGATGATGGGAAAATAGGAGGGAGTAGGGAAGGAAGAGGCCCAAAGTTGTGCCACAGAGTAGAGTAGTAACCTACACACACCCATAGGATAGGAGCCAAGTGTAAAGTATTATTGGGGGCACTAAGGCCAGTGCAAATAAGCCCTCCCTGGACACCTACATGATATTTCCTCAATATTGGGGGTGCTCAAATACCCACTGAGTCTTCTCTTATGACACACATTAATACTACCACTACTCAGACACCTTACACTGTAATGAAGCTGCACACACAGGACAAGTAAGAGGGAAACCAATGACTATGGTAGGAATAGAGAGTAAGGGTACAGAGCAAGGGAGTAGGGGGTAAGAGGTGAGACACCATCATAAAGGTGGGTGTTTATTCCACATACTCCTCCCCCACCTCCCTCCTACCCCTTGCCCCAACTTGTATAACACAGTGTAGTGCAGCACAACAGATATCCCAACATCATAATGGACAACCTACCTGAGCCCTCAGGCTGGGCCGAGGTGTAAAGGGACCCGATCCCGTGGATGCCCTCCTGGGGTAGGAGGGTGTGGACCATCAGCTCCATGGGGGTGAGGTTGGCTGTGTCATGTGCTGCGGGATTGGCCCCAGCCTTCCTCCTCACATCCCTCCTCAGCTTGCGCCACTTGCGCTTGCAGTCCTCCACGTCCTTGCACAGTAGAAGACTGCATTCAGCCTGTCACGTACCGCCTCCCATTCCCGCTGCTTGGTGGTCGCAGCCAGTCTCTGCCCTGTGGGAGCAAACAGGTTGGTGTGCCGTTGCTCTATCTCCTGTACCAGGAGCTCCACCTCGGCATCAGAATAATTACCTTTCCGGGTTGGGGGCTGGCGTGGCGGCATTGTACCAATGGGGTTTCGAAAATACGGAGTGGGCGTTTATATCGTCGCCAGGAACGCCCATTTTGACGGGGGATAGGCATGTCTGATATGGGCGCTTTAATTTTGATTATACACACAATTCCTAAACGTGCCCAGCTGAGGTAGCGATTTGGAGCGCGTGAGTTCGATTATGGGAAGATAACTATGGGCGTCCCCACCTGCCTTCCCCTTCTTGATTGCCATTTAAACCACGATTTTATGCGCTGGGACTTTGGCAGTTCTGATTCACATGAGTTCACACGTGTTACCCACATTTATATTAAGGTTTGTGTTTGGCAAGGTATGCTTTGGTACACCTGTGTATTTTGGGGGGTTGTTATTTGTGGTTGCCCTCAGCTCACAACGCTTCCGTTTCCATCCTTTGGGCCTCTTCCTGTCTCCTATTCTCTCTGCCTGGTTGTAGCAGGCAGTCTGTGGGAGCTAAGAAATTGCTACAATCGCCCCAAATCAAGCACCCCTCGGTAAGGGTCATTTTACTGAGGCAGATGTCCAGCTAATGTTCCAGAAGATAGAAGGCGCACTACACATTTTTGAAAGAGACGTTCATGGTAAGCTCTTGTTTCTCTGCCACCTCTTCTCTTTCTGCTCATCATCAAGGAGTGTCCATTCACTGTATGTAGTCTGCAGTCAGCTCTCTTTTCACCAGGTTCCTGTGCACTGGTTGGAGGCCATCAGCCCCGTACTGTGTGGTTCTGCCAGGTCCTCAATGCTGTGGGCCAGCTGTTGCAGCTGCTGTATTGGTTCCCGGTAGGTTCAATCCTTGTTTGTGTGCTGAACCCCAGTCCCCATTTATGAAATGGCCACCCATTCTCACTTTTGATAGGAGGGGGAGGGGGGAACAATATAGGCAATTCATGTTTTTAGCACAGTATTGAACACAGTCCTACAATCCTCCATAGTTCTGGAACAACAACATTTCTAACATGTAGGCTGCAAATTAGTTTCAAGGTGGCCATAGGTACTGGCTACTGAGCCCTTAAGACATGGTGAGGGGAGAGAGTTTGTGGTTACAGGTCCAAACCCAAATTACCTGCAGGTAGCTACAACCTGGTGGCTGCTGTGGCCTAGTGGTTAAATCACCAGCCTTGTAATCACAAGGTTGCTAGTTCAATCTTCACTCCTGCTCCTTGTGATCTAGAGCAAGCCACTTAACCCTCCATTGCCTCGGGTACAAACTTACAGTCCTCCTGGGACAGGGAAAGACCTGGAATGTAGGTCACCTTGACCTACTACTGAAAAAGGTGTGAGCGAACACCATATTCATTTGTGCCTTTCTGTATTATATTGCAACTGTGATGCAGTAAGCCTCCATCTAATGGTTTTCCCATTGTATTCCCTTTTCTCCTCAGCACTATATACCATTGCAGATGCATAGAATGTGAAAAGATGAGGCAGCTGTTTGTAGGTCCTTGGTGGGCCCCCCCACCAATTTGGTATGGTTGTGGGTAAGGGTGTCTGGTGATCACACTGAGAAAACATCATGCATGTGTTACCTAGGGTTATGTGCAAGAGTGTAGTTGGCAGATCACAAGTGCTAGACAACAAATCTATTATTAATGCCACTCTGTGCTGTGGGGCTGTATGGTAAGGGGGAGGGAGAGAGGCTGGATGGCCATTTGTGTCCCTCAACAGTAAATAGCCATCCAGCCTCCGCGGCCCACACCCCTGCACATAGGGCCATGGAGGTTGGAATGAACAGGTGGGCTTCTGTATGGGCACCATTATCACAGACATGCATCAACTTTCTCATTCACACTTCACATTTCATGCAATGCATATTGCTGCCTCCTCTCACATCAACAGCACCATTTGGTTATATGTAATGCACAACGCACACACTGTTAGATTAAATGTGAAAAAATATTTTTTATGTGCAAACCCCAACATATTCCCCCCCACCCCTACCTCTAGAAATTCCCCCCCCCCACAATAATTCCCAAACACCCCTACATATCCCCCAGCCCCCCTCCAACATTCCCCCCCAAAATACAAACAAATCACCCAACAACCCCCCTCACAAAATACAAACAATCACCCCCCTTCCCCCCTCCCCCCCAAGTCTAGGACGGGTGGCCACGGCCTCTTATCAAGGCCCTCTGTAGCAGGGTAATGAGCAGCAGCAGGACCACCCTCAGTGGGCCGTGGAGCTGCTCATTACCCTGCCTAATGGTTCTTAGCTCCTGCAGCATCTGGTTCTGGCCATCTACCAGGTGCTGCAGGAGGCGCAGAACTGCTGCTGGGCCAAGGGCTGGAGGTGGCCCAGGGGATGGAGATGATGGCCCAGGGGATGGAGGTGGCCCAGGGGATGGAGAGGCCTCAGATAGAGGTGGCCCAGGGGATGGAGATGGCCGAGGGGAGGGAGATGTTTGAAATGACGATGGAGCTGGGGAGGGGTCCTCTATAATGTCCTCATCAATGATGAGGACCCCCTCCTCCGAGTCCGACTTCTCATCATGGGCCTCCTCGGCCAGCTCCTCCTCCTCCTCCTCCTGTTGGTAGCCCTCCTGTGCTGACTCCTCCTCCTCCTCCAGGTGCCCCTCCTCATCTGCCTGCTCCTCCTGCTGTTGCTGGAGCCCTGTGTATGTAAACAGAGTATGGATGAGATCAACACATGCAACATGGCTTGCATAGGCCAGGGGATGGGGGAAGGTGTGAGGAGGTGTGGCCTATACCCATGGGGGACTGAGATGTATCAGATGACATGACAGGGAACCCTGGAAGCTGCACTGACACAAAACACACAGGACATGTTGGCAGACCACACTCATTGGTGACCAGCATGTTTGCATTGTGAGATGCGACGAGGGTTTGGTGACCTGTTGTTGTTGTTTTTAATGGGGGGGGGGGCGGTGGGAAGGGTGTTTAGCACATTACTTTTATGTGAGGGAGGCCATGACATCCAGTAAAAGTAGGGCCTCAGGCAGGTCTACAGGACACGCTATCCACCCACCCCAGAAAGGGGGAGAGTAAAGTGAGGCATGTCATCTCATTCATCTCGGGGGGGGGGGGGGGGGGGGGGGGGGGGATGGTCGTTGGAAGTTGTAGCCACAGTCATGGGAGGGCACCTGCATCCTTGATCTGAGACCAATATGTTATTACTTACTAGTTGTGTATTAGCCACATGGAAATTGATATTGTACAGGACATTTGCATTATTCAATAAATATATTTACAAACCAGTACAGGTGTCCTGTTTTTGAATACTTACGGCGAGCCCTGAGGTGCCGTCGCACTGCCCGGATGAGCTCGGGCCTCTCCCGCCTCACACGGCGGAACCTCCTCCTCAGGGACTCCAGGTCCCTGTGAACCCCGAAGCGTCTGTAAGATACAAGTTTGTAGAACAGGAGTCAGGGGATGGTCCTTTTTGCCCTCTGCACACACATTCATTTGTTATTCAAATAGCAGAGAGAGGGTCAACACTGTTGGGGGGGGGGGGGGAACCACCTCCATTGGTACAGATTCATAGGAGCCACCTTTTTAAAATTTTGGGGGGTGCTACCCCCAGTGGAGATCACCTCTCCCTGGATACATACAAGGCATTTATTCTACATTGGGGGTGCTCAAGCACCCACAGCAGCCACCGGGTTGGCTCCTATGCAGATGATACCTAGAGGTGGCCACGAGGCCAGAAAGTACCATTTTTATGCATTATAATTTATGCTTGTAAAACTACTTTATATGTGTTATCATTACAATGTTATCAAGTATGCTATACGTTTAATTGGTATAATGTTTCCACTATTCCGATGTGTTGTAAGCCACATAGAGCCTGCAAAGAGGGGTGGGAAAATGTGGGGTACACCATTGCAGATGCATAGAATGTGAAAAGATGAGGCAGCTGTTTGTAGGTCCTTGGTGGGCCCCCCCCCCCCCCCATCACCAATTTGTTATGCTTGTGGGTAAGGGTGTCTGGTGATCACACTGAGGACACATCATGGGAGACTCGGCGGCTAAATGGCAGATGATGTTTAATGTGATGATGTTTAATGTGAGCAAGTGCAAGGTGATGCATGTGTGAAAAAAGAACCCGAATTATAGCTACGTCATGCAAGGTTCCACGTTAGGAGTTACGGACCAAGAAAGGGATCTGGGTGTCGTCGTCGATAACACACTGAAACCTTCTGCTCAGTGTGCTGCTGCGGCTAAGAAAGCGAATAGAATGTTGGGTATTATCAGGAAAGGTATGGAAAACAGGTGTGAGGATGTTATAATGCCGTTGTATCGCTCCATGGTGCGACCGCACCTTGAGTATTGTGTTCAATTCTGGTCGCCGCATCTCAAGAAAGATATAGTAGAATTGGAAAAGGTGCAGCGAAGGGCGACTAAAATGATAGCGGGGATGGGACGACTTCCCTATGAAGAAAGACTAAGGAGGCTAGGGCTATACAGCTTGGAGAAGAGACGGCTGAGGGGAGACATGATAGAGGTATATAAAATAATGAGTGGAGTGGAACAGGTGGATGTGAAGCGTCTGTTCACACTTTCCAAAAATACTAGGACTAGGGGGCATGCGATGAAACTACAGTGTAGTAAATTTAAAACAAATCGGAGAAAATTTTTCTTCACCCAACGTGTAATTAAACTCTGGAATTCGTTGCCGGAGAAAGTGGTGAAGGCAGTTAGCTTAGCAGAGTTTAAAAAGGGGTTGGACGGTTTCCTAAAGGACAAGTCCATAAACCGCTACTAAACGGACTTGGAAAACTCCAAAATTCCAGGAATAACATGTATAGAATGTTTGTACGTTTGGGAAGCTTGCCAGGTGCCCTTGGCCTGGATTGGCCGCTGTCGTGGACAGGATGCTGGGCTCGATGGACCCTTGGTCTTTTCCCAGTATGGCATTACTTATGTACTTATGTACTTATCTAGGGTTATGTGCAAGGGTGTAGTTGGCAGATCACAAGTGCTAGACAACAAATCTATTATTAATGTCACTCTGTGCTGCGGGGCTGTATGGTAAGGGGGAGGGAAAGAGGCTGGATGGTCATTTGTGTCCCTCAACAGTAAATAGCCATCCAGCCTCCACGGCCCACCCCTCTGCACATAGGGCCATGGAGGTTGGAATGGACAGGTGGGCTTCTGTATGGGCACCATTATCACAGACATGCATCAGCTTTCTCATCCACACTTCACATTTCATGCAGGGGCGTATCTGCGTGGGGCCTCAAGGGCCTGGGCCCCCACAGATTTTGCCCTGGACCCCCCTACCGCCATCAACCCTCCCCCGCTGCCGTTGCTTACTTTTGCTGACGTTGGGCCCCAACCCCCGCCAGCCGAGGTCCGCTTCCACCTACCGCTGCCTTAAAAACTACTTCTTTAGCCGGCGGGGGACCCCAAACCCCCGCCAGCCGCCCCGAGGTTTTTAAAGTTCATCTTCGGCCTCCGTGGCCGTGCTGCTGTTGACAGGAGCTGTTGAATCCACTTCGGAGTCTGACGTCGCAGCACATACAACGACGTCAGTTTCCGAAGTGGATTCAACAGCTCCTATCAACAGCAGCACGGCCATGGAGGCCGAAGATGAACTTTAAACACCTCGGGGCGGCTGGCGGGGGTTTGGGGTCCCCCGCCAGCTTAAGAAGTAGTTTTTAAGGCAGCGGCAGGTGGAAGCGGACCTCGGCTGGCGGGGGTTGGGGCCCCCTGCCAGCAAAGGTAAGCAATGGCAGCGGGGGAGGGTTGGAGGCGGGAGGGGGGTGGAGAGAGTCATTGGTGGCGGTGGGGGCTCTCTGACAATGGCGGGGGGGGGGGGGCTAAAATGTGCCCCCTCCCTCTGGCTCTGACCCCCCCTACCGCCGGAGTCCAGATACGCCCCTGATTTCATGCAATGCATATTGCTGCCTCCTCTCACATGAACAGCACCATGTGGTTATAAGTAATGCACAACGCACACACTGTTAGTTAAAATGTGAAAAATAATCTTTATGTACAGACCCCAACATATTCCCCCCACACCCACCCCTACAAATCCCCCCCTGCACAAAAATCCCCCAACACCGCCACAAAAATTCCCCAACACCCCTACATATCCCCCCAACCCCTCCCTCCAACATTTCCTCCCCCCCAACATACAAGCACCCCACCCACCCACCCAACAACCCCCCCCAAAATACACACTGTCACCCCCTCCCCTCCCCCCTCCCTCCCCCCGTCTAGGACGGGTGGCCACGGCCTCTACTCAAGTCCCTCTGTAGCAGGGTAATGAGCAGCAGCAGCTCCACCCTGAATGGGCCCTGCAGCTGCTCATTACCCTACCGTATGAGTCGTAGCTCCTACAGCACCTGGTTCTGGCCATCTACCAGCTGCTGCAGGAGCCGCACAACAGTCGCAGGGCCAAGGGCTGGAGGTGGCCCAGGGGACCCAGATGATGGCCCAGGGGATGGAGGTGGCCCAGGCAATGGCGCTGCCTGAGGTGATGGAGCTGCCTCAGGGGATGGAGATTGCCGAGGGGAGGGAGATGCCTCAGACGGAGCTGCAGGTGGGGAGGGGTCCTCCTGAATGTCCTCATCAATGATGAGGACCCCCTCCTCCTCCTCCTCCTCCTCCTGGTGGGCCTCCTGGCCTGGCTGCTCCTCCTCCAGGTGCCCCTCCTGGCCTACCTCCTCCTCCTCCTCCTCCTGGCCTGGCTCCTCCTCCTGCAGGTGGCCCTCCTCGTCAGCCTGCTCCTCCTGCTGGTGATGGAGCCCTGTGTATGTAAACAGAGTATGGATGAGATGAGCACATGCAACATGGCTTGCATAGTGCTGTAGCTGGGTGACCTGAGCCAGGGGATGGGGGAAGGTGTGAGGAGGTGTGGCCTATACCCATGGGGGACTGAGATGCATCAGATGACATGACAGGGAACCCTGGAAGCTGCACTGACACAAAACACACAGGACATGTTGGCAGACCACACTCATTGGGGACCAGCATGTTTGCATTCTGAGATGCGACGAGGGTTTGGTGACCTGTTTTTGTTGTTTTTAAGGGGGGAGGCGGTGGGAAGGGTGTTTAGCACATTAATTTTATGTGAGGGAGGCCATGACATCCAGTAAAAGTAGGGCCTCAGGCAGGTCTACTAGAACACACTATCCACCCACCCCAGAAAGGGGGACAGTAAAGTGAGGCATGTCATCTCATTCATCTTGGGGGAGGGGTGGGATGGTCGTTGGAAGTTGCAGCCACAGTCATGGGAGGGCACCTGCAACCTGCATCCTTGATCTGGGACCAATAAATATGTTATTACTTATTAGTTGGCTATTAGCCACATATTGTACAGGACATTTGCATTAATCAATAAATATATTTACAAATCAGTACAGGTGTCCTGTTTTTGAATACTTACGGCGAGCCCTGAGGTGCCGTCGCACTGCCCGGATGAGCTCGGGCCTCTCCCGCCTCACACGGCGGAACCTCCTCCGTAGGGACTCCAGGTCCCGGTGAACACCGAAGCGTCTGTAAGATATAAGTTTGTAGAGCAGGAGTCAGGGGATGGTCCTTTTTGCCCTCTGCACACACATTCATTTGTTATTCAAATAGCAGAGAGAGGGTCAACACTGTTGGGGGGGGGGGGGGGAATCACCTCCATTGGTCCACATTCATAGAAGCCACCTTTGTACAATTTTTGGGGGTGCTACCCCCAGTGGAGATCACCCCTCCCTGGATCCATACAAGGCATTCATTCTATATTGGGGGTGCTCAAGCACCCACAGCAGCCACCGAGTTGGCTCCTATGCAGATGATGCCACAGAGGTGGCCATGAGGCCAGAAAGTACCGTTTGTATGCATTATAATTTATGCTTGTAAAACTACTTTATATGTGTTATCATTACCCTGTTATCAAGTATAGTATACGTTTAATTGGTATAATGTTTCCACTATTCCAATGTGTTGTAAGCCACATAGAGCCTGCAAAGAGGGGTGGGAAAATGTGGGGTTCACAGGCAAGAAATAATTAAATAAGGAAATACATTATTGTAGGGATGTGGGAATGGTCGTCCTTTCAAAAACATACATTTTATTAGTGATTGTTTATGTACCCATAGTACTCATTATCCTTGCATGCACACTCCAGTTACTGGCTACATTGATGAGGGAAGGAGCTGTTATATGTGTAAGTACAGGAGGGGGGGGGGGCAAACACTTACCTCTCCAGCCTCTCCCTGATGCGGGACCAGGCTCTTATGGCCTGGAGCCTGGGGGGCAGGTGGTGGTGGGTGATGAAGAGCCTGTGCCGGTGCCTAAGGCATAGCTGCACCAGCAGCAGGCTCTCCTCCTCAGTGAAATTTGGCTCCCTCCTTAAATGCGCCATTTTTTCACTGAGAATAGGTGTGGGAAAACAAGTGCCTTATATGGACGTCCTTGCGTGATGGACGTCGTTTCGTGCACAGCTCCATATATGGATGACCTTCCCATATATGGCCCTATCAGCACGTGGACGCCGTCGAAAGCATAGACGTCTTTGACGTGCATGCCTGGTTGTTATGCGTGCGGAACTTGCCTTATATTGAGTATGAAGCACCCGACCCTTTTCACATATACACAATATGCATATAGCTGCATGCAGTTCCGGACATCCAGAAAGGGCACATATGAGGAATATTCGGTGGAGCAGCATGATCTTTCTGTAGTTGACGCGTATAAACGTTCCTCATATTTTCCCGTACCTGGATGTCCAGAACAGCATGTACTGTACTTGCGGGACACCTATGTACATTCTTTTACACACTTTCTGATTTGGTCGTTTGCACCTGCGATAATCGAACGTGTTAGGGCGCCCAATTTAGTCACGCTTATGCGCTCCTCATTTGGTCATTTTGCTACAGGGATAATCGATTATCGAAAAACGCCCATACTATTTTCCGATTATACATGCCTGTTTTTTGACGTTTTCATAAGGACGTCCTTTTGCGTTCTTGGACGCCCTTTTGATTATGCCCCTCTCTGTATATTAAAATTCACCTTATTTATTGACTCCACTTCATATTTTATGTTGATATATTGTCAATGACTATCAACCAAAGGCCATCAGAAGCTGGGGAAGCTAGGATCTTTATAACAAAATCAGAAGCGATGGGGAAGTCACAAAGTTGGAGATATTGGCAACTTGGTATAGCAGATCAATCATACTTAGTCTGACATTTCAGAGGTTAAGGCCTCTGCTGTGACTGTTTCAGACAACTATGTTTTCTTAAACAAGCTGATTAATATAAAAATGTCCAGATTAAAAGATCTCATGGGAGTGGCTGCTTTTGGAGGTTTGAATCAGTGTAACTTAGTTCGTTATATAGACTGTTGACAGTTAGTGCTGAACATTAGCGATTCCCAACCTTAGGTTCACGGACCCTGGGAGTCTGTGAGACCATTACAGGGTATCCTCAGGACACAGTAACAGAAGAACATCTTTCTGTACCAGATCTGCCAATCTCCTGCTTTTGCAGGTCATTTCCTGCACTCCTGCTGGATCTTCCACTGAGCAGCTTCCCCTTCCAGCAGTAGCAGAACATCTATATAAATAATTCTCACCTCCAACGTTCTGAACCTCACCGTGTGGCAGGGAAACACTGAAGTCCTGTAGTCTTCTAGGCTGTCAGCACCACTCACTGTCACTCATAGACCCACCCTCAGCCACGCCCATCCACACATAATTCACAACCCCAACATTCTTAATGTATATTTGTAGTTGCAAGATCCGATGAGTGTCTGCCCCACCCTCGCGTCACAACGTGATGACGTGGAGGGCGGGGCTATGACACTCAGCCAATCGCCAGTTCCACCGCCCTCCGACGCTACCCCCCTGACGCACTGCGAGAAACAGCGGCCTACGCAGGGCCTCCACCCCCCCCCCCCCGACGCACAGCGACAAACACCAAGGTACGCAGGGGGAGGAGTGCCGTCCGAACACCTGATCCGCCGGGACCCCAAAGCTGCCGCCCTCCAAAAAAAAACTACCCACCTGCACCCTCCCCATGCTGCCATCCTGCACCCTCCCGAAGCTGCCACGCTGCCATCCTGCGCCCTCCCAACGCTGCCGCAGGTAAACCTTGCTAGCGCCCATTTCATTGCTCACAGAAACGGGCCTTTTTTATTAGTACCTTAATAAAACATCATCTTCTCCTGCTGCGGGACCAGTCTTATGATAAGAGCTGTGGGACTAGTCCAGTGGCAGCAGGAGATGACATTTTACTAAGGCACCTCTTGCTGCTGCGAAAGGAGAGGCGACTGGTGGTGCCATGGGCCATGACAACAGGGTGTCCCAGGAGTGGAGCTGGGGGTGTGGCTGGGTGGAGTTGGGGATGGGGCCATGGACAGGCTTGGGTGGAGTGAGGCAGGGATGGGGGCATACCCTAAATCTCCTTCTGAAAAATCTTCACCCTTTTGGCATCTCTGCTATACTGTTATAATAGAGAGGCTGTTATAGAGGTACAATCAGGAGTGGCTGCAGAGATGGTGGTAGCAGCAGCAGTAGTATAAGCAATGGGAAAAGCAGTAGCTGTAGGGGTGGAATCAGAGGGAGAGAGAGAGACAGAAGACGGGAGAGTGTGACAGTGAGAGAGAGGGCAAGACAGATCGAGAGAAAGAGGGACTGAGACAGAGAGAGAGAAATATATAGAGAGAGAGACTGGAGAGGGGCTAGTTGGGGGAGAGAGATTGAGAAATAGAAAAAAAAGAGAGAGAGAGAGAGACTGGATAGGGCTATTTGGGAGGAGAAGGGTTGAGAAAGAGAGACAGAAAAAAAAGAGGGAGACTGGATAGGGAATAGTTGAGGGAGGGGGATTGAGAGAGAGACAGGAAGAGAAAGGAAGATAAAGAGAGCTAGTGGGGACAGGCTTCGTGCAAAGGGAAGAGTGATGAGGATGAACTGGGGGTCCTTGACCTTTATGGAGGTTAATAAGGGGTGCACACAACCAAAAAGGTGGGAACTTTTGCAGTTTATAGATAAGTAAGACAGAACTACATTCATTCTGCAGCTGAACAGATACCACAGGTAGATAAACAGTGCACAGAAAGATGCTGATACCACACTTTCATTCTTTCTTAAATTTCATGAATTTTCAAATAATGATGAGGTTAACCTAAATAGAAACATGAATGAGAACTGTCTACTGTTTTCCTAAGAAGACCTCATGGTCAATATAAAACAATTAATCATTACACAGCAGGAGGGCAATTTTGGAAGTTAAATCATTTGAAAATTCTGGTCCCACCCAGAGAATTGCCTTAACAGTAGTTAGCTGGCACTTGGGACTTAATCATTACACAGCAGGAGGTAAGGGTTGAGCTTTGAATAGGGGTCAAACCATTTCTAACTTTGCTCAGGTGCTGACCTCTCTGTCTGTACCTGAAGCAAACTCCTCCAAAGTATAACAAATTTGGACCTTTTAAATTCCAAACTTCTCAACTTTCTGGCTATAGGTGAGATTCCTGATATTCTCTTTAATTTAATGCTTAGTGCTTAATTAATTTTGCCCTGTGAAACCTCTTATTTTCTTTCTTTTTCTCTTCCTACCAAGCTCTGAGAGGGAGGCTGTATTGTATTGGGGCTCTAAAGTGCATTTTACATTGTTGAAACTGATATAATTATTGGGAATATCAGGATTTATATTACAACAAGGAAAGTTTATTTTTTATATTCTAGGGCAATTTTGGAAGTTAAATCATTTGAAAATTCTGGTCCCACCCAGAGAATTGCCTTAACAGTAGTTAGCTGGCACTTGGGACTTAATCATTACACAGCAGGAGGTAAGGGTTGAGCTTTGAATAGGGGTCAAACCATTTCTAACTTTGCTCAGGTGCTGACCTCTCTGTCTGTACCTGAAGCAAACTCCTCCAAAGTATAACAAATTTGGACCTTTTAAATTCCAAATTTCTCAACTTTCTCGCTATAGGTGAGATTCCTGATATTCTCTTTAATTTAATGCTTAGTGCTTAATTAATTTTGCCCTGTGAAACCTCTTAT
Source organism: Microcaecilia unicolor (assembly GCF_901765095.1). Classification (NCBI taxonomy): domain Eukaryota; kingdom Metazoa; phylum Chordata; class Amphibia; order Gymnophiona; family Siphonopidae; genus Microcaecilia; species Microcaecilia unicolor. Next base: position 98,531,478 of record NC_044038.1, read on the forward strand.
TTTCTTTCTTTTTCTCTTCCTACCAAGCTTTGAGAGGGAGGCTGTATTGTATTGGGGCTCTAAAGTGCATTTTACATTGTTGAAACTGATATAATTATTGGGAATATCTGGATTTATATTATGCAAGAATTGGATACAATTAAAGCAGCTTCTAGGACTGCACAGAGAAATAGCTTCTCACCACTCCCTCAAAGAATAAAACCACATAAGAACAGATGGTTCACAGTAGGCTCAGGCGGACTTCATCATGTGACACAGAAGCATCCACCCGCACAAGTGTTGCCACTAAAGAATTCTTTTGCTCCATTACAGCACTGTAATGCTCCTGAAAATAGAACTGAAGCAGAGGAAAAAGCAATAAAGTTGGAACAAAAAGACATGAAGGTACCCAAAGTGAAAAGACACCCCCAAATCACTAATGTTAAAACACATACCAAGAAATATAGGTGGAAAGCAATGGCCACAAATGCTCGTAGTCTAAGCAATAAAGTTCATGACCTTCAAGCCCTAATGTTGGAGGCAGACTTAGATGTTGCAATCACAGAGACATGGCTCAACAGTTCCCACGAATGGGATGCAAGCATACCAGGCTATAATCTATTTAGGAAGGATAGAGAGGGTCGTAAAGGTGGAGGAGTAGCTCTGTATGTGAGGAATGATACCATGGCGACTGAAATGACAGGGACCTGGGGAAAAGAAGAAGCGATATGGATCACCTTAAAAAGAGAGGATAGAACTTCTGTCCACGTGGGTGTTGTCTACAGACCCCCCACACAATTAGAGGAACTAGATAAAGATCTGATTGCAGATATTCAAAAATTAGGAAAGAAAAAGAGGTTCTGTTGATGGGAGATTTCAAACTGCCGGATATAGATTGGAAGGTTCCGTCTGCCAAATCGGAAAGAAGTAGAGAGATCGAAGATGTTTTCCAAAGTGCTCTGCTCAGACAGATGGTGACAGAACCCACGAGGGAGGGAGCCATGCTAGATCTGGTGCTCACAAATGGGGATAGTGTGTCAAATGTGCGAGTGTGTGCACATCTGGGAAACAGTGACCATCAAACGGTTTGGTTTGATATAATGGCTGAAGTGGAGAGCGGCCACTCTAAACTCAAAGTCCTGGATTTCAAGCGTGCTGACTTTAGTAAAATGGGGGAATACCTGAGGAAGGAGATGATGGGCTGGGAGGACGAACAGGAAGTGGAAGGGCAGTGGTCCAGGCTGAAAGAAGCAATAAATAGGGCCACAGACCTTTATGTAAGGAGAGTAAATAAAAGCAAGAGGAAAAGGAAACCAATATGGTTCTCCAAGCAAGTGGCTGAGAAAATAAAGGCTAAAGAGTTGGCGTTCCAGAAATATAGAAAATCTCAAGAAGAGGAACACGGGGAGGAATACCGGATGAAACTGAAAGAAGCCAAGAGAGAGGTACGTCTGGCGAAGGCGCAAGCGGAAGAACAAATGGCTAGAAATGTAAGGAGGGGCAACAAAAATTTCTTCATTAGTGAAAGAAGAAGGACTAAAAAGGGAATTGTGAGACTAAAAGATACAGCGAACTGCTATGTAGATAATGATGAAGAAAAAGCCAATTTACTAAATAGATACTTTTGTTCGGTTTTCACTGAAGAAAATCCTGGAGAAGGACCGCGAGGGACTGGCAAAAGTACACCTGAGAATGGAATGGATATAGCACCATTCACGGAAGAGAGTGTGTATCAACAACTTGGAAAGCTAAAGGTGGACAAAGCCATGGGACCGGACGGGATCCACCCCAGAATATTGAGGGAGCTCAGAGAGGTCCTGGCGGGTCCTCTTAAAGATTTGTTTAATAAATCCCTGGAGACTGGAGAGGTTCCGAGGGACTGGAGAACGGCGGAGGTGGTACCTCTTCACAAAAGTGGTGATAGGGAAGAAGCTGGAAACTACAGGCCGGTAAGCCTCACTTCGGTTATTGGAAAAGTAATGGAAGCCATGCTGAAGGAAAGGATAGTGAATTTCCTAGAAGCCAACAAGCTGCAAGATCCGAGACAACATGGTTTTACCAGAGGGAAATCGTGCCAAACGAATCTTATTGAATTCTTTGATTGGGTAACTGGAGAATTGAATCATCGACGTGCTATAGACGTAATCTACTTAGATTTTAGCAAAGCTTTTGACACGGTTCCTCACAGGAGGCTCTTAAATAAACTAGATGGGCTGAAGATACGTCCCGAAGTGGTGAACTGGATTAGGAACTGGTTGACGGACAGACGACAGAGGGTGGTGGTAAATGGAGTTCGCTCGGAGGAGGGAAAGGTGAGTAGCGGAGTGCCTCAGGGATCGGTGCTGGGGCCGATTCTGTTCAATATATTTGTGAGTGACATTGCCGAAGGGTTAGAAGGTAAAGTTTGCCTATTTGCGGATGATACTAAGATTTGCAACGGAGTGGACGCCCGGGAGGGAGTGGAAAGCATGAAAAGGGATCTGAGGAAGCTAGAAGAATGGTCTGAGGTTTGGCAATTAAAATTCAATGCGAAGAAATGCAAAGTGATGCATTTAGGGAGTAGAAACCCACGAGAGACGTATGTGTTAGGCGGGGAGAGTCTGATAGGTACTGAAGGGGAGAGGGATCTTGGGGTGATAGTATCCGAGGATCTGAAGGCGACGAAACAGTTTGACAAGATGGTGGCCGTAGCGAGAAGGTTGCTAGGCTGTATAGAGAGAGGTGTGATCAGCAAAAGAAAGGAAGTGTTGATGCCCCTGTACAAGTCGTTAGTGAGGCCCCACCTGGAGTATTGTGTTCAGTTTTGGAGGCCGTACCTTGCGAAGGATGTTAAAAAAATGGAAGCGGTGCAAAGAAAAGCTACAAGAATGGTATGGGATTTGCGTTCCAAGACGTATGACCAAAGACTTGCTGACCTGAACATGTATACCCTGGAGGAAAGGAGGAACAGGGGTGATATGATACAGACGTTCAAATACTTGAAAGGTATTAATCCGCAAAAAAATCTTTTCCGGAGATGGGAAGGCGGTAGAACGAGAGGACATGAAATGAGATTGAAGGGGGGCAGACTCATAAAGATGTCAGGAAGTATTTTTTCACGGAGAGGGTGGTGGATGCTTGGAATGCCCTCCCGCGGGAGGTGGTGGAGATGAAAACGGTAACGGAATTCAAACATGCGTGGGATATGCATAAAGGAATCCTGTGCAGCAGGAATGGATCCTCAGAAGCTTAGCTGAAATTGGGTGGCGGAGCAGGTGGGGGGAAGAGGGGTTGGTGGTTGGGAGGCTAGGATAGGGGAGGGCAGACTTATACGGTCTGTACCAGAGCCGGTGATGGGAGACGGGACTGGTGGTTGGGAGGCGGGAAATACTGCTGGGCAGACTTATACGGTCTGTGCCCTGAAAAAGACAGGTACAGATTCAAGATATGAGTTTATCTTGGGCAGACTAGATGGACCATGCAGGTCTTTTTCTGCCGTCATCTACTAATATTCTCAATGACACAAAGAAGGTGATTTAGAGGGGCATAATCGAACAGGGCCGGCCATCTCTAAGGGCGGCCATCTCCGAGGACGGCGCCGTGAAGGGGCAGGGTTGACCGTATTTTCGAAACGAGATAGGCGGCCATCTTTCATTTCGATAATACGGTCGGGGCCGGCCAAATCCCTTAGAGATCGCCGGCATTGGTTTTCTCCGATAATGGAAACTAATGCCGGCCATCTCAAACCCGGCCAAATCCAAGCCATTTGGTCGTGGGAGGAGCCAGCATTCGTAGTGCACTGGTCCCACTAACTGAATGGAAAAAGCCCTTCTCTTACTAATCTGGGAAGGAACGAGCATGCATGAAGGAAATTGCATGGAAATGAGTTGCTCGCTGTTAGCTCATTTGCACACGATTTCCTTCCTAAGGAGGGTGCCCGATCTGACCAGATGACCACTGGAGGGAATCGGGAATGATCTCCCCTGACTTCCCCAGTGGTGATTAACCACCTCCAACCCCGAAAAAAAGAACTTTACAAGGTTTTTTTTTTTTTAGAGTATGTCCTTCACTATGCTTCCGTCCCTGCAACGGCAGTTGAAGACGTCCTTCCCTGCAACAGCAGTTGAGGACGTCCTTCTCTGTGACGGCAGTTGAGAATGTCCAAAATGTTGATGTTTCTGTGAAAAGGACATCCATGCCTTTGCTATGTCTCCAACACAATCTTTATTTATTTATTTATTTGGATTGTGGATCACAAGTAACAGCAGTAGGATTTGAACCAGCCACCTCTGAATTGCAAGAACAGTGCTGTAACCACTAGGCCAGTCTGCCATGCTGCCACTCTACTTCCTTGAAATTTGGCTGTCCCTGTAGGGGGGGGGGCAGTTCAGGATGTCCAAAATGTTTGAAAGAAGGACATCCATGCGTTCGTTATGCCTTTGCTGACACACACATACCTCCCCCGCCCAGGGACCTACATACTGCCCCCCCCCCCCCCCCCCCAGTGATGGCCAAATTTCAAGGCAGTGGAGTGGCGTGGATGAGTGACAGACTGGCCTAGTGGTTAGAGCACTGGTCTGGCAAACCAGAGGTGGCCAGTTCAAATCCCACTGCTGCTACTTGTGAACCAAAATCTAAATAAATAAAGAGGATGCTGGAGGCATAGCAAAGGCATGGATGTCCTTCTCACAGAAACATCCACATTTTGGACGCCTTCATAGAGAAGGACGTCATCAACTGCCGTCGCAGGGACGGAGGCATAGCGAAGGACATACTCTTAAAAAAAAAAAGGTTGTAAAGTTGTTTTTTTCAGGGTGGGAGGTGGTTAATCACCACTGGGGAAGTCAGGGGAGGTCATCCCCGATTCCCTCCAGTGGTCATCTGGTCAGTTCGGGCACCTTTTTGATGCTTGGTCGTGAAAATAAATGGACCAAGTAAAGTCGGCCAAGTGCTGGTCAGGGCCGCCCTTCTTGTTTCCATTATCGGCCAAAGCCGGCCATCTCTTAAACACGCCCCTGTCCCGCCTTCGCTACGCCTCTGGCACGCCTCCTTGAAGTTTGGCCAGCTCTATGACGGAAAGCAATTTAAGCCAGCCAAACTCGGCTTTCGATTATACTGATTTGGCCTGTTTCAGAAGAAGGCCGGCCATCTCCTGGTTTGTGTCAGAAGATGGCCGGCCTTCTCCTTCGAAAATAAGCAGGTTATTTACCCATGGCTTTAGAAGATTCACACTCTTAGTGCTAAAGGGGGTAATTCTCAATAGATCACCTAAAATTAGGTGTCGGAATGATACGTGCTAAACATGGATTTTTTAAAAAAATATCTTTATTGGCACCAAAAGCAGAAAATATAACACAACATGGGTGTAACCAAGAGGTACACTGCTAAGTACTAGGCAAGCAACAGAAAATATGCCTAAAACAAAAAAAAAGATGACACAGAGCTAGGCAGAAACAGCAGCAACTGCCAGCATATGTTTGTAATTAAATAACAGAACAAACAGAGAAAACAGAAATCCAATTCCCTCCCCCCTACAATCCCCCCCCCCCCCCCCCCCGAACCCTCTTGCCCAGCGAGTTCCAGTATGCATATTAGGGAAATCCCCACACTATTATGCGCGGCCCTATGCAGACCAATTTGATGGGGCCCCACCCTACCCCCGCCTCCACCCTAACTCCGCCCCCACCCTAGCTCCACCCCATCCTAGCTCCAGGGTCAGCCACCCCTCCCTCCGAGCTCCAAGGCCCCCAGCTCCTGGGCTTGTCGATCCTGCACAGTCAATGCCAACTGAAAACCATGTCTTTTTCACAAACACAGATAACACCCTAATCCACTATAGAATAAGTAGTAATATTTAAACTTTCTATTTAGACAAAAATTAAACTGAACCCCCAAGATGCCAGACTCTGCATACAATGCAACACCACAGAAACAGAAAATGTCCCCTAGTACTGTGCAAAATATAAAGACAGCAGATGTAAATTTGAAAAAAACTAACAAATACCAATCACCACTTTACAAATTAGCAAATAGAAATAAAATAAATATAGAAAATAAAATACCATTTTATTGGACTAATACATTTAGCTTTCAGAGGCTAAAACATCCTTCCTCAGGTCAATACAGTATAGTACTGTTACAGTATCCTATCCTGACCTGAGGAAGGGGATTTTGTTCTCCAAAAGTTAGCCAAAATGTATTAAAATTAGTCTAATAAAAAGATTACCTTGTTTACATGTTCTATTATAAACATTTAACACAGCTACAATACTACTTTATCCTAAAGCAAAAAAATAAAAAATATATTTTATTTACAGTTTGTTGTCTCTGGTTTCTGCTTTCCTCATCTTCTTTTCACTGTCTTCCTTCCATCCAGCATCTGTTTTCGTTCTCTCTCTGCCATCCAGTGTCTACCCTCTCTGCTGTCCCCTCCATCCAATGTCTGCCCTCTCTCCCTGCTTCTTCCATCCACATCTGCCCTCTATCTCTGCCCCTTCCATCCACCATCTGCCCCTTTCTGCCCTCTCCCCCTTCCATTCACTGTCTGCCCTTTCTATCCCTTCCATCCACTGTCTGCCCTTTCTCTCTGCCCCTTCAATCCACCATTTGCCCTCCCTCTCCCATCCGTCCAGGTCTGCCCTCCCTCTCGCTCCCCCTTCCATCCAGGATCTGCCCCTCTCTCTGCCCCTTTTTTTTCAGCCCCCAGTTCCAGCCCCACTTATCCCACCAGTCCCCTGTTTCAGCCTCAGCCCTTTTCTCCCACCAGTCCCGAGCTTCAGCCCCCAGCCACTTCTCCCTGTCCCCTTTTCATCCCCCAGTTTCAACCCAAGTCCCCAGCCCTTTTCTCTCACCAGTCCCAAGCTTCAGCCCCAGCCACTTCTCCCTATCTCTTTTTCAGCCCCCAGTACCCAGTTTCAGCTCCCAGTACCCAGTTTCAGCCCCTGCCCCTTTTCAGCCTCCAGTCCCAGTACTAGCCCCCTTATCCCACCTACCCTCCTTTTCAGCCCCCAGTTCCAGCCCCCTTCATCCACATGCCTTGTATTAGGGCCCCCCTTTTCAGCCCCAGAACCATTCTACCACCTGACGCACGCATGCCCCATTTTCCCACCAGCCCCATGCATGGCCCCCATTTTCCCATATGGCCCCCTCCCCTCCTCCCATTCGAGAACCCCCTCACCTCCCCACCCCAGTCCCTGGCTTCTGCCATCCGAAAACCCCCTCCCCCATCTGAGAACCCCCATCCCACACCCTTCTCCCATCTCCCTTACCCCCTCTCCCCATCTGAGAACCCCCATCCCACACCCTTCTCCCATCTGAGTCCCCCTTACCCCCTCCCCCCATCTGAGAACCCCCATCCCACACCCTTCTCCCATCTGAGTCCCCCTTACCCCTCCCCCATCTGAGAACCCCCATCCCACACCCTTCTCCCATCTGAGTCCCCCCGACCCACCTACCAACTCTGTTCTCCTGCTGCCACCCACTAACTTTAAAAAAAAATTAGAGAAGCGCCGGAGCAGCAGGCAGCGCCTCGCGTCTGCCCTGCTAGTAAAAATCTCCTGGACGTCGTCAGGCCTTCCCGCATTGAGTCCCGCCCTCCTCTGAGGTAATAGGAAGTTACCTCACAGGAGGGCGGGACTCAATGCGGGAAGGCCCAACGACGTCCAGGAGATTTTTACTAGCAGGGCAGACGTGAGGCGCTGCCTGCTACTCCGGCGCTTCTCAAAATTTTTTTAAAAGGTAGGACAGGGTGGTAGGAGCAGCGATCGACCGTCGGGGGTGGGAGCGGCGGGCGGGGCGACCTCGTGCGCCGCACAGGGTCCCCTTGAGCGTGGGGCCCTATGCGGTCGCCTCGCCCTAAGACTGGCCCTGGTTCCCTGTATCACTTCAAAGGACTGTTGGAGCTGTTTACTAGTAACTACCTTGGACATAATTGATCCCCAGGTCTGTGTCAAATGGTCCATGTGAGGGGCCCCTGTGTTATACCTAAAAAGCTGATACCATTGAGAAAGCCTATTCAGATTAGGTGGCAGTTGAAGGAACACCCAATACAATTTAGTAAAAGAGATCATGGAAAGCCACTCCCACAACAAGGACATATAGTAATGGCGAGCTTGCAGATCGCAAAGCCTGCAGATATATGTTACCACTGAGATCCCAAAATTTCATACAATCAGTGCAACAAAGAACATATAAGGCCAAATAAGACTCACATCAGCTGTCCCAAAAAAAACCCCGGAGCAAAGAAGGCCTGGTGAGTATGGAACTCATTAATCCACCGCATCAACGTGACAACAAGGCCCTTGTCCAAAATCAGCTTAGAAAAACTTATACGGGGCCACCTGGCATGTCACATAAAAGAACTAACAATGGACTTACAAATTTTATCCTCCCAGGGCTTAACCCACACAGGAAGCATATGGAGAGGGTACAGCAACTTACCATATTTTTCAGACTATAAGACGCACCTAGGTTTTAGAGGAGGGAAATAGGAAAAAAAAATTCGGACTATAAGACGCACCTTTTTCCTCCTCTAAAACCTAGGTGCTCCGGTGCATCTTGTCCGAAGCCCTCCCTCCCTCTGAGGTCTAAAAGTAATTTTACCTAGTCGGGGCTGCAGCGAAAAGCATGCAGGCTCAGCACATCACTCTTCCCTTCTGTCTCTCTCAGCTCTCTGGTCCCGCCCTCTGAGGTCTAAAAGTAATTTTACCTAGTCGGGGCTGCAGTGAAAAGCATGCAGGCTCAGGACGTCACTCTTCCCTTCTGTCTCTCAGCTCTCTGGTCCCGCCCTCAAACAGGAAATGAAGGCGGGACCAGAGCTGAGAGAGACAGAAGGGAAGAGTGATGTGCTGAGCCTGCATGCTTTTCGCTGCAGCCCGACTAGGTAAAATTACTTTTAGACCTCAGAGGGAGGGCAGGGGAAGGGAGGGCGATCCCGGAACTCGGCAGGAGGGAGGGCGGGCGATCCCAAACTCGGCAGGAGGGAGGGCGGCCTGCTAAATTTATCTACCTTCGGACTATAAGACACACCCCCCATTTTCCTCCCAAATTTGGGGGGAAAAATTGCGTCTTATAGTCCGAAAAATACAGTATTTATTTTTATTTTATTTTTGTTACATTTGTACCCCGCGCTTTCCCACTCATGGCAGGCTCAATGCGGCTTACATATTATATACAGGTACTTATTTGTACCTGGGGCAATGGAGGGTTAAGTGACTTGCCCAGAGTCACAAGGAGCTGCCTGTGCCTGAAGTGGGAATCAAACTTAGGGAGGACCATTTTAGTCAAAGCCACCCGGCCCAGAAAATTAACAGGGAAATCTTTCCATCAAGTTCAGAGCTGACAAACGGCCTCCAGCTTATCACTCATGTTTTTCTTGTATAACCAAGTGTAATCTGCACTTAAAAAGACACGTAAGTATTTAATCCCCATCCCCCGCCCACGAAAGGGGAAAATTTGGCACCTGAGCACACTGGTAGGGGCAGAAAATTGGCAAGGCTTCAGATTTCATAAAATTAATTTTCAAATCCGCAAAGGCCCCAAACTCACAAATAATTTGCATAATGCAAGGCAAGTTTGTGCTCACCTGATCAAAAATGAGGAGCATATTGTCCACAAACGAGTTAATGCGATACTCATGTGAACCAGCCTAGGCACCTTGCAAGTCTGCAGCCTGGCGGATCATGGTCTCCAGGGGTTCCAATGAAAGGATTAAAAGTAGCAGGGAAAGTGGTCAGCCCTGGTGGGTGCCCTGCCCAAATGAATCACTGGGGACAAAAAGTCATTGAGAACAATTTGGGCTGTAGGATTCTTATACTGTAACCCACCCAAAATGGCACCCAAGTACTAAACGCTCCAAGACCCTAAACAAATAATGCCATATAACCTTATCAAAGGCTTTTTCTGCATCCAGGCTGGCCAGACTCACATCCCCAGGGACATTCCACCCTTCACAGAGGATGTGAAGAACTTTCAATATATTAGCGGACACAAACCGACCACGGATAAATTCCACTTGATCTGAGTGGATCAACTGGGGGAGAAATCTGTTTAGCCTGGACGCCAGAAGGGAAGCCAAAAATTTGACATCCTGGTTTAGAAAGGAGATAGGACAAAAGGATCCCACCTGCTCAGCATCTTTCCCAGGTTTTGGCAGAACTATGATAAAGACATGATTCAGAATCCAGCTCCTGAGTGCTCCACAAGGAATCATACATAGCCAAAACAGTGTGCACAATCAAATCCTGCAAAACTTTGTAAAATTTGGTGCCTTACCTGCTTATTTTTGAAGGAGAAGGCCGGTCATCTTCTGACACAAATCGGGAGATGGCCGGCCATCTCCTAAAGCCGGCCAAATCGGTATAATCGAAAGCCAATTTTGGCCGGCTTCAACAACTTTCTGTCGCAGGGCCGGCCAAAGTTCAAGGAGGCATGTCGGCAGTGTACCGAAGGTGGTACGGGGGCGTGGTTAAGAGATAGCCGGCTTCGGCTGATAATGGAAAAAAGAAAGCCAGCCCTAACGAGCATTTGGCCGACTTTACTTGGTCCCTTTTTGTTCACGACCAAGCCTTGAAAAGGTGCCCGAACTGACCAGATGATCACCGGAGGGAATCGGGGATGAGCGATGAGCTCCCCTTACCCCCCCCCCCCCCAGTGGTCACCAACCCCCTCCCACCCAAAAAAAACCCTAAACAAAACATTTTTTGCCAGCCTCTATGCCAGGCTCAAATGTCATACCCAGCTCCATCACAGCACTATGCAGGTCCCTGGAGCAGTTTTTAGTGGGTGCAGTGCACTTCAGGCAGGCGGACCTAGGCCCATCCCCCCCTACCTGTTACACTTGTGGTGGTAAATGTGAGCCCTCCAACCCCCCCCTAAACCCACTGTACCCACATGTAGGTGCCCCCCTTCATCCCTAAGGGCTATGGTAGTGGTGTACAGTTGTGAGTAGTGGGGTTTGCGGGGGATTTGGGGGGCTCAACACCCAAGGTAAGGGAGCTATGCACCTGGGAGCAATTTGTGGTCCACTGCAGTGCCCCCTAGGGTGCCCGGTTGGTGGCTGGCATGTGAGGGGGACCAGTGCACTACAAATGCTGGCTCCTCCCATGACCAAATGGCTTGGATTTGGCCGGGTTTGAGATCGCCGCCATTAGTTTCCATTATCGGCAAAAACCAATCTCGGCACACTCAGTTCGGGCAGATCACGATGGCGTCCATGGGAGGAGCAGCGTTCTGAAGCTCCGAGACACGAGTGGGCTTTCTCGGCGTTTTTCCTTACCTTGCCCGCAATATGGCCAAGAGGAAGGGAAAAATTGGTGCTAAAGCCGCCCCTAGCACTGGGGATAATCTATCGCAGAGACAGCGTACCTTAGAAGCCTTTGGGCTCCAAACGCTGAGATCAAAAGCTTCTGCCCAGGTTGGATCCCTGAAACAACATCTTATCGGGGATCTTGGCGTGGAGGCGGTATCGTTGAGTCCGCCTAACAGAGTTGCGCCGCCAAGACCGGGTGGAGAGATGGACCCTACAGGAGAGCTCCATTCGGACAGTTTGGAAGCTGGTAGCGGCCCTGTAGGATTTTCGATGCCAGATGCGATGGCGTCTGAGCGTAGGGCGGGAGGAGTAGAGATTACGCCCTTTTCCATCCAGACGCCTCCACCAGTAAGGCTCGGCGAATTAACAAGACCAGCAACGGTTACATTAGACACCCTCTGGGATGCCATCCAGGCAATGACTATGTCCCTGCAACAGATTTCATCCGCATTAACTGCTGAAGTGAAGAAGGTCAAGAATTCTCAACAGCAAATAGAGTTGAGAACAGTGAAGCAAGAGGAGAAAGTGAGTCAAATTCTCTCACAATTAAAAAATTACAAACTCTAGTTGAAAATGTTCTTATGGAGAAAGAAAGTGATCAAAGGAAAGTAGAATTTCTGGATAACCAGCTCAGACGAAATAACTTAAGACTTCTGAACTTTCCTAAAACCCCTTTACTGCCTCCATTAGAGATGTTACAGAAATATTTTTTTGGAAATACTAAAGATTCCAAAAGAAGCTTTTCCTCCGATTGTGAAGGCGTATTATATTACAGGAACTAAGTCAAATCTGGAGATAGCTCCAGAATTAAACCTTCCTTACTCAATTTCTTGAAATATCACTAGAGCCTATTACTGAACGTACTACTCTCCTGGTATCCTTTGCGTTTGAGACCGATCGTAATAATATATTCCGGCTTTACTTCAAATTTCGGGCAGCCCAGTTCTATGGTGCGAAATATATAGATTTTTTCTGACCTTAGCAAATCTACACAGAAGAAAAGGCGAGAATTTTTGGGACTTAGGCCTCAAACTCTCTCCTTGGGAGGAACATTTAAATTAAAATTTGCATGTAGATGTCTTGTTTCTTTTGGCAATGTTCATTATGTATTCTTTGATCCAGAAAAATTGAAGCTCCTCTTAATAAGTAAGGAAAGTAGGGACCTTCAAGCAGTGGTGTGCTGGAGCCGGCTCGCACCGGCTCGCAAGAGCCATTTGTTAAATTTTCTGGCATCTTGCGAGCCGGTTGTTGGCCCGTGCGAGCCGGCTTGCCTCCGCTCCCCCGCTCCGCTAATTCATCGTCCATCTGCCCTCTGCTCCCCGATAGTAGCCCTGCTGGTTTCCTTTCTGCGCTGCCGCCCTGCCTTTAAAAAATTTATTTTCCCTCGAGGCGGCCAGCGTTGAAGCGAAGGCAGCAGGCTCGGCTTGGTTCCTGGCAAGGGCAAGAGCGGAGCCATGATACGAAGGAACAGAACGAAGTCAGGAACTGAGCTGAGCCTGCTGCCTTCGCTTCAACGCTGGCCGCCTCGAGGGAAAATAAATTTTTTAAAGGCAGGGCGGCGGCAGCGGCAGCGCAGAAAGGAAACCAGCAGGGCTACTATCGGGGAGCAGAGGGCAGATGGAAGATGGATGACCAGGGGAGCGGAGAGGGCTGGAAGATGGCGGAGAGGAGGGCAGGGGGGAGGCGAGGATTGCTGGACATGGGTGGGTGGATGGAGGGCAGGGGAGAGGAGGGTTGCTGGACATGGGTGGGTGGGTGGATGGAGAGGAGGGTTGCTGGACATGGGTGGATGGAGGGGAGAGGATGGTTGCTGGACATGGGTGGATGGAGGGCAGGGGAGAGGAGGGTTGCTGGACATGGGTGGGTGGGTGGATAGAGAAGAGGGCAGGGGGGAGAGGAGGGTTGCTGGACATGGGTGGATGGAGGGGAGAGGATGGTTGCTGGACATGGGTGGATGGAGGACAGGGAAGAGGAGGGTTGCTGGACATGGGTGGATGGAGGGCAGGGGGGAGAGGAGGGTCGCTGGACATTGGTGGATGGAGGGGAGAGGAGGGTTTCTGGACATGGGTGCATGGAGGGGAGAGGAGGGTTGCTGGACATGGGTGGATGGAGGGCAGGGGGAGAGGAGGGTCGCTGGACATTGGTGGATGGAGGGGAGAGGAGGGTTGCTGGACATGGGTGGGTGGATGGAGGGTTAGGGGAGAGCAGGGCTGCTGGACATGGGTGGGTGGATGGAGGGCGGGGGAGAGGAGGGTTGCTGGATATGGGTGGAGGAGAGGGAAGGGAGGGAGAAGAAATGCTGGATATGGGTGGAGGGGAGGGAAGAGTGAGGAATGAGATGAGAAGAGGGAAAAGGAAGAGAGGAGAATAACTGCAAATGGATGGAGAAAATAGGCAGAAATTGAGGACCAGAAATGAAGAAGAAAGGAGGAAAGAAATAAATGGAAAGGAAGCCCTGGAAACGGAGTTAAGAGGACAGATAGCAGCAGAATCGGATACTGGGCCAGCATGAGCAGAAAAACAGTCACCAGACAACAAAGGTAGAAAAAAACTCATTTTATTTTCATTATAGTGTTTGGAATATGTTCACCTTGAGAATCAGGTGCTCAACATTAAAAGTTTATATTTATTTATTTATTTACTTATTTATGGCATTTTATCCCACATTAAACATGAATTAGATTGGAACCTGGGATCATTTAATAGTTTTTTCCTGGAGAGAGTAATGCATTGCCCCCCCCCCCCCCCCCGGCTATAGCCAGCTCTGCAATTTGGGGGGTGGGGGGCCGAGGTGGACCGGGGAGAGAGCCTGTTGTTAAAAATTTACCAGCACACCACTGCCTTCAAGCCTCGGTGACACCAGTAGGGAGCTAAAACCACTGGCAAAGCTTGCGATTTTGTCCTCCTTATGTCTGTAATAAGAGTTTTTACTCAACTTTTCCTATGATTATTACCTTGTAACTTGATTGTTTTATTTGTGGTCAAAGTATGTAAGACAATTTCTAAAAATCCATGAGAATGTAATGGATGTTTTTTTTTTCTTTTGGATGTATTTCCTGATTGCCATACATTTATTATTGTGAATGTATCATTTTGAAAATCAATAAAAAAAAAAAACAATCTCGGCCATCTCTAAGGCCGGCCCAAATATTGAGATTTGGCCGGCTCCGACCGTATTATTGAAACGAAAGATGGCCGGCCATCTTGTTTTGATAATACGGTTAGGGGCGCCGCTTTACGGGGCCGGCCTTAAAGATGGCCGCACTTATAGATGGGCGCCCCCGTTCGATTATGCCCTTCTTAGCCAAGTTAAGCTCCTTGATGATGGCTTGCATCTCCTGCAATTTCTCTTCCGATAGTTAAGGGAGATTCAGAGACTGGAAAAAGGAAGGGCATGTCTGTTCATCAAACTACCCCTTATCAAACAATGACTCAAAAAAGTGAATAAATGCTTGCGCAATATCTTCCTGTTTGGTGAAGAGTGTATCGGATACACCTCTTATCCGACTAATATAACTTCTAGCCGAACATTGCTTCACTAAAGAGGCCAGGAGCTTCCCAGTTTTATTGCCCCAGCGATGGAGCTTGCATTTGTACAGCCTAATGCTGTGATTAGCTCTATGATGTAAAGCAGCCTGAAATTGACGTTTCACTGACATATAGTCCCTGTAGAATTTATCATCTGAGGAGGCCAAAAAGGTCCACTGGGTCTTTTTCAACGGCTGGGCCAATACTACAATGTTCCTCGACCTGATCTTATTGTCTAGATCTATAGGGTATGATTTTGCCTCTAAGGACAGCTTTAGCAGCCTCCCAATAAATCCTGGGGTCCACCTGTTCAATATCATTTTCTGTCTCATAA
Source organism: Microcaecilia unicolor (assembly GCF_901765095.1). Classification (NCBI taxonomy): domain Eukaryota; kingdom Metazoa; phylum Chordata; class Amphibia; order Gymnophiona; family Siphonopidae; genus Microcaecilia; species Microcaecilia unicolor. The sequence goes on from NC_044038.1 coordinate 98,546,606, forward strand.
TCACACCTAGCCCACCACAGATAAATACGGAACTCCTCCTGGATGTACAACGTGGGAATTCATACATCATCTGGGGGTTCCACTTGTGGCACCCAATTGGATAGTAATCCCCACAAGGGAGTTATCCAAATGAGCTGCAGCCTCAAAAAAGGCAGTGCTCACCATGATCGAGGAGACCTGAGAGAGAAGAATGTAGTCATGACGAACATGGACATCATGTGGATAGGAGTAAAATATGTAATCCTGCTTAACAGTATGTAAAGCCCACCACATATCAAAGACTCCCAAGGTGTTAACAAGCACCTCTGTCCTTTGGGGGGGGGAGGGGTTACAATCAATGGTAGGATCGCTAGTAGAATTAAAATTGCCCCAATGAGAAGCTGGTAATAATCAAATGGGGGAAAGGAACGCTGACAGCTGGGCAAAGAACTTGTGAGAATACACATTGGGAGGGTATGCACTGCAGACAATGACCTTCACTCACTGGAGCTCCCCAGCCACCAGTACACACCTGCCCTCTGGATCTTGATAGAGGGTGTAGGTGGAACATTATTGCTATTCCCCGCTGCCTGTTGTTGAATGCAGCATAGTAAAACTCATCAACCCAGTACCTCTTAAGTTTCAGATGGTCTGATTTATTCAGGTGTGTTTCCTGCAGCAGGGCAATATCCACATGATCTCTCTTAAGAGATTGCAGTGTGTGGGTTATTTTTACAGGGGAGTGGATACTCTCCACATTCAAAGTGACAAATTTTAATTCAGGTGACGCCATTAGAGTACTCTGAAATAAGCAATCTCAATGTACCATGTATGGACCAATATACTACCGGATGGACCTCCCAGCTAAGCCCACCCAGAAGACATGTACCACCTATTCCTCTCTCCCAAGTCCCCTCGGAACTCACTAGTGCAAAGGGATCCCAACCCCCCTCCCTCCCCCGCCCGCCAACCCTAAGTCCAGAAACAAAATACACTCGCGCTTCTACAACCAATCACCAACAGACACTCTCCAAACACATGCTTCGACACCCAAACCCCACAGAAATGCCATTGTTTCTGCCTCCCCCACCTTGCCTTCCACAGATTCACAAGAACATGAAAAACAGTAGTAAACCATAGAACTATGCTGCAAAAAATTGTGCTCTAAGTTAGTAAGAAAAGAAAAAGTGCTCAACAGTGGCTCCTGGCAAGAGGATGAAGTCCAATGCACAGCCTAGAGGCCGGTGACAGGGATAATCCCCCAAGTCATCCAGCGGGTGCATGGACAGAAAAACTGCTGGAAAAATACCAAGGGCTCACGAACAATGCTGTTCTGGGGCAAACCTCCACACATTGCCCCCAGGAGTTCTGAGTAAGAGAACTGAACCCCGAACAGTCACAGCCAAACAGGGGTGCCAGCATCTGTGTGCACATGCAGTAGGCTAGGCGGGATGCTGGTCCAGGAAGGCCCTCAGTGTTTCCGGTGTTTCTAATATAAACACTGGATGTTGTGGTGAATGATCCTGACTTCACCAGGGTATTGCAAGGCAAAATGAATACCACATTACTAGTACTACTACTACTACTACTACTTAACATTTCTAAAGCGCTACTAGGGTTGCGCAGCGCTGTACAATTTAACATGGAAGGACAGTCCCTGCTCAAGGAGCTTACAATCTAAAAGACAGGTGTACAATCTAAACAATCTAAAGACAAGTGTAGAGTCCGTCTGATAGGGCATACTATATTTCACGAAAGGTTAGGTGCCGAAAGCAGCATTGAAGAGGTGAGTTTTAAGCAGAGATTGAAACAGCTGTGTGCAGTACGATGACAGCAGTCTCCGTTGCTCGGTGACTTTAGCTGAAGAATCCTGAAATAAGAACAACTTAGCACCCTAATAGCACATAGTCTGATTAGCTTTATAGCAAGCCATTAGCAGGGACTTCTCAGAAAAGCTAAAAATCTGAGCAATGGGCGGCCAGAGCTTCTTCTTGTCCTCCCTGAATATGCCAATGCTGTGGATCTGTTCTGCATTCAAATGTGGCCCCATCAATCTCCAAACTAAGGTCCTAGGGGAGCCAGACCTCCATTACGTCCCACAACTCCTTGACTTTTACCGACTCTGGAATCCTGATGAGTCAGACGTTGTTGTGGCATCCCCTGTTATCTTGATCCTCTACCTGTTCTATGAGGGCTTTGCACTGCCATTCCAGGTCCAGAACCCAGCCAGATAATACCTGAGCAGCGGAAAATCTGTTCCTTAGCTTGCTGGATGCAGCCCACCTGAGCGTCAATGCAGCCCTTGATGTCTTCAATCATGACGTGCAACTTCGAGAGCCGATCATGCAGTATATCAGACATATGTCCGGTGATCTCTTTGATAGCCACCTCCTGCAGCTCCACATCCGGGGTGGGTCCAAGAACAGGAGCCATCACAGTTTCTGCCACCATCGTACTTGCCAGGGACTTAGTGCGGTCTTTCTGCAGCCATGGCATCCTAATCGGCATTCCACCATCCTGCACCAGCGAATTTCCACCAAAACCCCAAGATTAAGTTCCCAGCACAGTAATGAGCACCATCAGGCTGAAAGGGAAAACTAAATAACGTAAGTACATAAGTGTTGCCATACTGACCAAAAGTCCATCAAGCCAAGCATCCTGTTTCCAACAGTAGCCAATCCAGATTACAAGTCCCTGGCAAGATCCAAAATCAGTACAATACATTTTATGCTGCTTATCCTAGAAATAAGCTTGCAGCACAGTAAAATTAGCAGGAATTGGGTGGGGGGGGGGGGGGGGGGGCTAGGAGACGAGTGCAGGCATGAGATTTCTGATCAGGAAGCTTCCATGATGTGACCCTCAACATGGATTCTATAATAGCTGTTGTACATGCAACGTCCATTCTAGAATACTAGCATTAGGTGCACTTTCTTATACCTGGTCAGTGGCAGGCATATGTGAGCGTGCCTAAGCACAACAGATCATGCTTATAACTTACAGTATTCTGTAAATTATATGCTGTGAACTGGTCACCCTTCCAGGACCTGGCCAGGGCAGACTCTGCTTAGCTTCCTTCACAGCTTCATTCACAAATGTCCACCAACACCAGGCTTCTCATAACTAAAGGCTTTATTAGTTACCATTTAACATAATCTTCATGGCTTATTTCTTCTTTAACTCAAACATAACAAAAAGGCAGTTACTCAGAGTCTTCTAATTAAACCATTTCCATACTTAAAGCAGTTCCTCAAACTTTCACAGTTCAAAACAGCCAAACAAAAGCATTTACTTCTCATTTAAAGACTTTCTCAGTTGGTAGTGCAGCTGTCACCTTTTCAGCAGAGAGTTTCCAAGTCCACACAGTTCAGCCAGCACCTTCAAGGGGATCTTCTTCCTCAAGCTGCCAGGTCCCAGCTTCTCCCTTCTCTTTCACTACTCAGCAGGGTTGCCAGGTAGAAATTTTTTTTCCAGCCCAATCCGGGCCAGAAACCAGCCCAAAACCCGCCCCAAACACAAACCCCGCCCCTGACACCCCCACCCCCGCGTCACCGGCCCCGCCCCCGCCGTCACCGGCCCCGCCTCCCACGTCATCGGGCCTGCCTCCCCGTCATCAGCCCCGCCTCCCACGTCATCGGGCCCGCCTCCCCGTCATCAGCCCCGCCTCCCCGTCATCGGCCCCGCCTCCCACGTCATCGGCCCCGCCTCCCACGTCATCGGCCCCGCCCAAAACGTCACTAACCCCGCCCAAAAACGTCACTAACCCCGCCCCCCGCGGCCGAAAAAAATCAAAAAGCCGCCCAAAAAGCCGCCCGGAAGCCTAAAAAACCGCCCAAAAAACCGCAACCCGCCGCGGGCAAAAATTTCCCGCGGCGGGGCGCGGAAAACCGCCCAATTGGGCGGTAAAACCGCCCACCTGGCAACACTGCTACTCAGGCAGGTATAAGGTGGTTAATTAGCTTTTCCACCCCTTCCGGCTCGTCCCCCTAATTCCAGGAAGGATCCAGCCCATAACTACCTCCACCTGTTTCCAGCCCAGGACTCTCCTTGGTCCTAGCAACCTCCAGCTAAACATTCCCCTACTGGATCCCCTGGTGGACTCCTCAATAATGACATGACCTGGACCTTTCCCCCCATTTCTATGGGAACAGCGCCACCTAGTGGCCTACCCAGGACAGGACAGCCCCTTACTCTTCACAATGCGCATGTGGGAGACATGTGACAAACAACGAAGTGAAGTGGATTCAAGGAGGATATCAAGAAGTTTTTAATATAAACAGCATAAAAACGTCCCAACACGGCTGTATTTTGGCACAAAGGCCTGTCTCAAGGGTCAGGTTGATCTACATAAAAATAAATATAAAACAAACATAAATGAATACAGCAAGCATACAGTAAATTAATTGTTAAATAGCAAAACAAATAATATTAAAAAGCACTTGAATAAAACATAAAGAGAACAGCAGTCCGTAAAAAGACATTAATACAAATGGAGTGCAAAAACAAAAAATATATATTATACATTGAGTGTTAAAATTACAAATAAGTTAGATATACATGTATTACGAGACAATGCATTTTAGTGTATGGATGAAAAAATAATATATTTGAATTAGAAAACATAGAGTTAAAATAAAGCATAAGAAATTAAAAGAATATACTCATGCAGTATGAATGAAACGTAATATACCTCTTGTGTTGTGGCCATATCTCACCTATGCACCACCCATGTATTCACTCCCTTGCATTTATGCACTAATGCACTTCCATGCTATTTCATAGAATAGCACACAGTACACATACTTGCACAAGTGTCAGTTATTTTAGCACTTATGATGATGTGCATAAATACACGCACATAGGTATACAGTTGCCCTTCATATAAACTGTGGTATAATTTCAAAGTGTCTTGGTTAGGCTGAATATTGATCTCTGGGTGTTTTTTCCCTCAGTAGTTTTAAAAATGAAAATACATCTATGCTTCTGCTTTTCTTCTACGTAGCCAGTCTGAAAATTAGCACCTTAATATAGAACAGGATCTCATGAGTGTATTATCCAAGAACATGGCCACAGATTTATTTTTTATTTCTCAATGACTCACAGGTGAATGATCGGTTGCTAAACCTGCCTCAGAGTTTTGCCAATGGTGACATCATAATATACAGATCGTGCTGGGAAGTGGTGGTCAAGGTCAAGTCTGGTCCCCAAGTCACTTATGATCAGAAGAGCTTTGTCACAGTTACTATCCCAAATACATATGCTGATGCCATCTGCGGTCTGTGTGGGAACTTCAATGGCAATAGAACAGATGACTTTGTCATGCAAGGTGGTGCCATAGCTTCAGACTCTTCTGTCTTTGGAAAAAGCTGGAAAGTTAAAGATGTCCCAGGATGCACTGAGGACATAAACCCATCATGCCCACAAATGGCAGCCATGGAAGAACATCAAAGAGAAAACAAGAGTGACTGTGGAATTCTTCTGGATCAGAACGGCCCCTTCAGAGAATGCAATAGCAGGCTGAACCCAGAAGGCTACTTCAAAGATTGTGTTTATGACTCTTGCTTCTACAAAGGCTGGCAACATATCTTCTGTGAAGTCATTGCAGCCTACACTGCAGAATGTCAGAGAGCTGGTATTACAGTGTATCCCTGGAGAACAGATACATTCTGCAGTAAGTTCCTTGAGCTATTCTTCGGTGATATGGGGATTATGGGATTCACAACTTAACTTTGCAGTTACAGTATAAGTCTCTGAAACCAGATCCTGATTTCAATCCTAATTCTGAAACCCACTCACTGTGTGACAATGGTTATAGGTCAGAGTACAAAATGATCAGAAAGACTGATAACAATGAATTAGATAGGAATTAAATGCTTGCACTTAGAATTCATAAACATGAATAAAAGAAATAAACATGCAAACTAATTGCGTAAATTTTATCATGAGTATTTATATCAACAGCTATCTTGGCATAGATATTCAGCTAGCAGCAGTGAGTGTTTTTTTTTTTAGCCGACGGATGCAGCATTATTCCTGGATATTCAGTGCTGGGCCATTTACAGCCACCAGCATTGAATATTTGGGTTTATGCGGCTGTCAATCTCTTATATGTTTAAGTGCAATATTCAGCACTTAGCTAAGTGATACCATATAAATGGGGTCTTTTACAAAGCTGCACTAGTGTTTTTAGCCCACGGTAAAAATTAGCTGGTGGTAAACATTGAAACACCCATGGGTGTCTCAGCATTTACCACCAGCTGATTTTTACCATGAGCTAAAAATGCTAGCATGGCTTTGTAAGAGACCCCCAAAGACTGGACTGACTTTTATGTGGCCCAATATGGCTGCTTAACTTAGGTGGTTAAGCATTGGCTCTGCTCCTGGACTGCCCACAAAATAGCCAGCTTTCACTTTAGCTGTCTGTGGTGATATTCAGCAGTACTAATTGGTTAAGTGCCTCTGAATATCATTGCATATCTCCACACAGGCAATTTAAGCAGCCAGGAGCCATTTCTGGCTGGTTGTCACTTTAAATTGTGACCCCGTGGTGCAGTGCTTCCCAATCTTTTTGTGGCTGTGATCACATGATTACAGCTAAATAAAACTGTGTGATCCCCTAGAGGTGCAGATTAATGAAACACCTATGGAGAGTCCACCTAAGTCATGACCCCAGAGTCAAAAAAATAAACATGGAAAAAAAAGGCACCCTGAACTCTTACATTGGTGTAGTTGCAGCCAGGAACATTGTAGGTTCCAGGATTCCTGGTTGCAGCAATGAGATACTGAGCCCAAATCATGCCTCCAGCGCAGCACCTGCCATTCCATTCTTCCATCCCCACCATCTACCTAATAGCCCACTCTCTCTTCTGCAGCCTCCTTGTCTATCTCTCCCCCTCCCTTAATCTTCTCCCCATCTCTGCTCTCTCATCCATTCTTCCATCCCCACTAGCTGCCTAATAGCCCACTCTCTCTTCTGCAGCCTCCTTGTCTGTCTCACCCTTCCATCTTCTCTCTCCCCAATTCATCTGACTTCTCCCCATCTCTGTTCTCTTATCTCCACCTCTCTCGTTTGCCATCTCTTCATCAAACTGCAATGCTCTTATCTCCCCTGTCCTCCTCCTCTCACAAACCTCAGTGCCAGACTGGTGAACAGCACAGCAGACAATGGAGCCTTGTCGTGGGTCATGCACTGCCAGTCCTCCCTCTGATGCACACTTCACGCTAGAGAGGATGGGACTAAGTCCGGCAGAGGAGACTTGCAAAGTGCATGAGTGTGAGGCTCCGCGGGGTGAATTGGTGCACTGCTTTTCCATCTGGGGTGGGGGGCATGGTGAATTGGCAATCTTATGATAAGAATGATGCCCAACAGGGGGAGGGGGTGCACAGAGGAGAGATTAAGATGGGGAGATGTTGCATGTACCATGCATGGAAAGAGTCAAATTGGGTGGGCTCAGCTGCCTTATGTTCTGCTTTTTTTCCCAACCATGAACATTTGAGGGGGTAGACAAGGAAGGGAGGGGCTGGGGTGATGCTGAGTTGCCTGATGGGAGGGAGCAGAGAGGAGAGAAGAACAGAGATGGGGTATACCTGGAGAGGGAGAAAGAACTCAAAGGAGGCAACTAGGCAAGGGACAAGAGACTTATTCTGCAGGGAGCATTTGAGTGGGCTTGAGAGCAGCCCAATGCCCAAGCCTAAAGTGGGTGGGCTTTGGTATTTACACCATCTGAAACCTGGTATAAGTGCTGGTGCCCAACTCTTGGCATTCTGATGTAGAAATGAGGCTATTCTGTAACCCTATGTGCAAATTTTTGGAATGTCCTTGCCCCTCCCCTTGCCATGCCCCCTTTCAGTTGAACTCTAGGGTATTGGGGAACAAGAGGCAGATATGCATTCAAATTCCACTTAGTGCCAATTAACTGCAATAATTGATCGTTACCATCAATTGATTACTAGTTAATGGCTCGTTAGCTCATTAAGATATGCGTGCATCTTGACTCCCTGCCAAAATTTCAGTGCCATATACAGAATCCAGAGGTAAAGTGTACTGACCTATTCAGAGGCAGTAAATGCATCCATGCTATCTTCCCAAGTGACTGGTAGTGCATGATGAGTGACTGTGTAATAACTGCAATGTGCAGTCCACATTGTAGTCCACACCCATTTCCTGCCTATAATCTGCTTATTTCCTGCTTCATAACAGGTTATATAGTTAGCATTTACAGTGAATGCTGTCATGCCAGTGCAGCAACAATCATGACTCCACCAAAACTCATTTGAGCATGCTTACTCTACAAATATGCACCAATTTTCACCATGTGTACTTTTAGGTGTGCAAAAAAAAAAGTTTGATCTGCTCTTTGTTGTGTATACTGACATTGCTATACAAATATTTGTATAGGTGTAGCACTAAATTTTTACATTTAATTTTCTTCATTTTCAATTTTAGCCCCATATTGTAATGTAAACAGTCACTATGAAGTGTGTGTTGGTGGTTGTCCTATCACTTGTCGGGACCTCTCTAGCCCCTTGGGATGTGACAGCAATTGCAAAGAAGGCTGCATGTGCAATGATGGCTTTGTTCTGAGTGGTGACCAGTGTGTTTCCATTTCTCAATGTGGATGCATCTATGAAGGATTATATTACAAGGCCAATGAGATATTCTATCCAAGTAACCAGTGCAGCCAGGAGTGCACATGTCAAGATGGTGGAGTTGTTGCCTGCAAGGCCATCTCCTGCGGTCCAAATGAGGAGTGCAAAGTGGTGGATGGTGTCCAGAAATGTTATCCAGTTGGTTCTGCCACCTGTTCTGCTATTGGCGACCCACATTATGAATCTTTTGATGGCCGAAAATTTGACTTTCAAGGCGAATGCACTTACACGCTGGTCAAGCCATGCCCTGGAGCCACAAATGGCCCAGCTTTTACTGTCAATGTGGAAAATGAGAAATGGGGAAATGGGAAAGTGACAGTTACTAAACTGGTGACTCTGGAAGTGTATGGTCAAAAGCTAACAGTGAGGAGAGAAGAGAATGGATTCATCGAGGTAAGGGATTCAAACTGTATCATAATGTATTTTCTTAGATCATATATTTATTGATGAAATTAGTGAAAGGAGACTTTCACAGTGATTGCATCATTTTCTGTTCTCTCCCAGCTTGAAGCCTCTTTCCTCTTAGTTGAACAGACACATTGCATTTTTAAACTGGTATATTAGAAAGATTCTCTATATCCAGTATGTATAGACACTTTGGACTGAATTCTATAAATGGTGCCTAAAAAAAATCAACGCCAAAAAATCACTATTCTATAAATGGTGCTTAAAGCTAAGTACCATTTATAGAACAGCACTTAGCACCGGGAACTGTGACTACTTTTGGGCACGGCCATTTACACCAGTGAAACCCAAGTGTAATTCTCCATGCCTAAGTTAGGCATGGATCTCCTGAATTCTATAACAACGTGCATAGATTAAAGGATTGCCCTAATCTGCCCATGACTTTCCCATAGCCATGACCCTTTTTGGACCTGCATGTAAAATTTACGCACGGATCCTGCGCCTAAATTTTGGAGTGTAAATTTTCATTAACGCCAACTAGCACCAATAATTGCTTGTTAAAATTCCAATTATCAGTGCTAATTGGCTCATTATTCAGTTGATTTGGGGGCAGGATTTGGGCATTCCCAAAACTTGGATGTTTTTCTGCCATAATGGAACAAAGCAAAAACGTCCAGGACTAAAGGTTAGAAATGTTTTGGGCTAGACCTGGTTCTATCACGACTAAGTCACAAGAAGGTGTCCTAAATGACCAAAAGACCAAGAGAGGGATTAAGGCATGACCCCCCTACTTACTCTCCCAGTGGTCTCTAACCCCTCCCACTCCCCAAAGACATGAAAGAAACAGTCCATACAAGCCTCTATGACTGCTTCAGATGTTATGGCCAGGCCTATTAGAACAGCAAGCACGTCCCTGGAGTAGCCTAGTGGTCAGTGCAGTGCACTGTGGAGAAGAGGACCCATGCCCATATCCCATTCTAACTGTTACACTTGTGGTGGAAAGTGTGAGCCCTCCCAAACCCACCAAAAACCTCCTGTAATCACATAGAGGTGCCACCTGCAGCCATAAGGGCTATTGTATTGGTGTACAGTTGGGTACAGTAGGATTTTGTTGGGTTATGGAGGGCTCACCATACAATATAAGGGGGATAATGGTTAAATGTGTACATAAGTACATAAGTATTGCCATACTGTGAAAGACCAAAGGTCCATCAAGCCCAGCATCCTGTTTCCAACAGTGGCCAATCCAGATCACAAATACCTGGCAAGATCCCAAAAAAGTACAAAACATTTTATACTGCTTATCCCAGAAATAGTGGATTTTCCTCAAGTCCATTTAATAACGGTCTATGGACTTTTCCTTTAGGAAGCCGTCCAAACCTTTTTAAAATTCCGCTAAGCTAACCGCCTTTACCACATTCTCTGGCAACGAATTCCAGAGTTGAATTACACACGTTGAGTGAATACAAATTTTCTCTGATTTGTTTTAAATTTACTACATTGTAGCTTCATCGCATGCTCCCTAGTCCTAGTATTTTTGGAAAGTGTGAACAGACGCTTCACATCTACCCGTTCAATTCCACTCATTATTTTATAGACCTCTATCATATCTCCCCTCAGCCGCCTTTTCTCCAAGCTGAAGAGCCCTAGCTGCTTTCGCCTTTCCTCATGGGTAAGTCGTCCCATCCCCTTTATCATTTTCGTTGCCCTTCTCTGCACCTTTTCTAATTCCACTATATCTTTTTTGAGATACGGCAACCAGAATTGAACACAATATTCGAGGTGTGGTCGCACAATGGAGCGATACAAAGGCATTATAACATCCTCATTCTTCTTTTCCATTCCTTTCCTAATAATGCCTAACATTCTATTTGCTTTCTTAGCCGCAGCAGCACACTGAGCAGAAGTTTTCAATGTATCATCAACGACGACACCTAGATCATTTTCTTGGTTCATGACTCCTAACGTGGAACCTTGCATGACGTAGCTATAATTCGGGTTCCTCTTTCCCACATGCATCACTTTGCACTTGCTCACATTAAACGTCATCTGCCATTTAGATGCCCAGTCTCCCAGTCTCGTAAGGTCCTCTTGTAATTTTTCACAATCCTCCCACGATTTAACGACTTTGAATAACTTTGTGTCATCAGCAAATTTAATTACCTCACTAGTTACTCCCATCTCTAGGTCATTTATAAATATGTTAAAAAGCAGCGGCCCCCAGCACAGACCCCTGGGGAACCCCACTAACTACCCTTCTCCATTGAGAATACTGACCATTTAACCCTACTCTCTGTTTTCTATCTTTTAACCAGTTTTTAATCCACAATAGAACACTACCTCCTATCCCATGACTCTCCAATTTCCTCTGGAGTCTTTCATGAGGTACTTTGTCAGACGCCTTCTGAAAATCCAGATACACAATATCAACCGGCTCCCCTTTATCCACATGTTTGTTCACCCCTTCAAAGAAATGTAATAGATTGGTGAGGCAAGATTTCCCTTCACTAAATCCTTGTTGACTTTGTCTCATTAATCCATGCTTTTGAATATGCTCTGTAATTTTGTTCTTAATAATAGTCTCTACCATTTTGCCCAGCACCGATGTCAGACTCACCGGTCTGTAATTTCCAGGATCTCCTCTGGAATCTTTTTAAAAAATCGACGTTACATTGGCCACCCTCCAGTCTTCCGGTACCACACTCGATTTTAAGGATAAATTACATATTTCTATCAATAGCTCTGCAAGCTCATTTTTTAGTTCTATCAGTACTCTGGGATGAATACCATCCGGTCCAGGAGATTTGCTACTCTTCAGTTTGTAGAACTGCCCCATTACATCCTCCAGGTTTACAGAGAATTCATTAAGTTTCTCTGACTAGTCAGCTTTGAATACCATTTCCGGCACCGGTCTCACTCCCAAATCTTCCTCGGTGAAGACCGAAGCAAAGAATTCATTTACTCTCCGCTATGGCTTTGTCTTCCCTGATGGCCCCTTTTGCTCCTCGGTCATCTAGCGTTCCAACCGATTCTTTTGCCAGCTTTTAATATACCTAAAACATTTTTTACTATGTGTTTTTGCCTCCAACGCAATCTTTTTTTCAAAGTCCCTCTTAGCCTTCCTTATCAGCGCTTTGCATTTGACTTGGCATTCCTTATGCCGTTTCTTATTATTTTCAGTTGGTTCCTTCTTCCATTTTCTGAAGAATTTTCTTTTAGCTGTAATAGCTTCCTAAGACCTTTTATGTGAAGTCCACTGCAATGCCCCCTAGGGTGCCCCACTGCTCTGGAAGGATATCTGTGTGCCCCCCCCCCCCCCCCATATATCCCAATGGCTTGTTTTTGTGCATTTTTCCCTTGAACTTTTTTTTTTTTTTTTTTTTTCAAAAATGGTCCTAAAAAGCTAGACACACAGAGCATAAAACAATTTAGCAAATGGCCATTTTCAAAACAAAAATGTTTTCTGGTTCAAACATTGCTATGTTTGCCACTTGATTTTTGGCTTTTTTCATCAAAACATCCAAAATCGAATTTAGACATTATATCAAAAATGCCCCTCATAATATACAAAATAGAAGAATAATCATGCAACATAACTATGATTCACATGATGTCAGCACAATACAAATGAAATCTCTTGAAATATGTGTGGGCATTATCAAAGGTGGAGAACAGGGAGAGTGGTGGTGTGACCGACATTTCTTCGTGTATCAAATACACAGTTTGTTACTACTACTTAACATTTCTAGAGCGCTACTAGGGTTACGCAGCGCTGTACAATTTAACAAAGAGAGACAGTCCCTGCTCAAAGAGCTTACAATCTAATAGACAAGTGAACGGTCGGTCCGATAGAGGCAGTCAAATTGGGGCAGTCTGGATTCACTGAACGGTAAGGGTTAGGTGCTGAACGCAGCATTGAAGAGGTGGGCTTTAAGCAAAGACTTGAAGACGGGCAGGGAGGGGGCTTGGCGTAAGGGCTCAGGAAGGTTGTTCCAAGCATAGGGTGAGGCGAGGCAGAATGAGCGGAGCCTGGAGTTGGCGGTGGTGGAGAAGGGTACTGAGAGGAGGGATTTATCCTGTGAACGGAGGTTACGGGCGGGAACGTAAGGGGAGATGAGGGTAGAAAGATAGTGAGGGGCAGCAGACTGAGTGCATTTGTAGGTAAGAAGGAGAAGCTTGAATTGAATGCGGTATCTGATCGGAAGCCAGTGAAGTGACTTGAGGAGAGGGGTGATATGAGTATATCGGTTCTGGCGGAATATGAGACGTGCAGCAGAGTTCTGAACAGATTGAAGGGGGGATAGATGGCTAAGTGGGAGGCCGGTGAGGAGTAAGTTGCAGTAGTTACCAGCACATACACAAAGTCACTCCTGCTTTAGAGCAAATGTGATATTGTGTGCAAGTTTGGGGAAGGCAATTTTATAATCTCATATAGGCACATTTGTTGCTTGTATTTATTTATTCATTCCCAAACTATCCCAAACACTCTTTCATATCACAATTTCAAAAGGTATTCCCACAATGTGCTAATTCATAATCAACTTATCTCAAACGGGGATCAACAGAATTTCAAGTACTTCCACCATTCGGGGACTAAGCCTCAGTAGTTTTTATGGTGTTGCTTACATCGTCATCGATCAACCCGTGATTTTTTATTTTTCTACAAAAAACGTTTTTGTTTCTTTTCACATTTTCTTATAACTTCTCATAACTGTAACTGTAATATGCTTCTGAACTCCATACTTCATTATAATTTATCCACTAAAACTTAGCTTTTTAATGTGTTACAGCAGCACTTTTCCTCCCAGCTCCAACCTCCGCCGACTTGGCCAGGTTTCGAAAAATCTTCTTCAGGGAAGAGGCATGCTGAAGAGAAAAGTACAATATCATATAAAACAGTTGGCCATCAGAGCATATCATTATTTAAACCAGAAAAAACTTATTTTGTGCGTTTAAGAGAGGTAAAACTATAGGGGAGATGTTGTCTTATAAAAGATTGGACTATGTTTTGGAATCCCCTGAATCGCTGGGACACTTTAAGTGTGAGTCTTGCCAGTGGTGTAAACATACTATTGAGGGTACAACATGGACACCTCCTGGATCCTCATGTTCTAAATTGGCACATTCACGAATGAACTGCAATTCCAGCAATGTTGTATATGTTATTGTGTGTCCGTGCCAAAAGATGTATATTGGGCGCTCTTGTCGTCCGATCAAGATTAGGCTTACTGAACACAAGTCCCGTATTAAGAACAGGGTACTATCAGCTCCTATAGTTCAACATTGGTTGGAGATGAACCATTGTGTAGATGATAACCAATGGCGTGTTTTGGATCACATTCAGTTGGGGTGGGAGGGTGGTAATGCTGGATTTCTGTTAAACTATAAAGAACAAAGATGGATTTTTCAGCTACGTACGCTGCAACCTCAAGGTTTGAATTTAGAAGTGGACTGGTGGTCGTTGATCTAATTGGTAGTTGCAAAGATAGTGCAGCCCAATCAGGATGTGAGTTTTACAATCAGCTGTGACCTATTTAAAACAGAGCGGCTGTGGAAGACGCTGCAGCCATTTTTTCTCTTTGTATGTAGGAACATACACAGAAATGGTAGGACCCAAAATAAGTTTTTTCTGGTTTAAATAATGATATGCTCTGATGGCCAACTGTTTTATATGATATTGTACTTTTCTCTTCAGCATGCCTTTTCCCTGAAGAAGAATTTTCGAAACCTGGCCAAGTCAGCGGAGGTTGGAGCTGGGAGGAAAAGTGCTGCTGTAACACATTGAAAAGCTAAGTTTTAGTGGATAAATTATAATGAAGTATGGAGTTCAGAAGCATATTGGAGTTACAGTTATGAGAAGTTATAATGAAAATGTGAAAAGAAACAAAAACGCTTTTTGTAGAAAAATAAAAAATCACGGGTTGATCGATGACGATGTAAGCAACATCATAAAAACTACTGAGGCTTAGTCCCCGGATGGTGGAAGTACTTGAAATTCTGAAGATCCCCGTTTGAGATAAGTTGATTATGAATTAGCACATTGTGGGAATACCTTTTGAAACTGTGATATGAAAGAGTGTTTGGGATAGTTTGGGAATGCATATTTTGGTTTGAATCCCCACACTAGAAAATTATAGGTCTATTTAAACTGATTGTGTATTTATTTATTGACATTTATATCCCACAATATCCCAAGCAGGATCAGGTTCAATGTGGCCTACAGTTCTATTAATAAAGCATATAAATGATAACTGGGTTTTACAGATATTTAATGAGAAGATAAAATATTAAGTGGTAGACTCGTTGAATAAGTCCATGTTAAGAAAATTTGCCTTTGGATCAGATGTTATTCATATTGCCTATCATCCTGTACCTATGGTATATTGCATTATTGCTCGCTTTCCATGACGAGATATTTTCTGAAAAGGAAGGTTTAAGTATAAAATAGATCCAGCACATTGCCTGTGTACCATCTCTGCCTTAGTAACTTGCAGAAATAACGTCTTATACAGTGTTCAAAACTCTGCGCATAATTGTTAAGTCTACAGATCTTCCACCAGTTCTCAAATGGAAAGAAAAAAAAAATACTTTCCTTTTGAAAACTGCTTAGGGAAAAAGTGCCTGCAGCGAATTAGTGCATTTTCTGTGGGTACTTTCCTCTTGCTAAACAATGTGTGTTCTTCTGACAATGCAAATCTATATATATCTATAATGGAGTGGAGGAGTGGCCTAGTGGTTAGGGTGGTGGACTTTGGTCCTGGGGAACTGAGGAACTGAGTTCAATTCCCACTTCAGGCACAGGCAGCTCCTTGTGACTCTGGGCAAGTCACTTAACCCTCCATTGCCCCATGTAAGCCACATTGAGCCTGCCATGAGTGGGAAAGCGCGGGGTACAAATGTAACAAAAATAAAAAAAATAAATAAATATATGTTACTACCAGGTGTCACGGTATGAGGGAAGTGAGCTCTTGGGCCGTAATGAGGTTGGCTCCACCTGTGCGATGCAAGTGGAGCCCAGGTCCTCGCTGATGGCTGATGACACAGACGCTTGGCAAAGTCCAGGATACTGTACTGAACTCAAGAAAGAAGAGTCAAAGGCCAAGCCCAGCATCAGACAGACAAGTCTGGAACAAAACAAAAGTCTAGGCAGGCTGCAAACAAACAAAGTCAGGAACAGGCAGGCAGGAACACTAGAACAAGGCAAGGATGGACCAGGCTGGTAGGAACACTGGAACAAGGCAAGGCAGGAAAAGGCAAGCAGGAACACAGAACCCAGCACAACTCTTATGATTCTACTGAGACAGGCAGGGGAATGACTGGGACTCGCTTTTGATTGGCCTGTCAGGGATTGAGCTGACGTCTGAGGCAGAAGACGTCAGACCTTATTTAAACTTACCTCTCCCTACAGTGAACGCTGTAGCGTTATCTCCTGCAGCTGTGAGCTCTGGTTCTGCTTGGTCTGAGCTTGTGGCACAGAGTGTATTCTCTGTAGTTTGTTTACTCTTCTCTTTGTCTGTGATTTCTGTGTTCTGGTTCTTACTAGCGTGTCCCTGATTGCTTCACTGCAGTGCAGCTGGGTCTGTTGCCTTTCCTCTGCCTAGTCTCTCCCTGCCCAGCTGTGGTGTTGACTTGTCTGTGGTAAGCACGTTCCTGCTTTGTTTGTTTTGTTTTCCCTCCAGCCTGTTTAACCCTTTCTGCACTCTTGTGTAGCCTGCCTTCTTAGGCAGTCTTTCTCAGTCTCTGATTTAACTGGTTGTGTGCAGTGTTTATTGTTTGTGTCTTTTGTGAGCCCTGCCTCTTTTGAGCAGCTTTTCTCTGTCATCTGCTTTAACCCTTTCTGCACACTTGTGAGCCCTGCTTCTTTCCTGTTTTTTTATTTGAAAGCAGCCTTTCTCTGTAGTCTGCTTTGGCTCATTTGCTTTTGGCTCTGGTGAGCCCTGTTCCCCTTTTCTGATTTAGTTAGTTAGAAGCTGCCTTGTCTTTCTGTCTGCTTTTGCCCTTGATGTGCTGTGTTTGATTTGGCCCTGGTGGGTCCTGGCCCTCCTCCACCTGGGGATTCTAGTAGTCTTTTCCTTCAGTCTGTTTTTTCCTGCTCAGCCATTTCTGTGGAGCTTCGCTCTTTTAGGTTCCGAGTCTATAGTGTCATGCTCTGATCCTGGCTTTCTCTTCTTCCCTGTGGGCTCTACCCTCCGCTACCTGGGTTACTGCGTAGCCTTTGTTTGTATTCTCTCCCTCTGGTTGTAGTCTGTATCTGCCAGTGTGGTCTGTCGCCCTTCCCTTTGTGTGACTGCCTGGTGCTGTGGGCGCTGCTTGAGCTCCAGTCCCTTCTGGGACCCCTAATTGTTCTTTTCCCTTCCCTAGTGTATGAGTCGGTTCCAGTTCGGCTTTGTGGCCCATTGTCAGGTTCTCAGGTTCAGAGCCCGCAGGACCGGGCTCTGGAGCAAACGTGAGCCCTTGGGCTGCTGACGAGGAGCGGCAGCAGCAGGCAAAACCCACCAACCAACGCTGGGCAAGCACACTGGCACCGGTAGGGACTGCAGGCACTGCCCAGTGAGCCAGAACACACGGACTGGAATCCCCTGGACTGGAGGACACAGGACTGCAACACTGGACTGCAACACTGGACTGAAATCCCCCAGACTGGAGGACACAGGACTGGAACACTGGACTGGAATCCCCCGGACTGGAGGACACAGGACTGGAACACGGGACTGGAACACACCGGACTGGAGCACCCTGGACTGGAGCACCCTGAACTGGTCTGTACAGCTTCACCTGCACTTAGCCACCGCCCTCCAAGGGTTGAGCCCCTGGGTTCGAGTGGCCAGCAGGACTTACTGGATGACACAGGGACCAGGACTAGAACAAGCTGGAAACAGCAGTACTCCTAAATCCTAAACTGACATAAGTGCTCCCAAGCTCTAACCAACAGAAGAACTCCAAACAGAAACCAACAAAAGTGTTCCTAACAATAAACCAACAAAAGGACTTCCTAAGCCCTATACTAACAGAAGTGCTACCAATAGCACCACTAGGAAAAGCAGGGGAGCCACAGGGAAACAGCAGGGAACCTAAACACATAAACTAGCACAGGTGCTCCTAAGCACCAAGCACAACAGTTCTACAACCCTAAACTAACTACGGTGCTCCTAAGCACCAAACTACCAGCAGAGCTCCTAGCACTAAAAGGGAAGACAGGGGGGAGCCACAAGGGAAAAAACAGGGAAGCTAAACACAGAAGACATAAGTGCTTCTAAAGCACCAAACACAGAAATGCTTCTAAAGCACCAAACACAGAAGAGCTTCCAAAGCCCCAAACCCAGAAGTGCTTCTAAAGCACCAAACACAGAAGTACTTCTAAAGCACCAAACACAGAAGTACTTCTAAAGCACCAAACACAGAAGAGCTTCCAAAGCCCCAAACACAGAAGTGCTTCTAAAGCACCAAACACAGAAGCACCAAACCCAGAAGTGCTTCTAAAGCACCAAACACAGAAGAGCTTCCAAAGCCCCAAAAACAGAAGTGCTTCTAAAGCACCAAAAGGGGAAGCAGGGGAGCTACAAGGGAAAAGCAGGAAAGCTAAACACACAAGTCACAAGTGCACACTGCACTAACACTAACCTGGACCTAAAGCAAACAACTAAGCAAACGTTGCAAAAGGCCCTTAAGGGAAGAACACCACTTCCTTATCAAGGCCCTGCCTGATGATGTTACCACTATCAGACACAGGCAGACAGTATACTGAAACAGAGCTAGAGCTAACTCAGGCTTAACCCCCACAACTGCAGTATAGCAGAGCAATTAGAGCCATGCTTGGAAGCCACAGAGGCAGCTAGCTCAGGTAACACACACAGCTGCAGTATAGTAAAGCAATTAGACTCATGCTGGGAGCAGCCAGCCCACAGACACAGAGCCAGCTCTAGCAACACAGAAAGAAGAAACAGAAGCCAGCACAGAAGCTGACCACCAGAAATAAAGTAAGTCTGAGAGGGGTTCTGACCACAATCATGACACCTATACACTTGGACTCTGTATGAGTGGGTTCCCGATCAGCCTTGCGGCCCACATGAGTGGTCTATTTCCCTTTTCTGGTGGTGCTTGTTGATTTTCCTGATTGTGCGGGGCTTTGTGGCCCATGGTATTGCATAGTGCCTGTTTGGTCTACCCTAGGCCTTGGCCAAGGTCCTTCCTAAGCCTCAGCCTGGGCACAAGGGCTCACGATCAGATTAACGGAACGTTAGAGCCATTAGCTTGACTGAACCCTCCGCTATGGAGTTACTCCAGCAACTGCATGCTCAGAATCAACAGGTTATGAGAGCCATTGATGCACTGAATCAACGGGTGGACACTCTTACAGCTACTGGGACTAGTGGGAACCCTTCACCCCCTAGGCCATAGAGATCCATGTCGGGTGGCCTAGGCATTCATGTAGTCCAGCCCCCTCGGCCTGGGCACAAGGGCTCACAATCAGATTAACAACAACACTAGGAAGCCCATTTCTGAGGCATTGGTTGAGTGTAGGAACTTCTTTGAATACCTAGGCAAGATGTGAGGTAATCAGTCAGCACCACCTGACTGATGACTTCACAAAAAGGAAGTGCCAAGTTCCAGGAAGCAGAAAAGATTCATCAGACACGGGAGGCTGCTGGACCATAGGAGACATCAGGAAAGAGATGAAGGGAGTGACGGCACCTCCTCATCTATGCCCCATGTTCAGCCTCCTAGGCTTGGGTTTTAGGGGATAGAGGTGATTAAATCATGTGATAAATGCAGGGGCATGAACATTATTGGTAGGTTCCCATTTATTATCCTCGGATCCAAAGCCCTTCCAAGCAAGAAGATAATGTCGTTTCCCCCTAATACTCTTAGCATCTAGTGTATCTTGCACATTGAATTCTGTATCATTTACAACTGTTGGTGTGACTGGTGGAGGCTCCCTTGTTGCATTTCTCAATAAAATGACCGGCATTAGTAGGGACACATGGAAGGCATTGTGGATGCGCATAGAAGGGGAAGCTGCAACCGATAAGTGACTGAGCCCAGCTAACGTTGCACTGAAAAGGGTCCAATAAACTTAGGTGAAAACTTCTGAGATGGCACCTTAAGCCTACGGTATTTGGTGCTGAGCCAGACCTTCTCCCCAATGCAAAATATTGGAGCCAGTCATTGTTTGCGATCAGCCTGTTTCTTGTAGGATGCTAAAGTCTTAATGAGCAGGCATTGGGTCTGGTCCCAAATTCCCTGGATATTTCCTATCACCTGTTGAACCACAAGGGTGGTAGAAGAGAAGCGGACTGGTATAGGAATCCGTGGATGTTGTCCATACACCACATAGAAAGGAGAGGATCCTGAAGATTCACTGATGTGATTGTTATAAGAGAACTTAACCCAGGAAAGTAGAGGTGCCATGGTGATCACTAACATAGGCCCGAAGAAAACTTTTTTAGGATTTGATTTACCCTTTCCATCTGGCTGTTGGACTAGAGGTTATACACTGAGAAGAAGTCCAACTGGACGCTGAAATTCTCACATAACGTCCGTCAAAAGTAAGAGGTAAACTGAACCCCACAATCACTGATGATGCATTCGGGTAATTCATAGAAATGGAAGATATTTTTAGCAAAGGACCGGGCCAAAGTGGTAGCAGATGGCAAGGAACTCATGGGAATGAAGTGTGCTATCTTGGAAAAACAATCCACTACCACCCAGGTGATGGTGTACCCCTGGGAGGAAGGAAGATCAGTAATGAAGTCTATAGTGATGTCTGACCAGGACCACTCATGGACTGGAAGAGGCTGGAGCAGACCCATGGATGAGAGCATGCACAAGCTTATTTCTGGCACAGTTGACACTGGACTAGACATAATGTACATCTCAAGACACTTAAGGCCACCAATATTGATGTCCCCCAAGTCAAAAGGTTTTCTTTATTCCTGGAGATGGTTCCAGTAGTATCAAAGGACCTGGAGAGGGCATCTGCTTGAGCATTTTTCTCCTCTGGGCAGTAGGTCAGCTGGAAATCAATGTGAGAGACCACCTGGCCTGACGAGGGTTCAGACTTTTAGCCTCTTGTAGATATAACAAGTTCTTGTGATTGGTAGTTATGATAAAAGATTACAAAGCCCACTCCAGTAGATGTCTCCCATCTTCCAGGACCAATTTAATGGCCAGGAGTTCGCAGTCCGAAATGGTGTAGTTCTGTTCGGATATGGAGAATTTCTTAAAAAAAAAAAAAGGAGCAGGGCAACATTTTCCTGCTGGGGGAGGTCTGGGAAAGAATGGCCCCAGCCCCTACAGCAGAGACATCCACTTCCACAAAGAAAGGACGTAACGTACCAGGGCAATGTAGCATGGGGTATGATAGAAAAGCCTCCTTAAGCTTTGACAAGGCCAGTCGGGCCTCGGGTGACCAGTTGTGGATGTCTATCCCCTTTTGAATGAGGCTAGAGTAATTCTGGATGAATTGTTGATAATAATTTGCAAAACCCAAGAACCTCTGGTGGGCCTTGAGGCTCATGGGTTGTGGCCACTTTTGGATAGCAGCAGATTTGGCTGGGTGTATTTGGAGTCCCGAGGATGAAATTGTGTATCCCAAGAAGAGAAGGGTCATCTTCTCAAAGGAACACTTTTCCATTCCTGGCCGGTTAAATAGCGCTGAATATCGACTGGATGGTGATTTGCTTAATTTTATACAGAATCCGTGTCCAAGCAAGATTTTAACTACTTTTCTCAGAATTTTCTTGGTTAATGTTTTCATTCACTAGGTTACCCTAACCTAGGGATTCCCCATCTTTTTCTGGCCAATATTCAGCACTATTTAACTGGCTATTTAGCCGGCTAAGCACTAATATTCAGCGCAGGATAGCCGGTTTTCTCCATTGAATATCAGCAGTTAGCGCATAGAGGCTAATTGGATATATCTTGTGATATAAAAAGAACCCGAATTATAGCTACGTCATGCAAGGTTCCACGTTAGGAGTTATGGACCAAGAAAGAGATCTGGGTGTTGTCATCGATAATACACTGAAACCTTCTGCTCAGTGTGCTGCTGCGGCTCGGAAAGCGAATAGAATATTGGGTATTATTAGGAAAGGTATGGAAAACAGGTGTGAGGATGTTATAATGCCATTATATTGCTCCATGATGTGACCGCACCTTGAGTATTGTGTTCAATTCTGGTCGCCGCATCTCAAGAAAGATATAGTGGAATTGGAAAAGGTGCAGCGAAGAGCGACTAAAATTATAGCGGAGATGGGATGACTTCCCTATGAAGAAAGACTAAGGAGGCTAGGGCTTTTCAGCTTGGAGAAGAGACGGCTGAGGGGAGACATGATAGAGGTATATAAAATAATGAGTGGGGTGGAATAGGTGGATGTGAAGCGTCTGTTAACGCTGTCCAAAAATACTAGGACTAAGGGGCATGCGATGAAACTACAGAGTAGTAAATTTAAAACAAATTGGAGAAAATGTTTCTTCACCCAACGCGTAATTAAACTCTGGAATTCGTTGCTGGAGAACGTGGTGAAGGCGGTTAGCTCGGCAGAGTTTAAAAAGGGGTTAGACGGTTTCCTAAAGGACAAGTCCATAAACCACTACTAAATGGACTTGGGAAAAAGCCACAATTCCGGGAATAACATGTATAGAATGTTTGTACGTTTGGGAAGCTTGCCAGATGCCCTTGGCCTGGATTGGCCGCTATCGTGGACAGGATGCTGGGCTCGATGGACCCTTGGTCTTTTCCCAGTGTGGCATTACTTATGTACAGGTAACTGTAAATATTCAGCCAATTGGACCGCCTAAATAGCAGTCCTATCTTTGGCCACTATAAACTTAACTGGCCAGTGCTGAATATTAACGGTCAGTTGTTTAAGCTGGCCAAAAAAAAACCCACCCGGATATTCAATGCTGGTTACCCCATGATTGTGGCCAAATAAAATTTTGTGACTCTGGAAGTACAAAATAATGATTAATCAATGGAAAGCCTACTAAGTTTGTGACCCCAAAGAAAGGTTTTGTAACCCCATTTGTGGTCCCGCCCCACAGTTCAGGAAGTTCTACCCTAACCCCAATATATTGGGTAACAGTAAAGCATACAGTTGGAGACTGTAATTAAGCAAAATTGTAGCATGTCATAGAAATTCATCTGCAGATAGTGAAATAAGATATTTTGATGGTGGGCTTACTTGTATATTATATCAAAACATACATTCAAGTGAAAATTCTGCAAGAAGAATTGTCTCTACATACATTTTACAATGCATTTATTTATTTTTTTGTTTAGGTGAATGGTATAAAGAACAATCTCCCAGTTCATCTGGTTAATGGAAAGCTCCGTGCTGATATGCAAGGCATTCATGTCATCATAACATCACGTGATGGCTTGATAGTGAGCTGGGACTACATCTTTAGTGTCACAGTCACTGTCCCTTCAAAATATAGGAATCAACTTTGTGGACTGTGTGGAAACTACAATGGGGATGAGAGCGATGACTTCAGACTTCCTGATGGCATTCAGACTAATGATCCTGCACATTTTGGCTCTGCTTGGGCACTTGCGGTTGCTAATGATACCTGTGAGCATGGCTGTGGTGGAGCTGGTGATCCCTGCCCAGAGTGTTATGAACAGAAGAGGAACGTTTTCAAATCCGACATTTACTGTGGCCTTCTCATGGCAGTCAACGGACCTTTCAGTGACTGTTATCAGACTGTGGACCCTGCTCTTTATTTTGACTACTGTATCTACGATGTCTGTATGACTGATGGGGAAAAAAGTGTCCAGTGTGAGATTATCCAGAGGTATGTGGCCAGATGCCAAGCAGCTGGCATCACTATCCAGCCCTGGAGAAGCCCTTCTTTCTGCCGTAAGTTCCTTATTCTTCGCGATAAAACCCTTGAAAGACTGACAGAGAGTTTATCTTGTGCAATACAAGTACATCTCATTTTCAGGATATGCTCGCTAGTCCCAGCTCTTTCTTTCTTTTTATGTGTTAAGTCGATTATACCAATGTTAAATTACTAGCAGCTGCACTAAAGATGGGTAAAAAACAACAAGGCAACAGATGTGCAAACTCCAACATGGAAAACAAAACAAGCAGATCAATGAAAATAAAAAACGAATGTTTATTGGAACAAATATTTCTTAAACAGAAACTAGAATGATGACTGACACAGGCCGTGTTTCACCCACACAAGGGCTGCGTCAGGTCTATGTGGTTTATGTAAAACTCTTCACCACCATAAATGAAAAAGGCACCATTTCAGATAAAATAACAGCAAAGTGACATAACGCTCTCCAGAAAACAGCAACGTGTACTCTACCAAACAGCAATGTCGCTAAAGTGAAGTAGATCTCTGCTTTCTGTTCTCTCTCTCGATCATAGGAGCCAACGTTTCAAAATTATTGGGGGTGCTCAGCCCAATGGAAATGGCCCCTCCCTGGACACATACAAGGAATTTTCTCAATACTGGGGGTGCTCAAGCACCCACAGAGTCGGCTCCAATGCTCTCGATTGTGACATGCCATATTTCAACCAAAAGTTCCCCAAAGGGGGAACAGGCACAATGTACAACACAATGAAAATATTTAAAATTTTTATATATAAATATAAGATCACTCCATGTGTCATTCATGAAAATATGGAGCTGAATGGCTACTATTAACTCACTGGTGACTACAGTCACACATCCCTCCTAAATGTGAACTTAATCAATCAAATAAATAATGAGTCCTGGACCTCCCACGAGGTCTGTGATTTGGAACTTAGTGCTTAATTAAATGTGCCCAAAAAGCAAATAGTCTCTATTGAAAATTTAACATTTTAAACTCCATAAATGAATCACATAGCTGTGGCAGACTAAAACTCTGCTGCTCAACGAGGTACCCCGTTTCGTTTAACTTCTTCAGGAGCATTCATTGCAGGAAAAATGTCCATAACTATCATGCCATCCAACTCTAGAATGCGATTAAACTAGGCTATAAAGATAGCAGGTGTAAATTTCAAAACCTGACATATTTCAAATACTACATTAAAAGTTAAGGGGTTCTTTTACTTAGGTGCGCTAATGATTAGCACATGGTAAATGCTAAGAAGTCCATTTTATACCTATAGACATCTTAGCATTTAGCACATGCCAATCATCAGCACACCTTAGTAAAAGGCCCACTAAATATAGAATACTGTCCTAACCAGACGAAGGTGGTTTGGCCTCTGAAAGCTAACTGAACAATATGTTTACTACTACTAATCATCATTTCTATAGCGCTACAAGGTATACGCAGCGCTGTACACCATACACAAAAGACCTAGTCCAATAGAAAACTATCACCTTATTTTCCATTTTCAATTTATATTTAATTTGTAATATCTCACTTTTTTTGAAATTTACACCTATTTTTATATTTTCCACAGAACAGGGGGGCAAACAACACTGTTTCTGTGGTGGTGAATTGTGTTCAGTTTAATTTAATGCCCATTATAATCCTATGGGTGTCTTGGCGTTTACCGCCGACTGATTTCTACCGTGAGTTAAAAATGCTGCCAAGGTTTCCTTTTCCATGTATCACTTTCCTCTCTCCTCCTGTCTTCTTCACATCCTTCATTACATCCGGCATTGATCTTTTCCTTTCAGTTTCTTCCATTTATTTTTCTGCCTCTGTCCAGGTTTCATTATTACTAACCAGTCTTCAATTTTCCTCTTTACTGCATCTACCTAAATTTTTCCATCTCTTTCCCTCACCTTGATCCTCTCATTTCCCTTCCTCATATTCCCCAGACTTTCATTAATGCTGTCCTCTCCTCCTTCCATCCTCTCTTTCCCTATTCCATCTTGTGTCTCTTTCCTTCCCCCCTCTCTCCCTTTATTTCATCCAGCGTCTCCTCCTTCTCTCTCCCTCTTCAATCCAGCATCTCTGCTCTTTCTCCCTCCCCCTTTCATTCAGCATCTCCCCCTCTCTCTCTCCCTTCCACACACTGATTCCCTCTCTCTCCGTTTCCATTCAGTATCTCTCCTTTCCTTCCATTCACTGTCCCCCCTCTCTCTCTCCTCTTCCATCCTGTGGCTCTCCTTTCTCCCCTTCCATTGAGAATATCCTCTCTCACTCCCCCTTCCCTGCTACAGCCATCCAAGATCTCCTCTCTCTCTCTCCCCTCCCTGCCCTGGATATCCAGGATCTCCTTTGTCTCTCTCTATCTTGTACCCTCACCATCCAACATCATCCCTCTGTTTCTCTGCCTCCCCCCACCCTCTCTCCCTCTCCTGGGCACCCAGGAGCTCTTCTGTCTGTCTGTCTCTTATGCCCTCACCATCCAACATCACCCCTCTGTTTTTCTGCCTCTGCCCACCCCCCCCCCCCCTCCCCTGGGCATCCAGGATCTCTTCTATCTGTCTCTCTTATGCCCTCACCATCCAACATTACCCCTCTGTTTTTCTGCCTCTGCCCACCCTCCCTCCCTGTCCTGGGCATCCAGGATCTCTTCTATCTCTCTCCTATGTCTCACCATCCAACACCGCCCCTCTGTTTTTCTCCCTCTGCCTGCCTGCCTGCCCGCCCTCCCTCTCTGCCCAGGATGTCTTCTGTCTCTCTCTTATGCCCTCACCATCCAACATTGCCCCCCCCCCCCACCACCACCACCACCTCTTTCTTCCCCATTTATCATTGCCCTTCTGGCTATTATTCCCCAGTATCCAGCATTAACTTGTCTCTCTCATCTCTCCATAAAGCATGGCCTGTTTCTTCCCCAATACTCCTCTTTTTCCCTCCCCCCATTATGCAGCATAGTCCCCATCTTTCTTCCCCTCATTGCACCATTGACCCTTCTCTCTCCCTTTCCCTCCCCATTCTCTCTCTTGCTTTCTTTCCTCCCTGCTCCCTCTGGTGCTCTTTAAAACTTCCCCAGCCCACTTGCCTCGAGTTTACAGCCACCTGGAAGAACCGCGAGTTTCCCTACCCTGCTTCTCATTCACTCTCCTCTCTCCCCCTGCCACCACCGTTGCAGCATAACAAAATGAAAACATGAATCGGTCTGTAGCCCTGTGCGTGCTGCTACCAACTTCCCTCCTCATCCCTGGAGAAACCGTGAGTCACCCTGCTTTTTGCTCACTAGCTCTCCTCCTCTCTTTCCCCTGCCACCCAGCTGTAGAACAAAATGAAACCATGTGCTGCTGCTAGCTTCCCTGTTATGTTATCAGGGATTTATCTCTTGCCAACTCTCAATATATTAGGTACCACACGAGTTACAATTGGTAACAGGAAGTTACATCCAGTGTTGCCAGGTACTTGGCCCCGAAACCCGCCCAAAAAGTTCACACCCCACCCCCGCCGTCATGAACCCCGCCCCGCCGTCATCGACTCCGCCTCCACCGTCATCAACCCCCGCCTCCTATGTCATCGGCCCCGCCCAAAACGTCACTAGCCCCGCCCAAAATGTTACTAGCCCCGCCCAAACCGGCCCGAAAAAACGCACAAAAACCACCGAAAAAACCCCAAAACCAGCCCAAAAAACCGTGACCCGCGGCGGGCAAAAATTTCCCGCCATGGGTCGTGGAAAACCGCCCAATTGGCAACCTTGGTTACATCATGAGAGGAGGGAGGAGAAGGGAATCTGGAAGCAGTGTGTCCCTGCCCATTCCCTGGAGTAAAATGTGACACATGTCTAAATATTGTGTTTAGATGTTTCCAAACATCAAGACACATCAAAACTCCTAGAGTCGAGACATCTATGTCACCCTCTTGTTGATTCTCAGCCAATACATTATGAGATAGGTAATAACAATTTGAGATCCAAATAACCTCAGGACAACATAGGTAAAGTCTTAGTCTTGTAGATCCTGGCATATACACCAGTCTAACTTTTTGCATATCACTTAGAACCTAAATAATGGGGATTAGAGACAGAAAAAGGACTGGATATTAGAGACAGAAACAGCCACAGGACAGAAAGAGGACTGGACTAACAAATATAAAGAACAGAATAGGTAAAGTTAATACATCCCTAAAATACTGCCTGAGCAAAATCTCAGGGGGTAAAAGGTGAGTAACAGGAAATTGCAATACACATATATTCTTAGCTCTAAGATGATTCTCTAGAGCTTCCATTTTAAAATGCATTGGAAGTCTAATCATGAATGCTTGAAGTCTCCGACTCCACAGCCCTCACACTGCCATTCAGCTGCACCAGCCCGCAATATGCCTTTCCTGCTGGAGGCAGAGAAATACTGGCTCTGTTACACCTCTTGTTATACTGAGAGTTCATTCTGGTTAGAAGTATTACTCTGCCTCCATGTGCTGATAGGAGGGCACAACCTGATTGTCTGGACTGGTTTGGCAGGCTGTAAAGGGAATTAGTCACTACAAGACTCAAACATTTATAGCAGGTGATTCCTATCTGGGTTCCCACATGAATGACAGCACTGGGTTTATCCAGCTTGCTAAATGTTGACTTGCTTTTCAATATCCAGTCCTCTTTTTGTCCAAATAGTCCAAATAGTAGTAGTCCTTTTTCTTAAAAATTGTCTTTATAGATGCCCTTCTCCAAAACTAAATTTTATGCACAGCTGGTGAAAAGCAATAACAGGCAGCAATAAAACCAAAACAACTCAGTCTCATTTCTTAGGAATCACCCCTCCTCCTCTGTACCAGGTGATTCTTCTAGCAGGGACAACTACATTCAGTTTCTTCTGTGAGTTTCCTCTTCAGCCTTCCAGACTTTCACCCATGGGCGTAGACTGGGGGGGGGGGGAGAGGGGGAGCAGTGCCCCCCCAAACGACGACGACTTACCCGAAGTTGCTTCAGCGAACTGGCGAGCGGGGTGCCAGTAGTAAAAGCAACAAGCAGGCACGCTCGTCTCCGTCCGCTTCCCTGCCCTCTCAGCCAGGGTTGCCAGGTGGAAAATTTTTTGCCAGCCCAATCCAGCCCCAAAACCAGCCCAAAACCCGCCCAAACACAAACCCCGCCCCTAACACCCCCACCCCCGCGTCATCACCCCGCCCCCGCCGTCATCAACCCAGCCCCCGCCGTCACCGGCCCCGCCTCCCCGTCATCGGCCCCGCCTCCCACGTCACCGGCCCCGCCTCCCCGTCATCGGCCCCGCCTCCCACGTCACCGGCCCCGCCTCCCACGTCACTAACCCCGCCCAAAACGTCACTAACCCCGCCCAAAAAAACGTCACTAACCCCGCCCCCCCGCGGCCGAAAAAACCGCCCTGAAGCCCAAAAACAGCCCAAAAAACCGCAACCCGCCGCGGGCAAAAATTTCCCGCGGCGGGTCGCGGAAAACCGCCCAATTGGGCGGTAAAACCGCCCACCTGGCAACACTGCTCTCAGCGTCCCGCCCGAAAGGAAATGACATCAGAGGAAGGCGGGATGCAGAGAGGGCAGGGACGCGGACGGAGACAAGTGTGCCTGCTTGCTGCTTTTACAACCTCCGCTCGGCCGCCCGCCCACCCGTTTGCCGCTGGAGAGTGGAAATGCTGGCTCCTGTCCAGTCCACTGTATGGAAGGAAGCCATTTGGTAAATCTCTGCTTCTACTCCCCCGCATAGCCATTGCCGTTCACTCAAACACAGCAAGCAAACCTGTGAGCTGCTGCATCCACGTTGTCGTTCTTTATGGGAGATGCTGCGAAGGGGGAGAGTGGGGTGGGGGAGACGCTGGATAGAATGGGGAAGGGGATGGATAGAAACAAGAAAGGGGGTGGGTAAATACTACTGAAGAGGAAGAGGGAGTGCTGGGTAAGGAGGAAAGAAGGAAGGAAGGAAGGGAGAAAGAGCTGGCTTGATATTCCCAAAAAAGCCAGCTCTTTTTCCCTTCCTTCCTCCATATTAGCATATTCATTTGCGCATATATATATATATACAAATGAATATGCCAATATGCTCCGCCCCATCCTTTGCCCCCGCAAATGAAAGTCAAACTATGCCCATGCTTTCACCCAGTCTCCTCTTTTGTCTGAAAGAAACTCACATAAAATACATTCCACAAATAGTTAACATTTCTCACCTTATAGCAGTTGGGCAGAGTACCTGAATATGTCTAGACCTGGGTCTTTTCCTCTAAAAAATTGACAAATCACATCAGGCTTTTAGGGCAAAGGCACTTAGAACAAAGATTTAAAATTTCCCAAATCGTCTCCTGGTGTATGCACCAGTTTTACTTTTTGTATGTCGCTTAGAACCCAAATAATGGGGATTAGGTGACTAACAAATATAGGGGTCCTTTTACCAAGCTGTGAGAAAAAGAGCCCTGCGCTAGCTGCGGGGCCATTTTTCCCGTATGCCAGGGCCCTTTGTACCCCAGCGGGTAAAAAAGCCCCCAGACACACATGGCCATGCGGTAAGAGAACTCTTACCGCATGGCCATGCGGCAGGGAGTCCTTACCACCATCCATTGAGGTGGCAATAGGGGCTCCAGCGCTAACCTGGTGGTAACTGGGCAGCGCAATGCCCAATTACCTCCAGATTTGTGCCACTCAAGCCATTTCCGGGTTTTTCTTTTTCCCTCGGAAATGCTGCGTGCTGAGGGCGGGACTACCGCCGGCAGCCGCGTTGGGCCAGTGGTAGTTCCAGAAGAGTGAGCGGTAAGCCCGCATTAGGCTTACCACCACTCTGTAAAAGGGCTTCATCAGTGGTGTGCTGGACCGGCTCGCAAGAGCCGGGTGTTAAATTTTGTTCCGACTTGCGAGCCGGTTGTTACTAAGTGCGAGCCGGCTCTCCTTCCTTCCTCCCTCCCTCCGGATCCGGTCCCTCACCTGAGTCACCCTTGTCCATCGAATTCTTCGGGGCAGGCAGTCTTGCCTGCCCGCTGCCGGCGCTGACCCTCCCCCGCTGCCAGTTTGCTCTTTAAAAATGGCCACCGAGACTTCCAGAGGTGACCTCGCAAGACTTCTGCTGAAGTCTTGGAGGCCGCCCTTGTAAGTCTCGGCGGCCATTTTGAAGAGCGATCCGGCAGTGGGGGAGAGTCAGCGCCAGCAGCGGGCAGGCAAGACTGCCTGCCCCGAAGAATTCGCTGAACAACTCAGGAGGGGGTGACAGGGGAGAGAAGGAAGTCACTGGACATGGGTGGCTGGAGGGGGGCAGGGGAGAGAAGGGAGTCGCTGGACATGGGTGGCTGGAGGGGGGGCAGGGGAGAGAAGGGAGTCGCTGGATATGGGTGGCTGGAGGGGGGCAGGGGAGAGAAGGGAGTCGCTGGATATGGGTGGCTGGAGGAGGAAGGGGGCAGGGGAGAGAAGGGAGTCGCTGGACATGGGTGGATGGAGGGAAGGGTAGGGGAGAGGAGGGTCACTGGTTATGGGTGCATGCAGGGCAGGGAAGAG
This sequence comes from Microcaecilia unicolor, assembly GCF_901765095.1. Lineage (NCBI taxonomy): Eukaryota > Metazoa > Chordata > Amphibia > Gymnophiona > Siphonopidae > Microcaecilia > Microcaecilia unicolor. Next base: position 98,577,945 of record NC_044038.1, read on the forward strand.
GAGGGTCGCTGTGTATGGGTGCATGCAGGGCAGGGGGAGAGAAGGGTCGCTGGACATGGGTGGATGGAGAGGAGGGGAGAAAGAAGAAATGCTGAACATGGATGGAGGGGAGGGAAGAGTGAGGAAGGAGATGAGATGAGGGAAAAGGAAGAGCTTGGGATAGATTTATTGTAATGGGAGGAGAGAATGAGGCATTGGGTTTTTGCCTTGTAAAGCTTGAACTTAAATGCGTTCACCCAATTGGCCATGATGGCAAAACTGTTTTGAATTGCGTCTGAGATTTCGGCTAAGGAAGATCTGAAGGGAATCAGGGGCGTATCTGGACTCGGGCGGTAGAGGGGGCCAGAGCCAGAGGGAGGGGGCACATTTTAGCCCCCCCCCCCCCAGGCACCAACAACCCCCCCCCCCCCGCCACCAACGACTCTCTCACCCCCCTCCCGCCGCCAACCCTCCCCCGCTGCCGGTGCCAGCATACCACCCAGATGGCCAAAGATAGAGAATAGTCTTTTGTGCAGTCTTATCTGGCCACTTAGCTATGTTATGGCCTGTACCCACAGACCAGCTACTCCCTACTCCACTGCCTAGTTTTGACATGGGCAATTAGAGCCAATATCCAGTGCACTGCCACTAAATATCAGCAGCTAGACCATTCAGCATGGCTTAGACTGACAGGAACCTCTACTGCTTCCTTAAATCACATTATTGACCCCAATAGTAATCCCTTGAAAGTTTTATTCTTATATGACGCTCTAAAAGTGCCTGTATGCTTCTTAAAGATTAAGCTGTAAAGTTTTAATGAAAGATTCTGAACAACCTAAAGCATTACTACTACTACTACTACTACTACTTAGCATTTCTATAGCGCTGCCAGGGTTACGCAGCGCTGTACAAGTTTAACATGGGGAAGGACAGTCCCTGCTCAGGAGAGCTTACAATCTAAAGGTTACAAACTATGTAGTCAGTGTAGGTAGCTTACAATCTAAAGGTTATACACTAAGTAGCTTACAATCTAGAGGTTACAAACTATGTAGTCAGTGTAGGTAACATGAATGGGGAAGGTGGTTAGGCGCCAAAGGCAAGGGAGAAGAGATGGGCTTTGAGTAAGGACTTGAAGATAGGCAGGGAGGGTGCATGGCGTATGGGCTCGGGAAGTCTGTTCCAGGCATAAGGTGATGCGAGGCAGAAGGGGCGGAGTCTGGAGTTAGTGGTGGTAGAGAAGGGTACAGATAGGAGTGATTTGTCCTGAGAGCGGAGGTTACGAGTGGGAACATACGGGGAGAGGAGGGCAGAGAGGTAGTGGGGGGCTGCAATTGAGTGCACTTGAAGGTCAATAGGAGAAGCTTGAACTGTATACGGTAGCGGATTGGGAGCCAGTGAAGCGACTTGAGGAGAGGGGTGATATGAGAGTATCGGTTCACGCGGTAGATAAGACGTGCGGCGGAATTTTGGACAGATTGAAGGGGGGATAGATGGCTGAGCGGGAGGCCAGCGAGAAGAAGGTTGCAATAGTCAAGGCGAGAGGTAACGAGCGAGTGGACGAGGGTTCGGGTGGTCTGTTCAGAGAGGAAAGGGCGAATTTTGCTAATATTATAGAGGAAGAAGCGACAGGTCTTAGCTGTCTGCTGGATATGGGCAGAAAAGGAAAGGGAGGAGTCGAAGATGACTCCGAGATTACGGGCTGAAGAGACAGGGAGGATGAGGGTGTTGTCAACAGAGACGGAAAGTGGGGGAAGAGGAGAAGAGGGTTTGGGTGGAAAAACAAGGAGCTCAGTCTTTGCCATGTTCAGTTTCAGATGCCGGTTGGACATCCAGGCAGCGATGTCTGAGAGGCAGGCCGAAACTTTGGCCTGGGTTTCGACTGTGATGTCGGGAGTGGAGAGATAAAGCTGAATGTCATCAGCATAGAGATGGTACTGGAAACCATGTGATGAGATCAGCGAGCCCAGGGAAGAGGTGTAGATCGAGAAAAGAAGCGGTCCAAGGACAGATCCTTGAGGAACCCCAACAGAGAGTGGGATGGGGGTGGAAGAAGTGCCATTAGAAAATACTCTGAAGGTGCGTTGGGAAAGGTACGACGAGAACCAGGAGAGGACGGAACCCTGGAACCCGAATGAGGACAGTATGTCAAGAAGTAAATTGTGATTGACGGTGCCAAAGGTGGCCGATAGGTCGAGGAGGATGAGGATGGAATAGTGACCTTTGGATTTGGCAAGGAACAGGTCGTTGCAGACTTTGGAGAGTGCTGTTTCTGTCGAGTGTAGTGGGCGAAACCCGGATTGAAGCGGATCGAGGACGGCCTGAGAGGAGAGGAAATCAAGGCAGAAGCTGTGGACAGCGCGTTCAAGTATTTTGGAGAGGAAGGGTAGAAGAGAGATGGGGCGGTAGTTGGAGGGACAGCTAAACTACACAGTACGAAGGATCCTGAAGGCACCTTCTAGGATCCCTGTCCAGTAGTATAATCGCTATCATGCAGTACTATAACGGCCGATAAAAAGCAGAGAGAGATCTCCCCTGCGCTGAGAATCAGAATCGCTAACATGACAAAGCCCACACGTGGACGCAACGAAAGCTGCCGCGCGCTGACTCATCCCTTGAACCAGAGTTAGAAGCAAATACTACATTCAGACGTTTTATTTTCTTGTTATTTTTATCTTTTAAAGGCGCTCTTTCTAAAATAAATGCAAATGAATATCACCGAGCTCCAAAACCCTAGTAACGTGATAAGCCACGTGTCGGATGCAGCAGGGTCTGTAATGAAGTGGCTTAGCCCAAGTCCAAGTACCTCCAAGGATGAGCTCAAGCGGCAGGCCGTATTTTGCGGAAAGAATATTTCCGTTGGTTACACTAGTGAATGGAACGTTCCCGCTCCCAGAGTTCAGCCGCATGGTAAAAGTGAAAGCAATTCCCGTGAGCTACAGAGAAGGAGGTGGATTACCTCTCTCATCATTGTCAGAGTGAGACTGAATGTCCTATTCACAAAATGCACTGAACTAAATAAATCAAACTACTGGCAATTCCACGTTTCAAATAAGTATCATTGGAGCCAGGCCTTTGCTGGCGGAGGACCCCAACCCCCCGCCAGCCGAGGTCCTCTCTTTCATTGCAGGCTGCAAGTTGCTAAGCTTCCTGTTCTTCTGAGTCTGACATCCTGCACGTACAACGCGCAGGACGTCAGACTCAGAAGAACAGGAAGCTTTGCAACTTGCAGCCTGCAATGGAAGAGAGGAGCTTGGCTGGCGGGGGTTGGTGTCCCCCGCCAGCAAAGATCAGCAACGGGTTGGCGGCGGGAGGGGAGGGGGTGAAGAGGGTCATCGATAGGGGGGTCCAGGCCAAAATCTGCGGGGGCCCAGGCCCCTGTGGCCCCATGCAGATACGCCCCTGATGTAGATAGTTACATCATCTGCATAGATGTAAGGGTTCAGGCCATTGTTGGATAAGGCTGTTGCAAGTGGAGTTATCATAATGTTAAATAGTGTTATTGATAGGGGGGAGCCCTGAGGAACTCCACATTGAGATCTCCAAGGTGGCAAAATAGAGGAATGGACTTTAACGTGATAGGATCGAAATGAGAGAAATCCTCAAAACCATTCTAAAACATTACCTCCAACACCAAATTCAGCTAATAAAGTAAGAAGGAGGCTGTGGTCAACCATATCAAAAGCGCTGGACATATCAAATTGTAGGAGTAAGATGCTTTTCCCAAATGATATTTCCTTCTTCAAGTTGGATAGGAGTGTGACCAGTAGTGTTTCGGTACTATGTTGAGACCGGAACCCGGATTGGGAGGCATGGAGAATTGAAAATGTATCCAAATAATCAGTGAGCTGAACATTGACCATGCTTTCCATAGTCTTTACTAGTAACGGGATTGTTGCAACAGGGCAGTAGTTAGATATAAGGCTAGGTTTGGACTTCAGGTCCTTAGGGATTGGTGTAAGGAGAATGCGACCATGATCACTGGGGAAGAGGCCTTGCTGGTGCATGAAGTTCAGATAGGACGCGAAGTCAGCAATAAAACACTTAGGCGCCGAAATTAGTAAGTAATTTGGGCAGCTATCCAATTTGCAGTGTGTTTTTGAAAATTTGCTGATGGCTTGAGAGACCTTCTCAGTTGGAACCGGCTCAAAAGGTAGTCCAAAAGTGATCAGCTGGAAATTGGTCAAGTGGTAGCGCATGGTCAATGAGGAAATCAATTGAGTTATAGATATAATTTATCTTTAAATACTTCCAGAATGTATTAGAAAAAGTAATTTTGACACAACAGGCCGCAGCTGTTGGTGGGGAGGCCCAGGGTTAGCTCCACTACCCCGGGCATGTGGCGGGGTACCCAAGCCTGAGGGAGTAAGCTAGGCAGCCTGGATGGCTGCGCTTACGATTGAGCTACCTTGCTTTGCGGCGGGAGCTCGGTATACGATTGACCAGTCTTGCTAAATTGCGGTGGACTAGGTAGGCTAGTAAGCTAAAAGGCTGACTGGCTTGGGTATGTATTTAAAAATAAAGCTGCGGCCAAGTTGTACCATTTCAGGAAATACCTTGAGCATGGTATCAGAAGATTGGAGGGTGGCCAATGTGAAATCAATTTTTAAAAAAGGTTCCAGAGGTGATCCGGGAAATTATAGACCGGTGAGCCTGATATTGGTGCTGGGCGAAATGATAGAGACTATTATAAAGAACAAAATTACAAAGCATATTCAAAAGCATGGATTAAGGAAACAAAGCCAACATGGATTTAGTGAAGGGAAATCTTGCATCACCAATCTACTGCATTTTTTGAAGGGGTGAACAAACATGTGGATGAAGGTGAGCTGGTTGATATTGTGTATCTAGATTTTCAAAAGGCATTTGACAAAGTATCTCATGAAAGACTCCAGAGGAAATTGGAGAGTCATAGGATAGGAGGTAGTGTTCTATTGTGGACAAAATATAGAAAACAGAGAGTTGGGTTAAATGGTCAGTATTCTCAATGGAGAAGGGTAGATAATGGGGTTCATCAGCTGTCTGTGCTGGCACTGCTGCTTTTTAACATATTTATAAATGATCTACAGATGGGAGTAACTAGTGAGGTAGTTAAATTTGCTGACTATACAAAGTTATTCAAAGTTGTTAAATCGCAAGAGGATTTTGACAAATTACAAGAGCACCTTATGAGACTGGGAGACTGGGCATCCAAATGGCAGATGACGTTTAATGTGAACAAGTACAAAGTTATGCACGTGGGAAAGAGGAACCTGAACTATAGTTACATGATGCAAAGTTCCACATTAGGAGTCACTGACCAGGTGTCAGGCCTCCCAAGAGAAAACTGGATTCGTGAGCCCTTGAACCACTGCCGTAGAGCGGCAGTGGCAGGCAAAAACCCCCAACCAGCACTGGGCTAAACACACCAACAAGACAGGGGCTGCAGATGTAGAGAAGCAAAGCAGGAACACACTGGACTAGAACACCAGGACTGGAACAAGACTTCACCTACACTTGACCGCCGTTCCCTAGGGGTTTAGCCCCTAGGTGCGGGCAACCAGCAGGACTTACAGGATACAGGAACACACAAAAGGAATAGGACTCCAAAGCAAGCTTGATTAAACAGGGACCAGGAATCAGGACTCAGAACCGAGGGTACTTGCTCAGATAACAAGATACACAACAAGCTTGCACAAACAGGGACTGAGGGAAAAGGCAGAGGGGAACTAGAGACATAAAATAAGACAGACAAAGCAGAACACAAAGCTAGGTTACAACTACAAACTAATACTATAGCATAAACAGAAGGGTGAACACAAGGCAGCCACTGTCACGGTGGTGCCCAGGTTCCTTGCTCTCAGTCATCTCGCCCCCCTGGTGGTTAGACCTGGTGGCTGCTTTGAACTGATGGCTTACCGTTTCCCATGTTCCAGAAGATATGCTGGTCTGGTCCGGATCTTCCAGCCTTCCAGATTATTTTGGGAGTTTTTTGGAACTAAGCAGTACCCGTACCTGGTGAACTCCCTTGTATGCTGCTTTTATTAACCACCTGGGAAGGTCTCTAGTTTGCCTTGCAACAGAGGTCCTCAGAGGAGTTTCCTTTGGTGAGAGTTTGTTGCAGTGCTGCTGTGCTATTTCCTGATTGTGGCTTTGACCCTGCTTGTCTCCTGGTTTATTCTTCTGTCTGCTGCCCGCCCAGACCCAGCTTGTTTTCTGTTTTTTTCTGCTGCTTGCTGCCTGCCTGGAACCCCGGTGTGTTTTCTGGAAGTTACCTGCTGATTGCCAGCCAGCTGCTGTTCCTGCAGTTCTGCCGCCTTGCCCTATCTGGTAAGTCCTGTCGGCCGCCTGCACCCAGGGGCTCAACTCCTGAGGAACAGCGGTTAAGTTCAGGTGAAGTTTGGGCTGAATTCCTGTCCTGCTTGCTCCAGCTTGCGTTGTCTCGGCTGCAGTCCTCGCCTGGTAGTTCCAGTCCTGAAGTTGCTGGTACGTCTGTTCTGCCTTGTCTGTGTTTGGGTGATCTCTCCTGCCGCTGCCACCCTTCGGCAGTGGCCCAAGGGCTCACTAAACCCGAGGTTCCACGAGAAGCGTGACAGCCACAAAACACACAGAGAAACACTGGAGAGAAACAGACTCACCATAGAGTACTGCAACCGGAGAGAACCGCAGATAAGAAAGCAAATAGAATGTTAGGTATTATTATGAAAGGAATGGAAAACAAAAATGAGAATGTTATAATGCAACCACACCTGGAATACTGTGTGCAATTCTGGTCACCACATCTCAAAAAAGATATAGTAGAATTAGAAAAGGTACAGAGAAGGGCGACGGAAATGATAAAGGGGATGGGATGACTTCCCTATGCGGAAAGACTAAAGTGGCTAGGGCTCTTCAGCTTGGAGAAAAGATGGCTGAGGGATATATGATAGAGGTCTATAAAATAATGTGTGGAGTGGAACGGGTAGACGTGAATCACTTGTTTACTGTTTCCAAAAATACTAGGACAAGGGGTCACGCAATGAAGCTACAAAGCAGTAAATTTAAAACAAATCAGAGAAAATAATTCTTCACTCAATGTGTAATTAGACTCTAGAATTCGTTGCCAGAGAAATTGGTAAAAGCAGTTAGCTTAGCAGGATTTAAAAAAGGTTTGGATAGTTTCCTAAAGAAAAGTCCATAAGCCATTTTTAAAATGGATTTGGAGAAAATCCACTGCTTATTTCTACGATAAGCAGCATAAAATGTATTGTACTGTTTTGGTATCTTGCCAGGTATGTTCAATCTTTTTTATTAAAAGTAATATAAATTCAGTACAAGATACAACATCCATAACTTTTCTTTGTTAACATTCCCCTTTACCCACCTCCCTCCCTCCCTCCTCCCCTAACCCCCTCCCCCCTTTTCCCCCTTCCCTCCCTGCTAACCCCCTCCTGTCTGAACGATCACCTATATGGGTACCATTAAAAGTTCAACAGTCTGCTCCTGGCGGTTGGAGTCAATGTGTTAAGAAATGGGTTCCATCTATTCTGAAACTGTAATCCAGACCGGGATTTAAAGTCTACAATTCCCATCCTTTCAACCCGCAGAAGTGTTATCATGCAGGCCCGCCATTGAGAATAGGTAGGGTAGTGCCGGGACAACAACTCAGTCAAAATCACTTGCTTAGCAACTATTATAGACTTATATACAAAAGCTGTAAGTCCTGGTGGGATGGGGTGGGTTAATATCGGGTGTCCCAATAGTAGCTTTGAGTCATATTTCCACTTTGTCTTCCAAAGTCTAGAAACATATTGTGTCAAATTTTTCCAATAACGAACTATGCCCTTGCACATCCATAGCATATTGCCAAGGGTGGCCCCAGGGTCACCACACTTAGGGCACTCCCCCCTCGGAGAGAGCCCCATGTGGAAGGCCCTTCTTGGAGAAATATACAGACGAAGTGCCACTTTATATTGTAACTCCCAGTGTGTGGCCATCACAGTGTGTTTCAACATCGTTAAAACATGGGTTTTAAATTGAGGTAATGTAAGGTCCGTAGATATATCCTGCTTCCACATATTCCACAGTCTTGCATAATCTAATTCCTTGGCAGTGTCTGATATGTCTGTGATGAAATTTCAGTGGCACTCTTTGTTGTGCCGCCAAAGAAAAGGCCGCTGCCAATTCCTCCTGTACATCCTCAGCCAGTTCCTCCCATGGCAGGGATTGCACATAATGCTGTAATTGAAGATAATGAAACCTATCCGAGGGAGGCAGTGCAAATTCCGTCTGCAGTTCTTGAAAAGATTTAATCCGCCCTTCAAGGGTAACCACCTGTGATAAGTATACCATCCCATTCCGCTTCCACCTTTGGAAGGTTGGGTATAGAAGTCCCGGCTTAAAGGCAGGATTTCCACATATTGGCAGGTACGGAGTAATTTTGGCCGAAAAGCCATGGAGTTTGCAAATCCATTTCCACACTGCTTTTGCTGATCCCAGTATTCCTGTTTTCTGTAGAACATGTGGTGGGGGAGGCCCGCTGGTATGCAAGTAACAGCTAAAGTGTATTCCAGGGCACAATTGCTCCTCAAGTAGTGTGTTTGAAAAATCGTGAGTTCCCCTGAACCAGTCATTTATGTGACGCATACCACTAGCCACAGTCATATACTTTATATTTAATAGTCCCAAGCCTCCATATTCTGTCAGGACACTCAATGTGGACATGGGAAGGCGTGGCCTCTTCCCCTTCCATAGAAAGGCTTGCACTATTTTTATCAGCTTCCTCTCTTCGGCCTTCTTTAAAAAGAGTGGAAGGGTCTGAAATACATATAACCACCCGGGGGCTATGACCATGTTGAACAAAGCAATCCGCCCCAACAGGGAAAGTGGCAAAGGTCCCCAGGCTTGTAACTGTTTTGTAGTGTCTTGTAACAACCGCTGTACATTCTGCTCATAAAGGATATTCAGATCCATGGAGATAATCACTCCCAGGTATTTCAATGAAGCCCGTGCCCATTGAAACGGGAACGTCCCGGACCACCTGGAACACACTTCTGGGGACACCGGTAAGGCTTTAGATTTGTGCAAGTTTAATGTGAAACCGGAATATTCCCCATATTGCTCAATTATCGCTAACAAGTTTCCCAGGGTTTTGGAGGGCTCTCTTAATATGACTAGTAAGTCGTCTGCATAAGCTAATATTCTCACATCATGCCCCACTAGTGTAACTCCCTATAGATCTAGAGCCGAGGAGACCTTTCGTATCAGTGGCTCCAGGGATATCAGGAATAACAAAGGGGACAGAGGGCAGCCCTGTCGTGTTCCACGGCATATTTGAAACTCAGGTTCCCTAACACCATTCACTATCACCCCTGCTCTGGGCTCCAAATAAAGTGTCCGAATTGCTCTCATAAACCATCCCTCTAGGCCCATTGTCGCTAGGGTCTGAAACATGAAATCCCACCCCACCCGATCAAAAGCTTTTTCGGTGTCCAAGCTCAGGATCAGGGCGGGTACCCCATCCCACTGGCTGGCCACTAGAGCGAGCAGGACTTTTCTAACATTATGAACTGACTGTCGGCCCCGCACAAACCCCACCTGCTCCGGGCCAACCAAGGATGGCAAATATTTCGCCAATCTTTCCGCCAGCATCTTTGCCAGAATTTTTATGTCAACGTTAAGCAAAGAAATCGGTCTATAGGATTCTACTTTATCGAGGGGCTTCCCTGGCTTAGAGTCTGTTATAAAAAGTAGACCGATACACATATATAAAAACAAAGAAATAATTTATTCAAACCAAGATAAAAGCAGTACCCGACGTGGCCACGTTTCGCCCTCAGGCTGCGTCAGGGGTAAACTAAAAATCAGGGGTGACCAACATACCCCTTCAAAAAAAAGCTGTGCTTGTTAACAGACACTGCTCTGGATCAAAGTGCAACGCAGAGTTAGCATACCTCGGAAAGCCTTGCTGTTCGACTACTTCCCGATGGTATTCCAACAACGCTGCCAGGGCCTCTCCCAGGAGAATTTTATAGTACTCCCCAGACAGTCCATCTGGGCCGGGTGCTGACCTTAGTTTTAGTGTCTTAATTGTCTCTTGCAATTCAGATATTGTTAAAGGTTTATTTAAATCCTCCAACTGCTCTTCTGTTAACTTGGGCAGGCCTATCTGGTGCAGGTAGTCTCATATTGCCTGTTCCGTAGGAGGTGACTCTGCCTGGTATAATGCTTTAAAATATTCCGTAAAGGCATGCCCTATCTTTTTGTTATCAGTAATAATATTCTCCCCAGGGCCTTTTAAGGAGGTCACCGTCCTCGGGGGTTCTGAATTTTTAACTAGCCTACTCAACATTCTTCCTGCCCGGTTGCCAAACCTCTGTAACTTATACTTGTAATATAAAGCTGATTTAACTTCTTTTACATGTAGTAAGCTGTTTAGTGCCACCTGAGTGGCTTTTAAATTGTCTAGAGTGACCTGTGAGGGGTGGTGTAAGTGTACCCTTTTAGCCTTTTGTAATTGCCGTTCTAACCTTAAGATACCTACTGCTCTCTTTTTATTCTTGACACTGCAGTATGCTATAATGGCACCTCGCAGTACTGCCTTGGAAGCTGACCAGAAGAGCTCAGGCTGGAGATTCGCATGCACCCTGTTCTGCTCTATATATTGTGCCCATCTCTTTTGTATATGGGTTCTAAAATGTGGGTCTAGATATAAATGGGCAGGGTATTTCCACCCTCTCCCCCCCTCAGTGTCTGCCCTAAGTTTAAGGTCAATCCACACCGGGGCATGGTCCGCAATCTCTTCCGGGCCAATAGCTGCCGCCTCTACGAGGTAAAATATAGAGCGGGCCAACATAATATAATCTAACCGAGCAAAGGTGCCGTGTGCCCATGAGCGAAGTGTATAATCCTTCTCTCCGGGATGATATATCCTCCACGGATCTACTAAGTCAAGGGTCAGATTAAATACTTGAAACTCTCTAGCTTTCGTTCCCTGGTATTGTGAAGCTATCGTGTTAGAGCAGTCCTGCCGTGGGTCAATTACTGCATTAAAATCACCTGCTACTATCAGCTCTCCCCCACCGGTCTGCAAACACTTCCCAGCTAAAAAGTTGAGGAAGTCCGCATCATAATTATTTGGTCCATATAGGACTAGCAGTATAAAACTCCTCTCTAGTAGCCATATTTTTAATAAAATATAATCCCCTTTGGGCCCTTTATCCATTACTATTGCTTTGTATGGGAGCCCTTTCCGAAATAACACTGCGACTCCCCCTTTTCTACTCTGAGGGGAGGCTGCAAACACTTCACTAACCCACAGTTTTTTTAGCTTGGCGTGTTCTGTATCTGTTAAGCGTGTCTCCTGTAAGCATGCTATATCAGCTTTGTGCCCCGCTTAATCGGGGAGGTAATGCCACCTACGTTCCAAGATAATATTCTAGTGGTCATCCTTCAAACCCCACTTTGTTCAGTGAGACTTCCCTCCATCCCCATGGCCCCACCCGCCCCCGAAATACCACCGTGGCCCCCCAGGCTCCAGGATCTTTCCACAAATCAATCTCCCCTTTGGCCTCCAAAACAACTAAATATAAACCCAACCAGTCTATTCCAGAAACATGTCGTGAACTCCGGTACCCCTTAACATCCAATGTATATATTTCCCCAGGACCCAAACCCTCCCTAATCCCCCCCCCCCTCTCTTTCCACCCTGTTGCCATCTTCCCAGGACTAGGCCCGGTAGCGACAAGAGGTCACCTGATTAGCAGAGAGCCCTCTCCCCCGTGTAAACAGTCATTTTCTTACTTACTGCAACTAATGTACTGTAATAACTGGTCTGTCAATAGAGTTCACTCCGTTTCTCAATCCCCTTCGATGATACCTTGCTCGTGCAGTCCCCGTTTTGCCTCCTCTGGGGATTTAAATGTGCTCCATTGTCCTTGAATGTAAACTTTCAACACTGCAGAGTATTGGAGAGTGAACCTGGCTTGCTTCTGAGCCAGCGTAGAACATAAAAGATGAAACTTCCATCGCTGATCCTGAACCCCTGCAGAATAGTCTTGGAACATTAACACCTGCCGGCCTTCGTGTTTTAGTTCTCCTCTGCGGATTTTAAAGCCGTTTAATATTTCCAGCTTATGTCTGTAATTAAGCACCCACGTGATTATCACATGCGGCCTGTCCTGGTTTTCTCTCTTCCGGCCTATGCGGTGCGTGCGTTCAAGCACCAGGGGCCCAAGGGAATTGGACAACGCCAGTTCTTTGGTTAGCCAGTCCGTGAGCCATACCGTTAAATTCCTATCCGGTATGATCTCTGAGATGCCCACGATCCTGACATTGTTCCTCCTGGAACGATTTTCAAGATCCTCCAGTTTGCCAATTTGTTCCTGTAACTGCTGCTTTATCTCACGCATATCCGCACTGTAACCCTGTGAATCATCTTCGAGGACCGAGACCCTAGTTTCAACATCGTCCATGCGAATCCCCAATCCCTCCAATTTGGTCTGTTAAGCATCCAGTTTTTGGTCAAGCGCGTCCCATTTCGGCTGCCATGCTCTCGCTACTGCCGTTGTTAGTTGCTCAAGCTGCGAAGGTATAAATATCTGATCCGCCTGTTGCAGTGCGTCTGCCATTTTAGAATCCGGAGTGAGCGCTTTATTCTTTTCTTTCTCCTTTTTTCCGGCCCTTAGCGCCATGGCGACTGGAGATTTGTTAACGTATTTGTCCATAAAATAATCTAGAGTGCAATCGCTGGATTTTAAATTCTTTTAGTGCAGTAATTCCACGATTACGAGGTGAGGGCTCTCGAGCTGCAGCTAAACACAGCTGCTCAGCTCATCGCGTCACGTGACTCCATCTTGCCAGGTATATGTAAACTGGATTGGCCACTGTTGGAAACAGGATGCTGGGCTTGATTGACCTCTGGTCTGTCCCAGTATGGCAACACTTATGTACTTATAGAACTGTGGCCCTAGTAAGGGGGTATGTGAGACCAAAGAAGTAGCACAGCAACAGTGGTAAAAGATGACAGGAGAACATGGGTGAAGTTTGGGTGGAAGAAAAGATATATGGTCTCACAAATTGTACGTTTCCCGATTTAGTTCCCTGCCTTCCTTCCTACTCAACTGCTGAATCCTTGCCCCCCCCCCTCCATGTTCTTAGTGAAGCTCAGCAGCCACTTCTCAGCTCTCTAAACCTGATGCTTATTCCTCAGCCATTGAAGCAGCTGCAGATAGACAGGCCAGAACACAATGGCTTAGTGTGAGTGCATGCTCCCATATTCAGGGCTGCTGGAACATGTTCTCCCACCCTGTATATGATCTCTGAACTTTCAACCTAAGACCCTCTCTGTGCTTCCAGAGCTTAGGGTGGGTATGTGACTGAGAACCTCATGTAAACTCAACAGTTGGAGGGTTGCCGCTGGCTTGAAATCTGTGAGTATCTGAAAAAATGCTGAAGTGCAGGGGATGGGGAAGTACTGCAGTACAATTCTCAGAAAACAGGAAGGTACCTGGGGCCAGGGAAATGATCCAAGCCTGTGAAATATTGAGAGTCACAAATTGAGAGATGAGTTATGCCTGTCAATGAAAGGCAGTCTTTCCTATAGAAGGGAATGAGAAGTGGGGAGCAAGGAAGCCAAAGGAGTTCTAATGCTTGTTTAAAAAATTTGCAGAGCACAAGCAAAAAATTAATAGAAAGAGTGAGCAAAAATTGTTTGCTTGAAGTAGCAGAAACTCTCCGGCCAATATTCAGCCGGTGGTAGTCAATGTTTTTTTTTTTTTTAAATGCTGACTGTTGCAAGCCAGATTAGGCACTGAACATTGCTGGTGATTATTGCCGGCTTCTCCCAGTGTCGCCCCTTTTACCGCCCTTGAATGTGGACAGTCAGAGACAATATTCAGCAGCACTGCCCAGTTTACTGCCTCTGAATATCAGTGGATGGGTGGTTCACTGTGATTTAAGTGGTGCCCACTTAAATTGCTCTGAATATCAGGCCGCCCTACTAATAAAATATGACATCTTTTTGTAGGGGGGGGGGGGTCCATGCTACACACAGGCAGGATGGAACTGATCACAGACTTCCTCCTCCCTGTTTCTGGTCCCAGAAATCCAAGGGAAATGTCTTCCTTTCTTTTCCCCTTGTTCAGAAAGTCTCCAAGTGTCCCAGATTTGACCACCAACAAACTGTTAACCTTGTTATCTCCCTGTGTCAACTTTTGCTATCTCATTGTCCCTATGATAGAGGTCATAGCACTATCATTCCCAGAAGTCTGCTGTCTTTCTTAATGGTTACTTAGGGCTGATCTGTCTCTTTGTTTTCGTAGTGCCCTCTAAAGCTGTGGCACCATCTTCATCATATTATTTTGGGAAAATAAAGTAATAATTTTTTCATTTATTTAGCACGAGAATGTGGGAAAAACAGCAGCTACAAGGTTTGCATTGACATCTGCTCCATGAGCTGTTCTAAACTCTGGGGTATTGCAGACTGCCCTCTCAACTGTGCCGAGGGCTGTGAATGTGACGAAGGTTTCTTGTTTGACGGTCAGGACTGTGTATCCATAGAACAGTGCGGATGCTTTGAAAATGGAAGATACTACAAGGTACTGCTATTTAACATTAAATCTCTCTTGAGGCCTCGGGAATGGAAGTTTTTGAGAAGATTGATTTTTATGCAGACATTCCCCAAGCCTGTCCTAGTGACCCCCCTGCCCCCCCCCCCCCCCCCACAGACACAGAAGTTGGATTTTCAGATATCCACAGTGAAGATAGATAGTTTGTGTTATTTTTAATATGTATGTTTTTATGGAAACCACTTAGAGTATAAGTGGGTTAAAATGTTTAAAATAAATAAATATGCATGAGATACATTTCCATATATTTAGATCCATGGGCGGGGGAAGTCATTTTCAGTAAGTTAATAGCTACTTCAACCTTAGAGGGCCCAGGAAAATTTTCAGAGGGGGTGGAGCGAAATTCCACAGGTAAACAAGTACGTATGTAACTCCTTGCAATATTAGAGCCTTGGGTGGAAGGAGCCCAGCAGGGAAAAGTCATGAGTCCATCTAACACTTGAGAGTGCCCTGATTTGTGGAATCTCAGTGTGGGGTGGAGCTGATAATATTGTAGAATTTGTCCTTGGTATCCTATGTTTAAGAATTCTATACCCCCACCAAGTGACCCGGTAGAAAGAGAGAGGGGGTAACTGTTGAGCCAACCCTGAGATTGGAGTAGGATCAGAGTCGTTGCTGTTAGTCTCGCCACAAAACAGGCTTAAGGGTAGGACGCTGTCTGCCTGCAGCTGGTGATTTCTTTCAGGGTAAATCCCTGAAAGACTTGGACAGTTAATGCTGGATCCAAATCTCCGATGGTAATGATGTTGCATTGGAGAAACTGACTGTGGGGTGTCATCTGGCTACAGGTCAGGCGAAAGGGTTATGTACATGTGTATGACCCAAAGAAGGAAACATTTTCTGCTCTTTTGACTCTGTAGATCATGCCTGAAATGCCATCATAACTGTATGCTAAGGACTATCATGTCAACCGTTACTTGGTTCTGTTAAATAAAGTTCAATTGATTTTCTTGACTCTCCTGACTACTGTATGGTTCCTGGGTTGGAATTGGAGGGAACCTGAAGTAAGTAGTGCGCATGTGGAGGGGCATAATCGAAGGGGACGCCCAAGTTTTCCTGAGGACGTCCTTGCAAAATGTCCCGGTAAAAGAGCGGGAAAACCCGTATTATCGAAACAAGATGAACATCCATCTTTCGTTTTGATAATACGATCGGGGATGCCCAAATCTTGACATTTAGGTCGTCCCTAGAGATGGTTGTTCCTAGACTTGGTCGTTTCTGATTTTCGACGATAATGGAAACTAAGGACACCCATCTCATAAACGACCAAATGCAAGCCATTTGGTCATGGGAGGAGCCAGCATTCATAGTGCGCTGGTCCCCCTGACGTGCCAGTACACCAACCGGGCACCCTAGGGGGCACTGCAGTGGAATTAATAAAAAGCTCCCAGGTACATAGCTCCCTTACCTTGGGTGCTGAGCCCCCCCAAAACCTACTACCCACAACTGTACACCACTACCATAGCCCTAAGGGGTGAATGGGGATCACCTACATGTGGGTAAAGTGAGTTTCTGGTGGGTTTTGGAGGGCTCACATTTACCACCACAAATATAACAGGTGGGGGGGATGGGCGTGGGTCTGCCTGCCTGAAGTGCACTGCACCCACTAAAACTGCTCCAGGGACCTGCATACTGCTGCGATGGACCTGAGTATGACATTTGAGGCTGTCATAGAGGCTGGCACAAAATATTTTGAAAGATATTTTTTTTGGGGGGGGGGGGGTTAATGACCACTGGGGGAGTAAGGGGAGGTCATCCCCAATTCTCTCCGGTTGTCATCTGGTCAGTTTGGGCACCTTTTTGTGCCTTGGTTGTAAGAAAAACAGGACTAGGTAAAGTCGTCCAAATGCTCATCAGGGACGCCCTTTTTTTTCCATTATGGGTCAAGTACGCCCATGTGTTAGGCACGCTCAAGTCCCGCCTTCGCTACTCCTCCGACACGCCCCTGTGAACTTTGGTCATCCCCATGACGGAAAGCAGTTGGGGATGCCCAAAATCGGCTTTCGATTATACCGATTTGGGCGACCCTGTGAGGGAATGCCCAAAATCGGCTTTCGATTATACCCAGTGGTGTGCTGGAGCCGGCTCGCACCGGCTCGCAAGAGCCGGTCGTTAAATTTTTTTCCGGCTTGCGAGCCGGTTGTTGAAAATAACGAGCCGGCTCTGGCTCTCCTCCCTCCCTCCGGATCCGCCTCACCGCCTGCTTGTTTCGTGAACTCTTCAGGGCAGGCAGTCTTGCCTGCCCGCTTCCAGCGCTGACTGTCTTCCCTTGCCGATTCACCCTTTAAAAATGGCCACCGAGACTGCCAGAGGCGGCCTCGCGAGACTTCGGCTGAAGTCTCGGCGGCCATTTTGAAGCGCGAGTCGGCAAGGGAGGACAGTCGGCGCTGGAAGCGGGCAGGCAAGGCTGCCTGCCCCGAAGAATTCAAAAAACAAGCGGGCGGTGAGGGACCGGATCGGGAGGGAGGGTGGGAGGGAGGAGAAAAATTCACGAAACAACTCGGGAGGGGGTGGCAGGGGGGAAAACGGAGTAGCTGCTGGGCATGGGTGGATGGAGGGGGTTCCTGGGTATGTGTGCATGCAGGGCAGGGGAGAGGAGGGTACACTGCTGGACATGGGTGCATGCAGGGCAGGGGAAAGGAGGGTCACTGTTGGACATGGGTGCATGCAGGGGAGAGGAGGGTCACTGCTGGACATCTGGGTGCATGCAGGGCAGAGGAGGGTCGCTGGGTATGGGTGCATGCAGGGCAGGGGAGTAGAGGGTCACTGCTGGACATGGGTGCATGCAGGGCAGGGGAGAGGAGGGTACACTGCTGGACATAGGTGCATGCAGGGCAGGGGAAAGGAGGGTCACTGCTGGACATCTAGGTGCATGCAGGGCAGGGGAAAGGAGGGTCACTGCTGGACATGGGTGCATGCAGGGGAGAGAAGGGTTACTGCTGGACATCTGGGTGCATGCAGGGCAGGGCAGAGGAGGGTCGCTGGGTATGGGTGCATGCAGAGCAGGGGAAAGGAGGGTCACTGCTGGACATGGGTGCGTGCAGGGGAGAGAAGGGTCACTGCTGGACATCTGGGTGCATGCAGGGCAGGGGAAAGGAGGGTCACTGCTGGACATGGGTGCATGCAGGGGAGAGGAGGGTCACTGCTGGACATGGGTGCATGCAGGGGAGAGAAGGGTCATTGCTGGACATCTGGGTGCATGCAGGGCAGGGCAGAGGAGGGTCGCTGGGTATGGGTGCATGCAGGGCAGGGCAGAGGAGGGGAGAGAGAAGAAATGCTGGACATGGATGTAGGGGAGAGAAGAGTGAGGAAGGAGATGAGATGAGGGAAAAGGAAGAGAGGAGAAAAACTGCACATGAATGAAGAAAATAGGCAGAAGCTGAGGACCAGAAATGAAGAAGAAAGGAGGAAAGAAATAAATGGAAAGGAAGCCCTGGAAATGGAGTTAAGAGGACAGATAGCAGCAGAATCGGATACTGGGCCAGCATGATCATAAAAACAGTCACCAGACAACAAAGGTAGAAAAAAAATCATTTTATTTTCATTATAGTGTTTGGAATATGTTCACTTTGAAAATCAGATGCTCAACATTAAAAGTTTATATTTATTTACTTATTTATGGCATTTTATCCCACATTAAACGTGAATTAGATTGGAACCTGGGATCATTTAAATTTTTTTCCTGGAGAGAGTAATGCATTGCCCCCCCCCCCCGGCTATAGCCAGCTCTGCAATTTTTGGGGGGCGCCGAGGTGGACGGGGGGCGCAGTGGTGGACGGGGGGGGGGGGGGGCGCTGAGGTGGACTGGGGAGAGAGCCTGTTGTTAAAAATTTACCAGCACACCACTGATTATACCGATTTGGGCGACCCTGTGAGAAGGATGCCCATCTTCTGATTTGTGTTGGAAGATGGGCATCCTTCTCTTTCGAAAATAAGTCTGATAGTCTCCCGAACCCCAAGGTAAGCTCTCGGAGCAAACCTAGACAGCCTAACCCGGCTATGTGAGAGAAGCGAGTTACACTTACGTGCAGAAATCCCTTTTAAAAATCACCCACTATATTCACACTTATCTCATGCATATTCATAATGGATATCCTGAAAATACAACTGGCAATGGGGTCACCTGGCTAAATTTGAAAGCCCTGTTCTAAATACATCATCAAGTGGAGGAGTGGCCTAATGGTTAGGGGTTGTGGGCTGATAGCCAAGGAAGCCAGGCTTCAAATTCCACTAACACTCCTTGTAATCTTGGGCAAGTCCATTGTCTCAGGTACAGTAGCAATTGACTGAATTGTGCACATCTCAAGTGACAATGGGGCAATAATTAGTACCAGTAAAAACTTTGTTAACGTAAACATTGGCGATGATGTTTAATTTCATATGTGTAATCAGCACCGTGATATGTAAAGTCAGCTGCACTGACTATGGGATCCTGTACTTAGGTGCACTGAAAAATGACTTGCGGTAGTGTAGGCGCAGGTTTTGGGTGTGTGCCAATCCATTTTTTAGCGCGCCTGTAAATAAGGCCTCTTTTTTTTGCTGAAAATGGACGTGCAACAAAATCAAAATTGCCACGTGTCCATTTTGGGTTTGAGATCTGCGTGCGTCCGTTATGTGTGCCCGAAAATAAAATTTTCAGATGCGCATATTGGACGCGCACCAAAAATGAAATTACCACAAGCCATGCAGTAGTTGAGCAGTAACTCCATTTTGGTGCACATTGGGCGCACGTAGACGCTTACGCGGCTTAGTAAAAAGGCCCCTATGTGTAATGCAGTCTTCACTGCTGCTGCTGTCCATTTTGTCTAGGACTGCTGAGGAAGCCTAACTAAATATCTAATTTATCCGAATAGCAGCTGAATATTGCTGCTATCCAGATAATTTTCTTAGCCCACCTTTGCTCTGCCTTCCTTCCATCACTTCACTAGACAGATGGGATCAGGCCATTCAGATGGATTTGTTGGCCTAAAAGTATCAGTACAGTCACAAACGATCTATGAATCATAGGCGCCGACTCTGTGGGTGCTCGAGCACCCCCAATATTTCACCCACCGGAAGTTCATTCCCTCCTCCTCCCTTCGAGTTCCAGGCCCCCTCCCTCCGAACTTTAAAAGTCATCTATTTTACCTCGCCGGGGTTAGGGCGGCAGCAGCGGTAAAAAGCATGCAGGCTCGGCTCGGCACTTAGTTCCGTTTTCCCTTCTCTCTCAGCTCTGGATCCGCCCTTTCGGAACAGGAAATGAGGGCGGGACCAGAGCTGAGAGAGAAAGAAGGGAAAACGGAACTAAGCACCGAGCCTGCATGCTTTTTACCGCTGCTGCCGCCCTAACCCCGACAAGGTAAGATAGATGACTTTTAAAATTTGGAGGGAGGAGGCCTGGAACTCGAAGGAAGGGAGGGACGACAACCCTGGAACTGGGAGGGAGGGAGGACCCTGGAACTGGGAGGGGGGACCCTGAAACTCGGAGGGAGGGAGGGGGAGGAAAAGGAGAGAGAGAGAGGGAAGGGAGGGGCCTGGAACTGGGAGGGAGGTGGAGGGGGGACGAGGGAGGGGGATGGGGACAGGGTGGGAGGGGGGAGGGGACAAGGGGGAGTGGGAAGGGGGAATGCACAACCTGTAAAAAAAAAAAATTCAGCACCCCCAATCATTTTGAAAAGTTGGCTCCTATGCTACGAATTGGCAAGTTATATGTTCACTGGCAGCCAGAGATTATATAACTTGCTTTGGATATCAGACCCATTGTATTTTGTTAGAATATTTGGAAAATTAGCCCATTAATCAGTCATGATGCTGCAGAGAAAGAGGATCCTTACCGACCGAGAAATAAGAGAAAAGCTGGCATTAAGCAGGGTCTACATTACTACAGGAACAGGAAATAGGCAGGCTAGCTATGCCAGATCCATGATTTTATTCTGTGAGGCTCTTTGTCTAACATTGAATGACTTCTTTCCCTGCTTGATATCACAGCTGCATGAGAAAGTGTGGATTGAAGAGTGTAGCAAAGTATGTGAGTGCAGCCCCACAGGAAGGATGATCTGCGAGTCTTCTAGCTGCGCTGATGATGAGAAATGCGGGACAGAAGATTGCACCCTCCAATGTATCAAGACAGGTAAGTAATATAGTATTCAATTGAGCAGTGCCATCTGGAGGCAGGGGTCTGCAACAGCAGCACTTAACAACAAAATACATCTCAAGGGGTTTCATGGCTGAGTTAGTGAAGTGGAACCTCATTTCTCACACAACTATGTCATTCATCTCAAAGACCTAACTATATTACAGAAAGCCACACCATATTCAACACAGGGATTTACTTGGGTAAAAAGAAAGTTTTCTGCGTAGGTTGTTATGGTTAGAAGATGATCCCCTAGAGAAGATAAAATTATGCAGAGTTGTATTTTGCAGCCTGACCCCTAGTCGTGGTAGCAGAAGACTGCCACCAAGGGCCGAAGGAGCTACCAAGGCAGGAGTGACTGAGCTATGCTCCTGTCTCTCACTACCCACCAGGGAGATCCCTGGTAGGTGCCAGAGGCTGGAGATATAGGCCCAAGGAGGAGCTTTTAATTTCTAATGAATCAGTGGTGGGGATATATTTTTGTAAGTGCCCTGTCTCCTTTCTGTGGCTGCCAGGGGAAAGCATTGACTATCTAGGTCAGCTATGGACCCAGAAGTTATGTGAGTGCCAGCCAATAGTCAGTGCCAGCAGCTGCAAAATTGATCAGACAAAGATAGGATGGACTTTTGTTTGGCACTAGCACTAATTATGGCCAGCACCTGTATAACTGCCGGTTTCTGCCTTCAGACTGCCTTGGCACTAACTGGACAGTAGCATGCCGGTCAGAGCGGCAGTGGCGTTCCTAGGAGGGCTGACATCCGAGGCGGATCGCCGATGCGCTCCCCCCCCCCCCCCCCCGGGTGCAGCGTGACCCCCCCCCCAGCGAAACAACAGACACAAACGTGGGAGTGGGACTATCCCCCTCCCCTTACTCTGCTATCCCTGGTGGTCTAGAGGTACCTCTTCGTCTTTGGGGCAGGAAAGATCCCCCTCTTTCCTGCCTGGAGCGCTGTTGCTAGCTGCCCTGCATCCAGTCCTGTGGTGAGTCCGGCTCTCGGCGTTTCAAAATGGCCGCCGAGAGTTGAAGCAGCCTCGCGAAACTTCAACTCTCGGCGGCCATTTTGAAACGTCAAGAGCTGGACTCACCACAGGACAGGATGCAGGGCAGCTAGCAGCTCCGGGCAGGAAAGAGGGGGCTTTTTCCTGCCCCAAAGAGGTACCTCTAGACCACCAAGGATAGCAGAGTAAGGGGAGGGGAGATGACAGGGGGGAGGTGAGGGCTTGGAAGGGGCGGGACAGGGGACGTGAAAGGGGCAGCTCCCCCCAGCGAAACGACACCCCCCCCTCGGTGCATCTTTACCTGCTGGGGGGGGGGGGGGGTGGTGGCGCGCGTCTGTCAGCAACGCTCGTTCCCTGCTCCCTCTGCCCCGTTACAGGAAATAACCTGTTCCGGGGCCAGAGGGAGCAGAGAATGAGCGTTGATGACAGACGCGCGGCACCCCCCCAGCGGCGTGCACCCGGGGCGGACCGCCCCCCGCCCCCCCCTTAGTACGCCACTGCAGAGCGGATATTCAGTGGCACTACCTTCCTGCCCCACTAATCATGATTTAACTGGGCAGGAGTCTCTTCTGCCCACCTACACTTATAAAAAAAACCTTAGTAAATAGGCCTCTTGGATTATAAGCACTCTGGAAACAGGGTATTACCTATTGCATGCCTCTACCTGCCAATGAAAAGGCATGTGCTAAATCTAAATAATATATTTTCACTTTCCATTTGCTAATTATTCAAAGAAAAACTGGTTTGCATCTGCATGGGCTATTTAAAAATATGACCTTTTAACCACCTGCAGTTTCCCAGAAATAAAATAAAATAAAATATGTAAACAAAGGGATTAATTTAAAAGATTTTGCAGGAAGAGACAGGATACTTTGGAGACTGTGATATGCTTTAAGGGACCCATGAAAACAGATTACACGTTGACACTGTACATTAGCTCCTGGGCCTCATAGATTCGTTCTTCAGACATCTCTGCCCCATAAGTTGTCTTTATGTATTTTAGTCTTCTAAAATATATTCCTGAGATTTGAAGAGCTACTGTACAACACCATCTATGTATCATTTTATTTGGTTGAACCAAAGCATGATATTATGATTTATTTAATATTTTAACAAAAATGTATAGCCCATCTGAATGGGTTACAATAAAACAAACAAACCAACAACATCATACATGATCTCCAAGCAGTCTTTTCTGAGGTGAACACACTAAAGGAAACATTTTTAACCAATAAATGGAAAAAGAGAGAAGGAAGTGGAAAAAGAAGAGTAGGGCTGTGCAATTTTAGTTCCAGAGGGCCAGAAATTGGTCAGCTATATAAAGTACACAATAGCTTGAACCAGAAATATGCAAATGTATCTCATGAACATTCAATGTGGCCTTCCAGAAGTGGTTTAGAGGGTACAAATGGAAAAACAATAAGAAGGAGTTTGAACAGGGAAAACTAATCTTATTGACACAATTATGAGTGCAATTTTAAAAGACTTTTACATGGGTGAAATAGTAAATTACTCATAGAAACGGGCTTTAACACTGCTCATCATATACGCAGGTGCAGGTATAACTGTAATGCCATTTCACACCAATGCTTACCTACTAAAGGGAGTGACATTCCTGGGCCCCAGGATTGGGGCAGTGTTTGAAAGTACTCATAGACTTTTCCATTTTCTAAAGCACACATTCGTTTCCGGCCACATTAAGATGGCAATTGTGAGTGCTGGCAATGCAGGACGGGGGCGTGTCAAGATGGCTGCCTAACCGGTTGAACGGTAGAGAGCTCTGAGCGTTTGGGGGGGAAAAAATTTATTCCTATTCTCCAATAATGCCTCATTCTAAAAGAAAGGGGAAGCTAAAGTTAGATCCTCAGCCTACCTTGACGTCTTCTCCGGCCCAAGCGTCTCTTGAGCGCTACTTCACCAGTTTCTCCAGGTTCCATAGGGAGGAGGATCCCATAGCGGGAGCTCTCGGAGAAGCGCGATCCCCGCTGGGAGAGGAAACCTCTCTTTCACCACCATCAACACTTCGGACTCCTCCGTGTCCAGCGTCGACGGCGTCCCTGGAGGGAAACCCCGCCAATTCCGGAAGTGTATCGGCTGGGGTAACCAGCGAGGACCCAGGCATGGAAAAGTCGACTCTGAAGTCTGAGGGAGTTTATCTTTCCTCAGCAAAAAATCCGGAGGTGACATTGGAATCGATTGGGGTGATGTTGAACCTGATGAACTCTACACTACAAAAAACCTCAGGTGATGTGTTAAATTTAAATGCCAAGCTGGAAGAGCTAAAAGTAAATGTTGATTCTGTTAAAGATAATTTAACAAAGCAAGTGGCTAATCTCGGCAAAGAAGTTGAATCATTTAAGGAATTTAAGACTATGTTTATTAAAGACAACATGGACATAAGAAGAAAAATTGAACAATTAGAGAATTATAACAGACGGCTTAATCTCCGCCTGTTAAATTTTCCTAAGCTCTCGGGGGTAACTCCGATAGAAACATTCAGAAGATATTTAAATGAGATCCTCAAAATTCCCCTGGATGCTATTCCTCCGGTGAACAAAATTTACTTCATTCCTAAACCAAAAGGGGAACTGCGAGGAACAGAAAATATTATTCCGGATTTCCAAAATATTTCTGACATTTTGGAACAATCTTCTGAAACAATACTTGATAGAGCCACATTATTGATTTCTTTTGTCTTTGAACAAGACTATAATAATATATTAAGATTGTATTTTTGTAATGCTAAGGCTCAATTTTGTGGTTCTAAGGTCTGGATTTTTCCAGACGTAACTAAACAGACACAACAAAAAAGGAAAGCCTTTCTTATTTTGAAACAGAGAACAATTGATATTGGTGGTTCTTTTTTCTTGGCATATCCAGCAAAATGTGTGGTTAAGTTAGGTCAGACTAAATATACTTTCTTTTCACCGGAACAACTGAAATCATTCCTAGATGTGAAACAGTTGAAATGATTAACCTGGAGTAATAGCAGCTTTTACCTGGTAACAAATGTTGATTTTTATTTTCTGTAACTTCTCTGATTCTATCACTCCCCCCTCAAATTTTGAGGTCTAAGGAAGGTTAAACTATTTTTCTTTTAAATGTATAAGTTTCTTGTCCATTGCAAGATTTATTTTCTTTTGAAGTTTTTTCCTTTTATTATTTACTGGTAAAACACTGGATGAGAATGTTATGGTGTATATCATTTGCCTGTGTTTCTAGCAAGGATTACCTTGTTAAATGTATAATAAAACCATAAATAAAAAAATAAATAAAAAAAAAAGATGGCAATTGTGTAGTGGAAGGCCTATGTGGAGTAGGCGCCTACTTTCCTTTAAAGAGGACCTAGCAACACTGGGTATATGCACACTAAGGACCAGATTCTATAAATGACACCTATAAAATCGATGCTGAAAAAGTAGCACTTAGCTCTATTCTATAAACTAAGCTTACAGTTAGGTATAGTTTACAGAATAACAGTGCCAGGAACCGCAACTACGTTTAGGTGTGACCATTTATACCAATGAAAACCTGGTGTAAATCCCCATGTGTAAATTAGACGCAGATCATGCTAATTCTATAAATGTGCATAAATTTTAGAAATGCCTACCGACCCGCCATGCCCCCTTTTTGTATGTGCACACTAGAATTTACACGCACTTCTTTATAGAATACGCCTAAAAGGATGCACGCATAAATTCTAATTGTTGTCAATTAGTGCTGATAATTACTTCTTAATTCCCAGTTATCAGCACTGGCTCATTAATCAATTAAGTTGCATGCGCAAATTTGTGCATGCAACTCAAAGTACCATATATAGAATCCAGGGGTTATATTTTAGGTGTGAGCACTTATGCCAGCCATACAGTTGGCATCAGTGCCCATGCCTAGGTTGATTAAAATACGTAACTGTGTGCCCTGCCATCACTGCCCATGTCTACATCCACCTTCAAATTATATGCATTGCATTTAGACACCAAAGGCCAGATATTCAGACATCAGGAGGGAGCCTAGCTAACTCTCGCAATCGGCAGCAAACCTGGAAATTCAATGCCGAGGCCATATCCAGTGGCAAAATAACCCCTGGAAATTCAATGCTGGTCACTGGATATGGCCTCAGCATTGGATTTCCAGTTTTTTTGGTCACTAAAAACATAGCCAGTTAAGGTGAAATTTATTGGCTGACCGGCTAAATTATAATAGCCAAAGGTAGACCCATGTAAATAGCAGTTCTCCGAGGACAAGCAGGCTGCTTGTTCTCACTGATGGGTGACGTCCACGGCAGCCCCTCCAATCGGAAACTTCACTAGCAAAGTCCTTTGCTAGCCCTCGCGCGCCCGCGCGCACCGCGCATGCGCGGCCGCCTTCCCGCCCGAAACCGGCTCGAGCCGGCCAGTCTTCTTTTGTCCGCACTCGGTACGGTCGTGTTTTCGCCGTGTCGAGCCCCGGAAAGTCGACCTCGCGCGTCCAACTTGTTTGAGCGTGTTTTTTCCTTCGGGAAAGCTTTCCTTAGTCGGGAAGTGCTCCGGAAACCCCCCGCCGGGTTTCGTGTAAATCCTCCCCGTACTTCCAGCTTTTTGCCCCGGTAAGTTTTCTTTCGTCGTCGGGGAAGGCCTCTTTTCGGCCTCGGTCGAGATTTTTTTCTCCCTCTAAATTTTGGTGCTCCAAATTTCGCCATTTCGGCTTTTGATTTCGCCGGCGTGATTTTTCCGCCCATGACATCGAAGCCTTCCAGCGGCTTCAAGAAGTGCACCCAGTGCGCCCGGGTTATCTCGCTCACTGATCGACACTCGTCGTGTCTTCAGTGTCTGGGGGCCGAGCACCGCCCTCAGAACTGCAGTCTGTGTTCCCTGCTTCAAAGGCGGACTCAGGTAGCGAGACTAGCCCAGTGGAACGTGTTGTTCTCGGGCTCTTCGTCGGCATCGGCACCGGGATCTTCGAGTGCATCGACGTCGTCAGCGTCCAGACCATCTTCCTCGGCCGCCCCTGCATCGAGTGCATCGAGGCATCGGGCCTCTGCATCGGCGCCGAGACATCGGATAGCTGCATCGACGTCGGTGGTACCAGGACCTCGTCTGCTGATGTCGTCGGACGGTGGTGCATCGGGTGGAGTGCAGGTGAGGGCTGTCCATTCCCCTGCTGGTGGCGGTGAACCCTCGGGTGGGTCTCCTCCTACCCTGAGGGCTCCTGCGGTACAGCCCCCCCGAGATCGACCTTCTTCAGTCTCGGCCCCGAGGAAGCGACGGATGGATTCGACGTCCTCCTCGTCGGTGCCGGGGAGCTCCGGTGACATGCTTCGGAAGAAATCGAAGAAGCATCGACACCGGTCTCCTCCCCGTGTTGGCACCGAGAGCTCTGGGTCGCCGAGGGAGTCGGCACCCAGCAGGCATCGGCACCGAGAGGACCGCTCACCCTCTGTTCAGGAGGTGTCGATGCGCTCCGCTCTGGACAGCCCGGAACAGCCTCCACGCCCGGAACAGGTACTGACGTCGACGCCTGCATCGACCTCTCAGCCTTTCTCTGCAGCCACTCTAAACGAGAGCCTCCGGGCCGTTCTCCCAGAGATTCTGGGAGAGCTGTTGCGCCCTACCCCTCCGGTACCGGCGGTGCTTGCGCCACCGGTACCGTCGAGCGTGGCGCCGGCTGGCCCATCGCCCAGGTTGAGGTCCCCGACGTCGGTACCGCGTGCGGTGCCGACCGCGGCCACCTCCCAGGAAGGCTCCCCGACTACGTCGGCGGAGGGAGCTTCGCCGATGCGGGCGAGGGAGTCTACCTCTCGACGCCCCCATCGTGGACGGGGTTCCACGGAGTCGAGCAGGGCGAGGTTGCAGACACAGGTCCGTGAACTTGTGTCTGACACCGAGGGTGAGGCCTCGTGGGAGGAAGAGGAAGATCCCAGATATTTCTCTGACGAGGAGTCTGAGGGTCTTCCGTCTGATCCCACTCCCTCTCCTGAGAGACAGCTTTCTCCTCCCGAGAGTCTGTCTTTTGCCTCCTTTGTCCGGGAGATGTCTACGGCCATCCCCTTCCCGGTGGTTGTGGAGGACGAGCCCAGGGCTGAAATGTTTGAGCTCCTGGACTATCCTTCTCCACCTAAGGAAGCGTCCACTGTTCCCTTGCACCATGTCCTGAAGAAGACATTGCTTGCGAACTGGACCAAGCCATTAACTAATCCCCACATTCCCAAGAAGATCGAGTCCCAGTACCGGATCCATGGGGACCCAGAGCTGATGCGCACTCAGTTGCCTCATGACTCTGGAGTTGTGGATTTGGCCCTAAAGAAGGCTAAGAGTTCTAGGGAACATGCTTCGGCGCCCCCGGGCAAGGACGCTAGAACCTTAGACTCCTTTGGGAGGAAGGCCTACCATTCCTCTATGCTCGTGTCCAAGATCCAGTCTTACCAGCTCTACACGAGCATACACATGCGGAACAATGTGCGACAGTTGGCGGGCTTGGTTGATGCTCTTCCCCCTGAGCAAGCCAAGCCTTTTCAGGAGGTGGTCAGGCAGCTGAAGGCGTGCAGAAAATTCCTGGCCAGAGGAGTTTATGACACTTTTGATGTTGCGTCCAGGGCCGCTGCTCAAGGTGTGGTGATGCGCAGGCTCTCATGGCTGCGTGCCGCCGACCTGGAGAATAGAATCCAGCAGCGGATTGCGGACTCGCCTTGCCGTGCGGATAACATTTTTGGCGAAAAAGTCGAACAGGTGGTAGAATCTCTCCACCAGCGGGACACCGCATTCGACAAGTTCGCCCGCCGGCAGCCTTCAGCTTCTACCTCTACAGGTAGACGATTTTTCGGGGGAAGGAAGACTGCTCCCTATGCTTCTGGCAAGCGTAGGTACAATCCTCCTTCCCGACAGCCTGCGGCCCAGGCTAAGCCCCAGCGCGCTCGCTCTCGTCAGCAGCGTGCGACTCAGCAAGGCCCCGCGGCTCCCCAGCAAAAGCAAGGGGCGAGCTTTTGACTGGCTCCAGCAGAGCATAGCCGACATCCAAGTGTCAGTGCCGGGCGACCTGCCTGTCGGAGGGAGGTTGAAAGCTTTTCACCAAAGGTGGCCTCTCATAACCTCCGATCAGTGGGTTCTCCAAATAGTCCGGCAAGGATACACCCTCAATTTGGCCTCCAAACCTCCAAATTGTCCACCGGGAGCTCAGTCCTACAGCTTCCAGCACAAGCAGGTACTTGCAGAGGAACTCTCCGCCCTTCTCAGCGCCAATGCGGTCGAGCCCGTGCCATCCGGGCAAGAAGGGCTGGGATTCTATTCCAGGTACTTCCTTGTGGAAAAGAAAACAGGGGGGATGCGTCCCATTCTAGACCTAAGGGCCCTGAACAAGTATCTCGTAAAAGAAAAGTTCAGGATGCTTTCCCTGGGCACCCTTCTCCCCATGATTCAGCAAAACGATTGGCTATGCTCTCTGGACTTGAAGGATGCCTACACACACATCCCGATACTGCCAGCTCACAGACAGTATCTGCGATTTCAGCTGGGCACACGCCACTTCCAGTACTGTGTGCTACCCTTTGGGCTCGCCTCTGCGCCCAGGGTGTTCACAAAGTGCCTAGCTGTGGTAGCAGCGGCGCTTCGCAGGCTGGGGGTGCACGTGTTCCCATATCTCGACGATTGGCTGGTGAAGAACACATCCGAGGCAGGAGCCCTGCAGTCCATGCAGATGACTATTCGCCTCCTGGAGCTACTGGGGTTTGTGATAAATTACCCAAAGTCCCATCTTCTCCCAGTGCAGAGACTCGAATTCATCGGAGCCCTGCTGGATTCTCGGACGGCTCGCGCCTATCTCCCAGAGGCGAGGGCCACCAACTTGTTGTCCCTTGTCTCGCGGGTGCGAGCGTCCCAGCAGATCACAGCTCGGCAGATGTTGAGATTGCTGGGCCACATGGCCTCCACAGTTCATGTGACTCCCATGGCCCGCCTTCACATGAGATCTGCTCAATGGACCCTAGCCTCCCAGTGGTATCAGGCCGCTGGGGGTCTAGAGGACGTGATCCACCTGTCCACGAGTTTTCTCGAATCCCTGTATTGGTGGACGATTTGCTCCAATTTGACTCTGGGACGTCCCTTCCAAATTCCTCAGCCACAAAAAGTGCTGACCACGGATGCGTCTCTCCTGGGATGGGGAGCTCATGTCGATGGGCTTCACACCCAAGGAAGGTGGTCCCTCCAAGAAAGCGATCTACAGATCAATCTTCTGGAGTTGCGAGCGATCTGGAACGCTCTGAAGGCTTTCAGAGATCGGCTGTCCCACCAAATTATCCAAATTCAGACAGACAATCAGGTTGCCATGTACTATGTCAACAAGCAGGGGGGCACCGGATCTCGCCCCCTGTGTCAGGAAGCCGTCAGCATGTGGCTCTGGGCTCGCCGTCAAGGCATGGTGCTCCAAGCCACATATCTGGCAGGCGTAAACAACAGTCTGGCCGACAGGTTGAGCAGGATTATGCAACCTCACGAGTGGTCGCTCAATTCCCGTGTGATGAGACAGATCTTCCAGGCGTGGGGCACCCCCCTGGTGGATCTCTTCGCATCTCAAGTGAACCACAAGGTCCCTCAGTTCTGTTCCAGGCTTCAGGCCCACGGCAGACTGGCGTCGGATGCCTTCCTCCTGGATTGGGGGGAGGGCCTCCTGTATGCTTATCCTCCCATCCCTCTGGTGGGGAAGACTTTGTTGAAACTCAAGCAAGACCGAGGCACCATGATTCTGATTGCTCCTTTTTGGCCGCGTCAGATCTGGTTCCCTCTTCTTCTGGAGTTATCCTCCGAAGAACCGTGGAGATTGGAGTGTTTTCCGACCCTCATCACGCAGGACGAAGGGGCTCTTCTGCATCCCAACCTCCAGTCCCTGGCTCTCACGGCCTGGATGTTGAGGGCGTAGACTTTGCCTCTTTGGGTCTGCCAGAGGGTGTCTCCCGCATCTTGCTTGCTTCCAGGAAAGACTCCACTAAGAGAAGTTACTTCTTTCATTGGAGGAGGTTTGCCGTCTGGTGTGACAGCAAGGCCCTAGATCCTCGCTCTTGTCCTACACAGACCCTGCTTGAATACCTTCTGCACTTGTCTGAGTCTGGTCTGAAGACCAACTCCGTAAGAGTTCACCTTAGTGCAATCAGTGCGTACCATTACCAAATGGAAGGTAAGCCGATCTCAGGACAGCCTTTAGTTGTTCGCTTCATGAGAGGTTTGCTTTTGTCAAAGCCCCCTGTCAAGCCTCCTACAGTGTCATGGGATCTCAATGTCGTTCTCACCCAGCTGATGAAACCTCCTTTTGAGCCACTGGATTCATGCCATCCGAAGTACTTGACCTGGAAGGTCATTTTCTTGGTGGCAGTTACTTCGGCTCGTAGAGTCAGTGAGCTGCAGGCCCTGGTAGCCCAGGCCCCTTACACTAAATTTCATCACAACAGAGTAGTCCTCCGCACTCACCCTAAGTTCCTGCCAAAGGTGGTGTCGGAGTTCCATCTGAACCAGTCAATTGTCTTGCCAACATTCTTTCCCCGTCCTCATTCCTGCCCTGCTGAACGTCAGCTGCACACATTGGACTGCAAGAGAGCATTGGCCTTCTACCTGGAGCGGACACAGCCCCACAGACAGTCCGCCCAATTGTTTGTTTCTTTTGACCCCAATAGGAGGGGAGTGGCTGTAGGGAAACGCACCATATCCAATTGGCTAGCAGATTGCATTTCCTTCACTTACGCCCAGGCGGGGCTGGCTCTTGAGGGTCATGTCACGGCTCATAATGTTAGAGCCATGGCTGCGTCGGTAGCCCACTTGAAGTCAGCCTCCATTGAAGAAATTTGCAAAGCTGCGACGTGGGCTTCTGTCCACACATTCACATCCCATTACTGCCTGCAGCAGGATACCCGACGCGACAGTCGGTTCGGGCAGTCAGTTCTTCAGAACCTGTTTGGGCTTTAGGATCCAACTCCACCCCCCGAGGGCCCTGTGTGTTCTGTTCCAGGCTACACTCTCAGTTAGTTGGTAAATTTTTTAGGTCAATCTCTGTTATGTCCTCGCCGTTGCGAGGCCCAATTGACCATGGTTGTTGTTTTGAGTGAGCCTGGGGGCTAGGGATACCCCATCAGTGAGAACAAGCAGCCTGCTTGTCCTCGGAGAAAGCGAATGCTACATACCTGTAGAGGGTATTCTCCGAGGACAGCAGGCTGATTGTTCTCACAAACCCGCCCGCCTCCCCTTTGGAGTTGTGTCTTCCCTTGAAGTGTATTGTCTTGCTACATACTGGACTGGCCGGCTCGAGCCGGTTTCGGGCGGGAAGGCGGCCGCGCATGCGCGGTGCGCGCGGGCGCGCGAGGGCTAGCAAAGGACTTTGCTAGTGAAGTTTCCGATTGGAGGGGCTGCCGTGGACGTCACCCATCAGTGAGAACAATCAGCCTGCTGTCCTCGGAGAATACCCTCTACAGGTATGTAGCATTCGCTATCTATCTGGCCACTAAACTTAGCTGGTCAGCCAATGAATATTAGTGCTAACCGGTTATGTCACGAGACATAGCTGGTGACCGGGTAGCCGCTAAGCAGTAATATTCGGCTGAATTAGCCGGTTATCTCATGCTGAATATTAACGCTTAGATGGCTTAAGGTTATTTAACCAGCCAGGAGCCATTCCTGGCCAGTTAGTTATAAATATTGGCTGGAATTTGACAGAATATTATCGTTCAGAAGCGAATGTGTGTACATACATGCGTGAATGCTGATATTTTGATCATTATATACTTTTTTGCCACCTTAGATAATTTTTGAAGTGAAAGCACACGTAGACTTACTTTGAAAATCCAGTGAAGTCCACATGATGAAAAGTATGCAATTACTTCTCATCAATGTGAGCAGTTAGAAATTTTCCCTCTGAAATGCTAATTGCCATTAATTTATTGATCTGGTTTATTCTGCTTAATTAATGATAAATAAATATCAAAAACTGACTTGCATGACTACCTTGGAAAGCACTGTTTGCCATAGCTGCAGGCAGCAGACGGAAGCTGGTGCTGCTGGAAGCTTGCATTCCCTGGTTGTCTCCAAGCACTGCAAAATAAATATCCTTGAAAGTCATCATAGGTGTTTATATTCAGATTTTGTGTTATGCAGTGTACCCTTCTTCTCCACTGTCAACTCCAGACTCTGTTCCTTTTATCTTGAAGCAATGTATGCCTGGAATAGACTTTCTGAGTCAGCCGACCGTATTCAAATCTAAGCTAAAAGCTCAGCTTTTAGAGGCTGTTTTTATCTCCTGACACCTGTTCACTTGATCAATACCCAGGTTTGTTTCAATCCACCATAGTAATTCCATAATCCCTGATTTGTCCTGTTTGTCTATCTTGATTAGATTGTAGGCTCTGTCGAGCAGGGACTGTCTCTTACGTATTTAGCGTGCAGTGCTGAGCACGTCTAGTAGCATTTTAGAAATAAGTAGTAGTAATAGTAGTATAACAAAGATACAATCTGGATTTTCAATACAGATCCATGCAGTGCAAAAGGATGCAAACCACAGGAAGATTGTCAAGTCATCCAGGGAAGAGCTGAATGCATTCCAAAATTCACTGCAAAGTGCTGGGCCTCGGGAGACCCCCATTATGGCACATTTGATGGCAACTACTTTGACTTCCAGGGCACCTGCACCTACACCGTCGCTGAATATGATGGGAATGACCCCACACTGATCCCCTTCACAGTCGACACAAAGAACGATAATAGAGGGAGCCAAGAATATTCCTTTGTGCACCAAGTTACATACTATTCATGTGGATACAAGATCTCCATTGCTGCAGGAGAGTTTCCAAAAATTAGAGTGAGTGAAGCCATATATTATCTATTGTGCTGTACTTGTACCAATTTATAAGTATAACAGATTGTAATACTATTAAAAAAAAAAACCAAACTGGCCCCAAATATTTAAAACACTACATTCAGCACCGACTTGAGAAGAGAAACAGAAGGACAAAAACGTTCTGTAGAAAACAGAGAAAACAAAAAGCAGACATAGACAGAAGTGCCATTTGGGTGAGCTGAGCCCAAAATGGGTGGACACATATTATTCCCCCCCCCCATCAGTGACCCAAGATTCAATAAATACATGAGTTGGTGAGGGTCCCCAAGCCCCACTAGCTGAGGAGGTCCTGCTCCTACAGCCCAGCATGCTCCCGTACATTCTCTATGGGCAATTGCCAAGCTGGCTCTCCTCCCTCCTGCGCATGCTCAAAAACTGCCGCTTCCTTCAACAACTATGAGAGTGTTCTGAGTCACTGGAGCAGTTGGTGGGGCTTGGGGATCCCTGCCAACCTTAACAAGGGTGCCACAATTTTAGGTGAGTCGGAGCCCAAAGTGGGGGCGCCGGACCCACCCGTGGCTAGGCCACTGTGGCCAAGAGGATGAGGATGTCACTGCAACATACTCAGGTTAATGTTTTATTGATGACCTGATATGGCTGTGTGCATCAGAGGTCCTTAATTCTCTATGAGAGATATTTAGACCTCGGGAGTGAGCCGGGCTGACTTCTGCAGTCGGCGCTGAGCCCGGATATTCAATGTTGGGCTGCTTCCATTGACTGTCATTGAATATTCAGGTGTTTTTTGGCTGGAGGAGTAGCCTAGTGCTTAGTGCAGTGGACTTTGATCCTGGGGAACTGGGTTCGATTCCCACTGCAGCTCCTTGTGATTGTGGGCAAGTCACTTAACCCTCCATTGCCCCAGGTACAAAATAAGTACCTGTTTATATGTAAACCGCTTTGAATGTAGTTGCAAAATACCACAGAAAGGCGGTATATCAAGTCCCATTTCCCTTTAATCGGCAAGAGCTGATATTCAGTGCTGGCCAGTTAAGTTGAAACCGGCCAAAGATAGGCCTGCTATTTCAGCAACCAAATTTGGATGCCAAACGTAGCTGGCGATGTGCTAAATATTAGTGGATAGCCATCCAGTATCCACTATGCGCTAACTGGCAATATTCAGTGGGAGATAACTGGCAATCTCCCACTGGATAGCTGGTTAAGTGCCTTTTAGCCTCCAGGAGCTGTTCCTGGCCGGTTAAATGGTTTTAAATATTGGGCAGCATATGTTTTCACAAACATTAAGCTCCTCACACAATTGGCTGATCCAAAAAAGACTTTTCTGCACCTTTCAGAACAGTATTGAACAGAAAGATTTCATAGGCTCACATGTTCATAGTCGCTGCAAAAATAAATAAAACACTGACTGTGGTGTTTAAATTTATACCCAGAAATTCAGTGCTGGGTGATACCTGGATACTGAAATTGTATATCTGGTATAAGGTACTACCAGACATTATCTGGACATCACCAGTATTCAGTACCAGTACCCAGATAACCATCAGGACAAGATAGGAAGCTATTTTGCTATCCTAGCTTGGTCGAATAGTTATATCGGTGGTATTAGGAGAACTCCTGACAGTGCCTCCAGATCTTACTAGCACTATGTGGACAGTGCTAAGGCATGTCAGTGATGATTTTCAGTGTCTGGCCCTGGTGTTCAGGATTTATCCAGGTACAAGCCATTCCTACCCAAGTTCTGCTGATATTGGGCCCTGGATTCTTTCCAGGTTGAGATACCTGTTATTGAATTAACTAGTAAAAAAGGCCCGTTTCGAAACGCTATGAAACGGGCGCTAGCAAGGTAAATTCCCACCCATCCTCCCTTCCTTCCCTCCCGAGTTCCATACCCCTCCCCCCTCCCTCCCAAGTTCCATACCCCTCTCCCTCCTTTCCTTCCTTGCTGAGTTGCAGACTTCCCTCCCTCCCGAGTTGCAGACTCCCCTCCCTCCCAGTTCAAGGGTCCCACCCAAAGCACACCCACACACCCACCCACACATATGTCCCACCCTCCCAATTCAAGGGCCATCAAGCCCCTCCCACCGCGTTCCAGACTACCCCCTCCCTCACGTTCAAAACCCACCCTCCGCTTTAATGTCCCCTGCACACCCCTACCGCGACCCTTTGTACACCACCCTTTCCTCCGAAATACCTCCCCTGAAGCCATCACGTACCTCTGCTGAGCTGATGGATCAAGTTCTGTTCTTTCTCGGCTGCGGGGCGTGGCTTCATGATTGAGCATCTGTTGAAGTCTATGTGCGTGCGTCTGACATCAGACGCACACACAGAAACTTCCACTGATGCTCAATCATGAAGCCGAGAACAGAACTTCGGATCCGTCAGCTCAGCAGAGGTACGCGACGGCTTTGTTGATGCGCCGAGCCAGGGGGGGGGGAGGTTGTTGCGCCACTCCCTGCCACTTGCTCTGAAGTGGCAGGGAGCGGCGCAGTGACAGCTGTTTCCCAGGCAGGGGGAGGAGTAAGGAAACACGCTCCGCGTGTTTCCCTACTCCTCCCCTTGCCTGGGAATCAGCTGAGAATGTGGGCGGAGCTATTATGATGCCTACGAACACCTCAGGCTTCAGGCTTCACTGCAAGGCTGCTGGCTTCAGAATGTTGGAGGTGCTTTTTATTATATAGGATATTAAAAAAAATATCCAAAGATGATGATGGACATGAAATTCTGAGATCCCTTTTCATGAAAGCTCAAAATCCTTAAGGCCCTGTTTACTAAGCAGCGCTAAGGGCACGTTAACGTTTTTAGCACACGGTAATGATTAGGACATGCTAAATGCTAAGTTGCCCATAGGAACTTATGGGCAACTCTAGCATTTAGCGTGCACTAATTTTAGCGCACGCTAAAAACACTAGCGCTGCTTAGTAAACAGGGCCCTTAATTTTTAAATGATTTATATCTTAGCCTAATAAAAAGTATTCCAACTGCCAAGAATCCAAAATTAATGAATCCAAAAGTACAGACAATAGGATTCCAGATGAAATTCGCTCAGACTTGTCCAAACACACATTTTTAAATGTTAGTGAAATATTCATTGAACTGTTGTATAAATTATTATGTTACCTTCTTGGCCTGTTTTTAAGATCTGCTGGATACTTGTGACCCAGGCTGGCCACTGTTGGAGACAGGATGCTGCATCGGTGGATCTTGGGTTGATGCAGCATTACTTTTGTTATGTTTTTTTTCAGGTAAATGACATAATAACCAATCTCCCAATTAATCTGGAAGATTGTGGAATTACAGTGACTAAGAGTGGGCTCAATGCAGTTTTGCAAACAAATTTTGATCTTAAACTCATGTTTAATTGGAATTGGCATATGGAGCTCACCCTCCCCAGCAGCTATTTTAATGTCACCCGTGGTCTTTGTGGAAACTTCAATGGGGATCCAGAAGACGACATGACATATCCTAATAGCACCCAAAGCTCCTCTATTATTGAATGGGCAGCCAGCTGGCAAGTCAATGATCGGGACCCCTTCTGCTTCCACAACTGCCCCAACGTCTGCCCAACCTGTGAAGAGTCCGACAGGCAGCTGTATGGAAGTGAACAGTTCTGCGGTCTGATCAACAAGACCACAGACGGCCCCTTTCAAGAATGTTATGCCTTGGTGAATCCCAATAACTTCTTTGACAACTGCATATATGATGTTTGTATGAATAAAGGTGCCAAGATTATTCTCTGTCAGGCTCTTAATGCCTATGCGACCACCTGCCAGAAAAAAAGAGCTAAAATTTCTGACTGGAGGATGCCATCTGGATGTCGTAAGTGTACCAACTTTCTTTCATTACACTGGCACAGTAGTTGTAGCATCAAAAGAAGCACTTGTAGCAAAACCTGTCTGGCTGAGAAGGCAGGAGAAGCTCCTGCCTGCTTAATTTGCCTTTTGCTGCCTAACCCCCAATATTCAGCAGCATAAAGTGAGCAGTGCCACTGGATGGCTATTCACTAATATCACCTCTGACTGCTGCTGTTGCATAAAAAAAAAAAAGAGGCAGGTCAGGGGCGGTACAGGGGATGACGCTAGGGAGGAGCCCTTGGTTAAGCAGATACCATCAATATTCAGTGCCAACACCTGCATAGCTATGTGGGTGCTGGCACTGAATATCGGCCAGCACCCATATACCTTTTTTTGCTTGATCCTCCTCCCGCCCCCTGACGTGTAGTATAGCAAGCTGCTGCAAGAGGTTGCAGTAAACAGTTTTTCAAGGAAGTCGCAAGGGGTAGGAGTGAGTGGCTTTTGCTCCTGCCCCCAACTACCCCCACCGAACACCAAGGATGTCAGGTAGACCTGGAGTTGGGGTGGTGGAGGTGTTTCAAATTGGTTTGGTGGGGGCCTCGATCATGGTGGTGGGCTGGGGAGGGAAGAAGGGGGCTTTGTGGGGGGCAGAGAGGATGATGGGGGGAGGTTTAATGCAAAAAAACAAAAATGTTACGTGGGTGCCAGCTGATATTCAGCCGGGACCCGCGTAACTGTCATATGCAGGCCCCGGCTGAATATCGGCCCAGACCTGCCTAAGCTCCAGCAGCCAACATCAGGAAAATTAGCCCCTGATAGTCAGTTCTGGTGCCCTCACACAGCCTGGCATTGAATTTCCAGGGCTAATTTAGCCAGAGATGGTCAGTATTTAAAAAAAACGCTGACCGTCACCAACCTAATATTGGCCGGTGTTTTTTTTTAAATCATCTAAGTCAAACTAACCACCACACAGCTCAGTAGTTATTAATGCTGGTTTTTCTCTTATTATATTGGTACATTCACTGTTTCTTCTAAGCTGTGCCAGAGTCCTCCAACTACGTTGCTGCCAGTGGGGCATAGTGCTTCAATATTGTGATTTCAATCACTAGGGAGAGGCAGATTCCCTGGAATCCTGCAGAGCTTGCCTGTCCCTCACTATTGAAAATGTAAAAGTAAAACAGCACCCCCCACCCCCTCACTGGCAGGTAGGTGGAGGACTCTCGCTCAGCTCAGAGGAAACAGTGGTATACATTATACATAGGGGTCCTTTTACTAAGGCGCGCTGAAAAATGGCTTGCGGTAATGTAGGCGCGGGTTTTGGGCACATGCAGAATCATTTTTCAGCGTGCCTGTAAAAAAAGGCCTCTTCCCCCCCCCCCCCCCCAAAAAAAATGGACATGCCGCAAAATCAAAATTGCCATATGTCCATTTTAGGTCTCTGACCTTACTGCCAGCCATAAACCTAGTGGTAAAGAATTTGGGCGGTAATGAGCTACAAGCATCAGATGCCACTTGGCATACATCCGCTATGCATGTCCGAAAATAAAGAATATTTTTCAGACACATGTATTGGACGCGCACCAAAAATGAAATTACCGCAAGATTAAAAGATTAACCTTGAATTCTCAATCAAACCACCTCCACCCTCCCCTCCCCTAGTCCATTCCCCCAACCCTCCAACCCCTCCCTCCTTTTCCACCTTCTCTGATGTCACTGATGAGGAAACTGCACATCTTATTTCCTCGTCCAAACGTACCACCTGCCCCTCTGATCCCATTCCCACTCACCTACTTAACACTATCTCCTCCACTGTCATCCCTTTTATCCGTCATATCCTCAATCTTTCGCTTTCCACTGCGATTGTTCCTGATGCCTTCAAACATGCTGTAGTCACACCGCTCCTTAAAAAACCTTCACTGGACCCTACCTGCCCCTCTAGCTATCGGCCCATCTCCCTCCTCCCTTTCCTCTCCAAGATACTTGAACGTGCTGTTCACCGCCGCTGCCTCGAATTCCTTTAATCTCGAGCTATTCTTGACCCGCTCCAATCTGGCTTTCGCTCTCTTCACTCGACTGAAACGGCACTTGCCAAAGTCTCCAATGACCTGTTACTGGCCAAATCTAAAGGTCTCTACTCTATTCTCATCCTCCTCAACCTATCTGCTGCTTTTGATACTGTTGATCACACCTTACTCCTTGATACATTATCCTCTCTTGGATTCCGGGGCCCTGTTCTTTCCTGGTTCTCTTCCTATCTCTCCCAATGTACTCTTAGCGTATACTCTGGTGGTTCCTCCTCCACATCTATCCCGCTAACAGTCGGTGTACCCCAAGGATCTGTCCTAGGACCTCTCCTCTTCTCCATCTATACCTCTTCCCTTGGTGCTCTGATCTCATCCCATGGCTTTCAATACCACCTTTACGCTGATGATACCCAGATCTACCTCTCCGCACCGGATATCTCAGCTGAAATCCAGACCAAAGTATCGGCCTGCCTGTCTGACATCGCTGCCTGGATGTCTCGCCGCCACCTGAAACTAAACATGACCAAAACCGAGCTTCTCCTCTTTCCCCCTAAACCTGCCTCTCCTCTCCCCCCATTCTCTATTTCAGTAGATAACACTCTCATCCTCCCTGTCCCGTCTGCGCACAACCTTGGAGTCATCTTTGACTCCGCTCTCTCCTTCTCTGCTCATATTCAGCAGATTGCCAAAACCTGTTGTTTCTCTCTCTATAATATTAACAAAATTCACCCTTTCCTCTCCAAGGACGCTACCAAAACCCTTACCCACACCCTTATCACCTCTCGCCTAGACTACTGCAATTTGCTTCTCGCTGGTCTCCCGCTCAGCCATCTATCTCCTCTTCAATCTGTCCAAAACTCTGCTGCGCGTCTTATATTCCGCCAGAGTCGCTATACTCACGTTAGCCCTCTCCTCAAGTCACTTCACTGGCTCCCTATCCGCTTCCGCATACGGTTCAAACTTCTCCTTTTGACCTAAAAGTGCATCCACTCCGCAGCTCCTCAGTACCTTTCCGCTCTCATCTCTCCCTACACTCCTCCCCGTGAACTCCGTTCGCTGGGTAAATGTCTCCTGTCGGCACCTAACTCTTACCTTTCAGTAAATCCAGACTGCCCCAATTTGACCGCCCCTATCGGACTGACTGTTCACTTGTCTCTTAGATTGTAAGCTCTTTGAGCAGGGACCGTCCCTCTTTGTTAAATTGTGCAGCGCTGCGTAACCCTAGTAGTGCTTTAGAAATGTTAAGTAGTAGTAGTAGTAGTAGTCCCCCTTCTCCCCCACTGCTAACTCCCGGCTCCGTTCCTTCTATCTCGCTGCTCCCTATGCCTGGAATGGACTCCCTGAGCCAGTACGTCAGGCTCAGTCTCTGGTTGTCTTCAAGTCTAGGCTTAAAGCCTACCTCTTTGCTACTGCTTTCGACTCCTAACCATGACTCTCTTACTCAACACCCTCACTTATCACCCCTACCACTGCAATTTCCCCACCCCTAGCTGTCTGTTCATCTGTCCAATTTAGATTGTAAGCTCTGTTGAGCAGGGACTGTCTTTTCATGTTGATTTGTACAGCGCTGCGTAAGTCTGGTAGCGCTATAGAAATGTTTAATAATAGTAGTAGTAGTAAGAACCATGCGGTAGTCCGGCGGTAAGCCCATTTTGGCATGCGTTGGGCTCACATAGGTGCCTACGCGGCTTAGTAAAAGGGACCCATAGACCTTTGTGCTTAAAAGACTTGTTTGGTTCACTTTTAAAGTTAACCAGACAATTGTTTACTTTTACATTTCCTATACCCAGAAATTCAATGCCAGAGCTGGACATGAACTGCCATTGAATTTTCGGGAATAATACCAGCAGCAGAGTGCTGTTAGTTGAATATCTACCCCTAAGTTTCCATTACTACTACTACTACTACTATTTAGCATTTCTATAGTGCTACAAGGCATACGCAGCGCTGCACAAACATAGAAGAAAGACAGTCCCTGCTCAAAGAGCTTACAATCTAATAGACAAAAAATAAATAAAGTAAGCAAATCAAATCAATTAATGTGAACGGGAAGGAAGAGAGGAGGGTAGGTGGAGGCGAGTGGTTACAAGTGGTTACGAGTCAAAAGCAATGTTAAAGAGGTGGGCTTTCAGTCTAGATTTAAAGGTGGCCAAGGATGGGGCAAGACGTAGGGGCTCAGGAAGTTTATTCCAGGCGTAGGGTGCAGCGAGACAGAAGGCGCGAAGTCTGGATTTGGCAGTAGTGGAGAAGGGAACAGATAAGGATTTATCCATGGAGCGGAGTGCATGGGAAGGGGTGTAGGGATGGATGAGTGTGGAGAGATACTGGGGAGCAGCAGAATGAGTACATTTATAGGTTAGTAGAAGAAGTTTGAACAGGATGCGAAAATGGATAGGGAGCCAGTGAAGGGTCTTGAGGAGAGGGGTAGTATGAGTAAAGCGACCCTGGCGGAAGATGAGACGGGCAGCAGAGTTTTGAACCGACTGGAGAGGGGAGAGGTGACTAAGTGGGAGGCCAGCAAGAAGCAGATTGCAGTAGTCTAAACGAGAGGTGACAAGGGTGTGGATGAGGGTTTTGGTAGAGTGCTCGGAAAGAAAGGGGCGGATTTTACAGATGTTGTAAAGAAAGAAACGACAGGTCTTGGCAATCTGCTGGATATGAGCAGAGAAGGAGAGAGAAGAGTCAAAGATGACCCCAAGGTTTCGAGCTGAGGAGACAGGGAGAATGAGAGAGCCATCAACAGAAATAGAAAACGGGGGGAGTGGGGAGGTGGGTTCGGGGGGAAAAATGAGAAGTTCGGTTTTGGTCATGTTTAATTTCAGGTGGCGTTGAGACATCCAGATAGCAATGTCAGACAAGCACGCTGAAACTTTGGTTTGGATGCAAGGTGAGATATCAGGGGTAGAAAGGTAGATTTGGGAGTCATCAGCATAGAGATGGTAGGAAAAGCCATGGGATGAGATTAATGAGCCATCTAACTAGGGGTTCTTTAAGAGTACAAAGGATCATTATTTATCATTTTATTTTAATTAGAAAGAATTTAGTGTACCGCCTTAACTAATGAATAGATTTAGGCGGTTTACAATACTAACAATAAAATATTTTCAGGAAGTAAGAAAAGGAACTACACAGTGTGATAAGAAAGAAAGATCAGCATTCATTCTTGCTCACATACAACCGAGAGAGAAAAGTAAAATATAGATGGGGGAGACAGGGAAAATAAACGATAATCCAGCGAAGGCTGCACCATTCTGCCCTAACAGAGATTACACAATACAACAATGATTTTGCTACTCAGAGAAAAACATGTGATTTATACTAAATTGAACCCGCCGATTCCAAATATGAACTCTGAATTTGCCTGACACGTCTAGATTTTAAGTTATACATGCAAAGCCTATTCACTTATAATATTAATGCTTGGGATGCATTTGTGCTAGTAGTGCAGAACTTCCTTGGGAACAGACGAGCTGAAAACTATGCTGAACTAGTAGACAACATGCTTAAAGCATATGAACAACTTGGCTAACGAAAGTCATTGAAAATGCGTTTCTTACCAGGGCTGCCGAGAGGTGGGGACAAAAGTCCCCGGGCCTGGGCCTCCGGGGGGGCCTGGCGCCGTCGCTCCCGGAACTGATTTTAAAGTGCCTCCCTCACCATCGCAGCAAGCAGCGGCAGGCCACTCCTTCCTTCTGTGTCCCGCCCTTGCCTGACGTAACGTCCGCGAGGGCGGGGCACAGAAAGAAGGAGAGGTCTGCCACTGCTTGCTGCAAAGGTGAGGGAGGTGTAAGGTTAGTGCACAGGGCCCGGGGAGTGGAGAGAGGGCCCGGCCCTGTAGTGGGTGGAGGAGGGGGACCCGGCGACCTCGGGTGGGGGGGCCCGGGGGCAGTGGCGTTCCTAAGGAGGCTGGCACCCGGGGTGGATCGCTGATTTGCCCCGCCCCCCAGGTGCAGCGCCGCCCCCCCCCCCCCCCCCGGTGAAAGGACACCCCCACGAAGGAACCCCCCCCTCCCCCGCCGGGTGCACGCCGCCGGGGGGTGCCGCGCGCGCCTGTCCTCCGTTGTTCCATGCTTCTTCTCTGCCCTGGAACAGGAAATAACCTGTTCCGGGACAGAGAAGAAGCATGGAACAACAGAGGTCAGGCACGCGCAGCACCCCCCCCCCCCCCCAGCGGCGTGCACCCAGGGTGGACCGCCCCCACCGCCCCCCCCCCTAGGAACGCCACTGCCCGGGGGCAGCCTTGTCCCGGGCCCAGCCCAGTCTCTCGGTGGCCCTGTTTTTTTACATTCCCATCTTGACTTTTTCCCACCCAATTTGGGACTCATAAGTGACGAACATGGAGAGAGGTTCCATAAAGACATTTCTACAATGGAGAACAGATATCAAGGCCGCTGGAATCCCAACATGATGGGGGACTACTACTGGTTTTTGCAACGGGAAAATATGACCGGTCACAAACGCAAAAGTAGATGCCTGAAGCACTTTTAACAGTGCTGGGCCTTGCTGAAGTAAGACTTTTAAACTGGAATACGAGACTTTTTTGAAATTTTGTTATTCCATTACATTTTCATATACTGTTTACTATGAAAACTTTGATGTAGATCAGGTAATTGTTGGAGTAAAACTCGTTCTGTAAAATATTATTCAATGCTTTCCAAGTGCTTAATTCATTTGGGTAAACTTATGCATAACAAAATTTCCTGACGTGTCACAACAATTCTGACTTCGGATTTGGAATATGCACACTGAATTTAGTATAGGACAAATGTTTTTTGCCCAGTAGCACAAGAAATTTGTTTTTGTTGTGCTGTGTTATAGGCTTGGCCAAAAAGCCAAGCCTTTAGTACCACTTTAAGTGTCTTAAATGATAGCTCTTGTAAATGGGGGGGGGGGGGGGGGGGGGGGGGGTCTGCTTCCTCCTCTTGGAGCCAGCAAGCCTGCGGGGCTCCCAGGGTTCAAGGACAGAATGCTGCTGATACTGGGACTCAGGGCCAAAGTATTTTATTATCAAGGCAATTTCATACCAAAAATCATAATATATTCTTCAAAACAAAAGGTACATCCCACTTATAGTCTTCAAAAGAAAAAGGTACAGTCCTCATAAGATAATCTTCAAAAGAAAAAAAGATATAGTCCAGGTCCCAAAATCCCTCAGCAAACACTCAGGTCTTCTATTAGGGCATTAGCTTTCCCTTCCCCCGCCTTCAGAAGGATTTAGTAAGAGTTCAGCCCACTTCCAATATAGCACAACAGTTCAGAACAAATCTTCATGGACAGTCTTTGCATATCAAACCAATACCACAAATCACCTGCCTTTTCACAGCACAGAGGGAACCCTGTAAGGAGCAGGGTTGGCAGTTTCTCCCACCTCTCAGCACCAGGCCTGGAGTGGCCTCTGGGCTCCTCCACTGCCTTCAAGTGCTGGGCAGGGCAACCTTTGAATTCTCCCACTCCATGGTAGATGGCTCTTCTCCCTTGGGCAGCTCTAGTGGCAGGCTCCTTCCCTCCTCCACATACTCCATGGAATCTCTCTCTCCATTCGTCTCCCCTCTCAGGGCCTTGCCTAGGGTCTCTGGTGCCC
The DNA here is from genome assembly GCF_901765095.1 of Microcaecilia unicolor. NCBI lineage: Eukaryota > Metazoa > Chordata > Amphibia > Gymnophiona > Siphonopidae > Microcaecilia > Microcaecilia unicolor. The sequence goes on from NC_044038.1 coordinate 98,622,815, forward strand.
CCCTGCAGACTATCAGTTGGCGCCTCCCCCCCCCCCCCCTCGTCTAGCATAAAATACCATAAATATCTAAATAAATATAAACTTTTAACGTTGAGCACCTGATTATCAAAGTGGACATATTCCAAACACAATAATGAAAATAAAATGATTTTTTCTACCTTTGTTGTCTAGTGACTTTGTTTTTCTGATCGTGCTGGCCCAGTACCTGATTCTGCTGCTATCTGTCCTCTTAACTCCATTTCCAGGTCTTCCTTTCCATTTATTTCTTTATTTTCCTCCTTCTTCATTTCTTGCCTTACATCCGTAAGTAAAAGCTGGGTCCTCTGCAGACTTGACTGTCCAGTGGATCCAGCTTCTTCCTATTTTCTCCATCCATGTGCAGGTTTTTTAACACCCTCCTCCAAAATCTAGTACTAGGCATGCCAAGAATACAAAACACTCAGGACCTATAGAGCAATTCTATCATACCATAAGAAGTAATTTCTACGAGTCACACAAGGAAAAGGAAAGCATCTTAAACACTACAGTGAGCACTAGAACATCAATTCACCTACTGTTAAATGAAACCAGGCAGAATAATACAGATCGTCGATCCTGCACAGTCAATGCCAACTGAAAGCCATGTCTTTTTCACAAACACAGATACACCCTAATCCACTATAGAATAAGTAATCATAAACTTTCTATTTAGACAAAAATTAAACTGAACCCCCAAGATGCCAGACTCTGCATACAATGCAACACCACAGAAACAGAAAATGTCCCCTAGTATTGTGCAAAATATAAAGACAGCAGATGTAAATTTGAAAAAACTAACAAGTACAAATTAACAAATAGAAATAAAACAAATATAGAAAATAAAATAATGCCATTTTATTGGACTAACATTTAGCTTTCAGAGGCCAAAACATCCTTCCTCAGGTCAATACAGTAGAGTGCTGTTACAATATCCTATCCTGACCTGAGGAAGGGGGTTTTGTTCTCCGAATAGTTAACCAAAATGTAATAAAATTAGTCCAATAAAAATATTACCTTGTATACATGTTCTATTATAAACATTTATTAACACAGCTACAATACTACTTTATCCTAAAGCAAAAAAATAAAAATATATATTTTATTTACAGTTTGTTGTCTCTGGTTTCTGCTTTCCTCATCTTCTTTTCACTGTCTTCCTTCCATCCACATCTCTTTGTTCTCTCTCTGCCATCCAGTGTCTGCCCTCTCTGCTGTCCCCTCCATCCAATGTCTGCCTTCTCTCCCTGCCCCTTCTATCTACATCTGCCCTCTCTCTCTCCCCCTTCCATTCACTGTCTGCCCTTTCTATCCCTTCCATCCACTGTCTGCCCTTTCTCTCTGCCCCTTCAATCCACCATATGCCTTCCCTCTCCCATCCATCCAGGATCTGTCCCCTTTCTCTGCCCCTTTTTTCAGCCCCCAGTTCCAGCCCCACTATCCCACCAGTCCCCAGTTTCAGCCCCAGCCCTTTTCTCCCACCAGTCCCAAGCTTCAGCCCCCAGCCACTTCTCCCTGTCCCCTTTTCAGCCCCCACAGTTTCAGCCCCTGCCCCTTTTCAGCCCCCAGTCCCAGTACTAGCCCCCTTATCCCACCTACCCTCCTTTTCAGCCCCCAGTTTCAGCCCCCTTTATCCACATGCCTTGCATTAGGGCCTCCCTTTTCAGCCCAACCCATTCTCCCACCTGATCCATGCATGCCCCATTTTCCCTCATGACCCCTTCTCAGACCCCAGTTCCAGCCTCCTTCTCCCATTTGAGAGCCCCCTCCCCACCCCCTTCTCCCATCTGAGAACCCCCTCCCCACCCCAGTCCCCTGCTCCTATCTGAAAACCCCTCCCCATCTGAGAACCCCCTCACCATTTGAGAACCCCCACAACACCCCTCTCCCATCTGAAAATCCCCCCCTTCTCCCATCTGAGAACCCCCTCCCCTCTCCCATCTGAGAACCCATCTGAGTGGAGGAGTGGCCTAGTGGTTAACGTGGTGGACTTTGGTCCTGGGGAACTGGGTTCGATTCCCACTGCAGGCACAGGCAGCTCCTTGTGACTCTGGGCAAGTCACTTAACCCTCCATTGCCCCAGGTACAAATAAGTACCTGTATATAATATGTAAGCTGCATTGAACCTGCTATGAGTGGGAAAGCGCGGGGTACAAATGTAACAAAAATATTAAAAAATAAAAATAAAACCCTTCCCATCTGAAAACCCCCACAACATTCCTCTCCCATCTGAGAACCCCCACAACACCCCTCTCCCATCTGAGAACCTCCTCCCCTCACCCATCTAAGAACCCCCACAACACCCCTCTCCCATCTGAGAACCCCCTCGCCTCCCCGACTCTCCTGCCACCACCCTACCTTTAAAAAACATTTTGTGAAGCCGAGTTGCAGGCAGCACCTCGCGTCTGCCCTGCTTGTAAAACAAGTAAATCTCTTCTCCTTGTCATCGTCGGGCCTCACTGTGTCCCGCCCTCGTGGAAATAGGAAGTTACCTCAGAGAAGAGCGGGACACAGTGAGGCCCGATGATGACGAGGAGAAGAGATTTACTTGTTTTACAAGCAGGGCAGATGTGAGGCGCTGCCTGCAACTCAGCTTCACTAAATTTTTTTTAAAGGTAGGTGAGAGGCAGAGCAGCGGGAGCGGTATGGCGGGGTAGCACCGCAGCGGCACCCTTGAAGGCAGGCGCCCCCCTGCGGTGCTTACCGTGTTGGCACGGCCCTGTCCTCTCTCCTGGTGACTAACAGCCTCCAGGAAATCTGCTCTCCCCTTCTCACAGCTGGGGGGAATTATATACTGATAGTGAAGCCATGGAAACTGAGCTTCATCCTTCTCTCGCCCTCTAATGGGGAAGGGAGTAACAGGCTCACCCTGCCTCGAGCCATTGCTCCCCCTGCTGGAACTGGGAATGCATTCCATCTTTATAGGACTACTCTCCTCACTCATTCTTGCAAGGACTTCTGGGACCCGTAGTTCTGGGCTCAACTGCTTCACTGGGGAGTCTCTGGGGCTTGCCTTGTCACACACCCCCTCCCTCAAGAAACTGCGACTCTCAGAAGCCCACAGCGGCTTTTTTGTCGAGTCTGCAATTCGCAATAGGGCATTAGCATTCCCATGGAGCCTCCCTGTGTGGTGCTGTACGATAAAAGAAAAGGCCTGTAGGGCTAGATACCATCTGGTAAGATGGCTGTTGTGCCCCCACATCTGTTGCAGCCATTTTAGAGGGGCATGATCTGTAATAAGGGTAAATGGACGGCCCTGTAAATAATACTTCAAAGCTTCCACTGCCCATTTAACAGCTAAGCACTCCTTCTCTATTACTGCATAGTGTTGCTCTGTGGGTGTTAATGTTCTACTTAAAAACAAGACCAGGTGTTTCTCCTGCCCAAACTCCTGGGATAAGACCGCCCCCAGCCCCATTTCGGAGACATCCGTCTGTAGGAGAAAGGGTTTCCCAAAATCTACCACTTTCAAAAGGGTGCCTTACATAAGACATTTTGAAGAGTGTTAAAGTCCTGTTTCCCTTTCTCTCCCCATACTAAGGTATTGGGGTGGACCTTCTTGAGCATGTCTGTCAAGGAGCTCGAAATCTCTGCAAATCTAGGGATAAATCGCCTATAATACCGTATGAGCACTAGAAAGCTACACAATTGCTTTTTATTGGCAGGTAGGGGGAAATCCCTGATACCCTGTACCTTATCGGTCAGGGGTTTGATGACCCCACCCCCCCACCCGGTACCCCAAGTATTTCACTTCACTACTGGCAAATACACACTTCTTCGGGTTTAAGGTCAGCCCTGCTTTTCTCAGGGATTCTAACACTGCCTCCACCCGGGGCAAATGGGATTCCCAATCAGTGCTAAAAATCATTATGCCATCCATGTAGGCGGCGGCATAATCCTGATGCCACCGCAGAATATGGTCCGTTAATCGTTGGCAGCATGCAGCCGCCCCATTCAAGCCAAAAGGCATCCTTTTGAATTGGAATAAACCCAAAGGTGTACTAAAGGCCGTTTTCGGTTTTGCTTCTCCTGCCAAAGGAATTTGCCAGCACCCTTTAGTAAGATCAAGGGTGGTCAGATATTGGGCTCGCCCTAACTTATCCAGTAATTCATTGATGCAGGGCATGGGGTACGCATCAAATCTAGAGATAGCATTAACCTTCCTAAAGTCAATGCAGAATCTTTGGGATCCGTCTGATTTGGGCACAAGAACTACTGGGCTGGACCAGGGACTGTTAGAATCCTCTATTACCCCTATATCCAGCATCTCCTGTACCTGTCTAATAATTTCCTGTCGCCTGGCCTCAGGCACACTTTAGGGCCTCTGACGAACAATCCTCCCTGTCTCTGTATGAATGGAGTGTGCAATTACATGAGTTTCCCCCAGAATGGGGATTAAGGACGTCCTGAAATTCCTCCAGCAGGGTCTCTACAGCTCGCCTCTGCTGGAGATTTAGGGAAGACCCAATGACTGGTGCCCCCATCTCCCAGAGGTCACTAAGCTGAGGCCCCAGGTCCAAGGAAGCCACCATTTCTTCCCGCGCTATCCATGGACGCAACACATTTATATGATACGTCTGGGTTTTCCCTTTCTCATTCTTAACTCGATATGACCAGGGACCTACCTTCCCTTTTATCACAAAAGGACCCTTCCATTGGGAGGTAAACTTATGGGGGTCCGAGGGAATCATTATTAGGACTTTATCCCCTGCCTGAAAATTCCGGACCTTAGTACCCTGGTCGTAGTAGTATCCCTCCTGTGTCTCCTGGCACTTCCCTAGATTACCCTGTGCATAATCAGAGAGGCGGTGTAATCTAGCACACAACTCCTTTAAATATGTGCTTACAGTTCGGGGTCATCTACTTTTTCCACCCACTGCTCTTGTATAATATCAAGAATTCCCCAGGGTAATCGCCCATACACTAATTCGAACGGGGACACCCCCAACGAAGCCTGAATGTTCTCCCTGCTGGCATATAGAGTGAACGGGAGTAACTGATCCCAATCCTCATATTGACGGTTCAATCCCCTCCTTAATATACCTTTGAGGGTCTTGTTAAACTGCTCCACCATGCCATTAGACTGAGGGTGGTAAGCTGAGGTGGTAATGTGCCGAATGCCAAAGGCCTCCTAGAGCTGTTTTAACCGGTATGATTTAAAATTAGAACTGTGGTCCGTGAGGACCTCCCTTGGGAAGCCCACCTCACAGAATAGTTTCACTAACTCACCGGCAATCCCATTAGCTTTTGTATTTCGTAGGGGTATGATACATAATGACCAAAATGTATAGGAATCCTCTCGGGGTTCTAATAAGGGGTCCAATGATGTCCATGGCCATGCTAGACATGGGTTCCTTTATGATGGGCAAGGCTAACAGCGGGGCCTTTGGGGGAAAACGGTCTGCAAGCTTCTGGCATTGGGGACAACTCTGACAATAGTCCTGCACTTCCCGATGTACCCCTGGCCAATAAAAACGTTCCAGCACTTGCTTCAATGTATTTTGGGAGCCCTTATGGCCCACTAAGGGATGATCATGGGCCCCCCTAAGGATGATTCTCCAGAACACCCTGGGGATTACTAGCTGTTGCCTAACAGTCCCTCCCACGGGCTCCCGGACCTCTCTGTGCAATATCTCATTTTCCAGCCTAAAGCGTGGAAAACTCCCAGAAGGCCCTCCCGCCGATTGCTCAAAAGCCCTTTTTAGAACAGGATCCTCTCTTTGCTCTTGCACAAAAGCAGGGAATCTTTTAACACTTCCTTAGGGATCCAAGGCATGACTTTTCCCTTACCTATTTCCCTCATGGCCCTCGCTCAGTCCTGTCTCTCCAAGAGCCGGGTTTCCTTCGTTTTCCTCACCCTCCCCGGAGCCTCTAACAACTCTTCATGAAAGGGAAATATTTGCCCCAGGGAGTCACCGCCTGAGGGGTCTGCTTCTGCCTTGGCCTCCTGAGCCCGAGTGGTCACCCACCCATGTAATTCCTTCAGACATCGGGTAAAAGGGCCCCAGCCTTTTCCCAATATCAGGTCTAATTTTGGTAACACGGCCAAATTCAACCGTCCATTAAAGAGGGGGCTACGGAGCCCTATTCTAAATACCGGGTATGTGGTAGCAGCCCCATGAATGCACTTAATGCGTATAGTGCCACAGTACCTCCCCTCACCCTTTTTAATGCTACTCCTTATCCTATTCCACAAAGACCTGGATATCATGGATTGGTTAGCCCCAGAGTCCAAAAGTGCCCTTACCGATACTCCCTCCAACTGGACTTCGTGGAAGAAAAAGAAGTCCGGGTCCCTTCCTATTTGCCCCATGAATCCTACTTTTTCCCTACAATCCTGAAGGAAATGACCCACCTTCCCACACCGGAAACACCTTCCCCCTCTTGGCTGGGACTCCGGGGTCCTCCTTCCCTGCTCTTGCTCCTTTTCCCAGGCTGGGGAGGCTATCTGGCCTAAAGGCCCCTTGCTGCGATTGGAAAAGGGATTAAGGAGGAGTTTCTCTGCTTCATAATACAACTCTGCTCCCCTAGTCACGTCCTCTAGGGAGCGAGTTCCTTGCCTAATAAGCCACTCTCGCACAGAACTGGATATAGCGAAGAGGAATTGTTCCACCACTATCTCCTCTATCACTTGTTCTGCCGTTTTCTTATCTGGCTCCAACCATTTGCAAGCCAGATCTTTGAGTTTTTGTGCTAAGGCCCGGGGTCTGTCTTCTCCCCTTAGGGCTGTCTCCCGGAATAGTCTCTGGTAATAATCCTTGGTTAACCCCAGCCTACTTTTAATGGCAGCAATAACCAAGTCCAAGGCTTGGGCCGGGGCCATGGCCCTATAGTCCGCTAAAGCCTCCCCAGTTAAACAGCTGGCCACCCTCACAGCCCACTGCTCCAGCAGCCATTTCACGGCCCTTGCAATACGCTCAAAAGTCACTATAAAGTTCTCCACATCATCCTTTTCTCCCATCTTGCCCAAAGACAAAGACCCATAGGTAGCAGGTCCTACCGCCATAGAAGAATACTCAGGCGTGACGGGTGCTGCGACTTTCTGTATCAAGTCCTCCATCACCTGCATCTGGGATCAAGATGGTGGCGCTAACGGCTGTGTGAGTCCTGAGCTCCTGAGTTTCTAAGGAGTGCACGGCCAACAAAAGTTCTCTCAACGAATCTTAGATGGGGAAGAGAAAGGGGAAAATGCAGGCCCCTACCTCCGTGGTGCCAACGTCGACTCCAATCTCGTGGCAAACAATGCTCGGGAGCATCGGAGTCGGGACCTTGGGTCTATGGACGTCTACCTCGACGGGCTTGACTCCATTGAGTCCTCACGATTTCACCCCCCCCTCCACAACCTGGAAGTGTGTTGACGCTGGAGGGACCACAGCAGCTCGAGAGTGTGGCTTCTATGGACGGACGATCCTCCAGCGCACTGACCCCGGTGAACGAAACACTAGTCAGGGACAGACGCGGTTCGCTGCCCGTACTATCCGAGGTCTACCTTCTGGTGATAATGGAGGCTTGGAAAGACCAACGAGGGTGACAATAAAAATATTATGGGACGCTATCCAGCAGGTGAATAAAACGTTACTGCAGATTAATGTTTTCATTAATGGCGAAATTAAGGAATTAAAACTACTACTACTACTACTATTTAGCATTTCTATAGCGCTACAAGGCATACGCAGAGCTGTACAAACATAGAAGAAAGACAGTCCCTGCTCAAAGAGCTTACAAACAGACTTCTCAAACAGACTTCTCAAAATCTGTCTATAGATTTTCAAGAACATAGACAAAAATAGGGGTGGTTGAAGATGAAGTTAAACAATTGAAGAACTTAACAGTAACTTTGATTAAAGATAAAGAAATTCAAGAAAGAAAAATAGAATATTTGGAGAATAATGGAAGGAGGAATAACCTGAGGTTTCTGAAATTTCCCAAGTCACCCTTAATTTCAGCTATGGATATGCTGAAAAAATACTTCAACGAGATATTGGGGATTCCTATGGAGGGATATCCCCCTATAACGAGGATTCAATATATCTCAGGGATTGTGAAAGAACATAGAGAGCAACCACAGGTTCCTCCAGATTTAAATTTAACTGAGTTTCTTGAGAACTCTCTGGAGATAGTTACAGAGAGGACTACATTGATTGTCTCCTTTGCTCTTGAACTGGACAGAAATAACATTTTAAGACTCTACTTTTGCCATTTAAATGATCTATTTTTGGGGCAAAAAATTCAAATTTTTCCAGATATGGCAAGAAGCACCCAAAAAAGGAGGAAAGAATTTCTATTGTATAAAACTGGAGTACTTAATATAGGTGCTACTTTCATGTTAAAATTTCCTTGTAAATGCTTCATAACTTATGAAGCGAATAATTACATATTTTTTCCCCTTTGAAATTATCACAATTCATCTCATCTAAGGAAAATGTTAAATCACCTGTTGTTTCGCCTCCCTAATTAGAGCGCTGTTGTCAGGGCCGTGCTGATGCGGTAAGTGGGGTAAGCACCGCAGGGGGGCGCCCACCTCTGGAGGGCGCCGCCGCGGTGCTTACCCTTGCCCCGCGCCACCGAGGCCTTTAAATCTTTTACCTCGGTCGCAGCAGCGTCAGTGAAAGCGCTGCCAACGTCTCCCTTCCCTTGCACTCGTTGGTTCCCTCAGTGTCCCGCCTTCTTCTGACGGGGAGGGGAGAGAGGAGGCGAGGATTGCTGGCTATGGATGGGGGAGGGAAGGGCAGAGAGGGACAAGGATGGACATGGGGGCCCAGGGAGAGGACAAATTGCTGGAAATGGAGGGGAGGGGAGAGAGGAGGATTGCTGGCTATGGATGGAGGAGGGAAGGGCAGAGAGGGACATGGATGGGAGGGCAGGGCCCAGGGACAGGACAAATTGTTGGAAATGGAGGGGAGGGGAGAGAGGAGGATTGCTGGCTATGGATGGAGGAGGGAAGGGCAGAGAGGGACAAGGATGGACATGGGGGCCCAGGGAGAGGACAAATTGCTGGAAATGGAGGGGAGGGGAGAGAGGAGGATTGCTGGCTATGGATGGAGGAGGGAAGGGCAGAGAGGGACAAGGATGGACATGGGGGCCCAGGGAGAGGACAAATTGCTGGAAATGGAGGGGAGGGGAGAGAGGAGGATTGCTGGCTATGGATGGAGGAGGGAAGGGCAAAGAGGGACATGGATGGGAGGGCAGGGCCCAGGGAGAGGACAAATTGCTGAAAATGGAGGGGAGGGGAGAGAGGAAGCTTGCTGGCTATGGATGGAGGAGGGAAGGGCAGAGAGGGACAAGAATGGACATGGATGGGAGGGCAGGACCCAGGGAGAGAGGAGAAATTGTTGGAAATGGATATAGAGCAAGAAATGAAGAAGAAAGGAGAAAAGTAAAGAAATAAATGGAAAGGAAGCCCTGGAAATGGAGTTAAGAGGACAGATAGCAGCAGAATCAGATACTGGACCAGCATGATCGGAAAAAGAAAGTCACCAGACAACAAAGGTAGAAAAAAATCATTTTATTTTCATTTTAGCGTTTGGAATATGTCCACTTTGAGAATTTACATCTGCTATCGTATTTTGCAATATATAGCAATTTGTTTCTAAGAATATTGCTGACAATTCCTTTCAGTGTGGCAAGTGGTGAGTGATCATTTTCATGGGGGGGGGGCGTGATCATTTTCACAGGGGGGGGGCGCCAACTGATAGTCTGCAGGGGGGCGCCAGAGACCCTAGGCATGGCCCTGGCTGTTGTCACGTTTTCAAAGCTGGAAACTGGTTTGTGAGCCTTTGGGCCACTGCTGAGGAGCGGCAGTGGCAGGCAAAACCACCCCACACCGGAGACTAGGCAGAACAGGACTGGAACTCCAGACTGGAGTTGCAGCAGAGGCAAACAGGCAGGACTAAAGCAGAGCAGATACCCTTAAACTTCACCTGCACTTGGCCACTTTTCACCAAGAGTTGAGCTCCTGGCTTCAGGTGGCCGGCAGGACTTACTGGGAAAGGCAGGACTTGAGACCCCACTAGGCTGAACCAGGACTGAGGGTCAGAGAGGAGAGGAAAAAACATGGGCAGCAAGGCAGGAAATGAACACTGACAAACAAGGGAAAGAACTAAAAGCTGCAAGCAGCCACTGAAGACAGACAAGACAGAAACCTAAGCACTACACAAAGAACTACAAACAAGGAGCAAGACTAAGAAACAAGCAAACCCTAAACTAAACATAGACTAACTAGAAACAGGCAAGACTTCAGGCAAGAAACTAGAACAAGGAAACAAACTCAGGCTGAAATGCAACAAGCACCAACATACCAGGGCCTTAGACGATGCAAAGGCAAAGAAGAAAGGTTTCACAATGGCTAATAAGCCCAGCAGCAGCTGAGACTCACTGCAACAATCACCAGGCAACTAAGGGTGCTGTGCAGGTTCAAACAAAACAAGCAGGTCTGGAAGATCCGGACCGGACTAGGCTGAAATCTGGAACGGGTGACAGCACACAGACAATCTAATGTAGCCAGCACACAGAGACAGAGACAGAACTACCTCACAAAGAACAGACAGAAGCCAGCTCAGAAGCTGACCACAGGAAATAAGGTGAGTCTGAGAGGGGAAATGGCCACAGACGTGACAGCTGTAACATTGGCTGTAGATATCCGAGCTGCCCCTTTATTTTTGCGTATTGTATGTGAAATATTTCCTAGTATCTTGATCCAATTATTGGGGACAAATGTAAATCTAGTATTTTATACTTTAACCAAATGGTTGTAGGTATTTCTTTTTTTTTTTACTTTTTAGTTTGATTCTGATATTCTTATGTCTATGTTTATGGATGTAAATGCAAATTTATAAATAATAAAAAAAAAGTCACTATAAAGTCCTCCACATCATCCTTTTCTCCCATCTTGCCCAAAGAGAAAGACCCATAGGTAGCAGATCCTACCACCATAGAAGAATACTCAGGCGTGACGAGTTCTGCGACTTTCTGTATCAAGTCCTCCATCACCTGCATCTGGGCTTGCAGGGCTTTTAAGAGGAGTCCCTGCTGCTCCCTCGCAGCCTCCACCACCTGGTGTAAAGCCTGCTGTGAGTCCTCATGTTGCTTCTGAAATTGGGCTGCCATCCAATCCAGCAACTCCTTCTGCTCCATCTTTGGTAGCGAAGATCCTGGTAGCGAAGATCCTGTAAAGCAAACAAAAAAAAAAAACCAAGTGCGGTACTTTTTTTTTTTACCTCAGCAGGGCCCCTTTAAGAATACAGCCTGGGTCCTATACCTCCTGGCTTTTGCTCCCTTAGCTGCTCTCCTTATCCAGCCGTGGCCCTCCCTAGGTACTGCGCACCTTGGGTGACTGCTAGTCTGCGCCTTGATAAGTGAAGCCAGGGTCCACTGCAAACGTTTTTTCGCCGTGGTTCACGGTCTCGGTCCCATCTTGGGTGCTATTGTAAAGGGGGGGGGGGGTCTGCTTCCTCTTCTTGGGTGGAGCCAGCAATCCTGCGGGGCTCCCAGGGTTCCAGGACAGGATGCTGCTGATACTGGGACTCAGGGCCAAAGTATTTTATTATCAAGGCAATTTCATACCAAAAATCATAATATAATCTTCAAAACAAAAGGTTCAGCCCTCTTATTATAGCCTTCAAAAGAAAAAGGTACAGTCTTCGTAAGATAATCTTCAAAAGAAAAAAAGGTACAGTCCAGGTCCCAAAATCCCTCAGCAAATGCTTAGGTCTTCTATTAGGGCATTAGCTTTCCCTTCCTCCTCCTTCAGAAGGATTTAGTAAGAGTTCAGCCCACTTTCAATATAGCACAACAGTTCAGAACAAATTTTCATGGACAGTCTTTGCACATCAAACCAATACAACAAATCACCTGCCTTTTCACAGCACAGAGGGAACCCTGTAAGTAGCAGAGTTGGCAGTTTCTCCCACCTCTCAGCACCACGCCTGGTGTGGCCTCCTCCACTGCCTTCAAGTGCTGAGCAGGGCAACCTTTGAATTCTCCCACTCCATGGTAGCTGGCTCCTCTCCCTTGGGCAGCTCTAGTGGCAGGCTCCTTCCCTCCTCCACATACTCCATGGAATCTCTCTCTCCATTCATCTCCCCTCTCTCCTGGTGACTAATAGCCTCCAGGAAATCTGCTCTCCCCTTCTCACAGCTGGGGGGGAATTATATACTGATAGTGAAGCCAGGAAAACTGAGCTTCATCCTTCTCTTGCCCTCTAGTGGGGAAGGGAGTAACAGGCTCACCCTGCCTCGAGTCATTGCTCCCCCTGCTGGGACTGGGAATCCATTCCATCCTGTTAGGACTACTCTCCTCACTCATTCTTGCAAGGACTTCTGGGACCCGTAGTTCTGGGCTCAACTGCTTCACTGGGGAGTCTCTGGGGCTTGCCTTGTCACACTCTGCATGTAAATCTCAGGGAAGAGAGTTCCAGTAGAATGAGGCTGTAAAATAAAACCAAAAATAATCACAAAAGTGGAGAAACGGATCCACTACGAGGGGAAGCAAAGAAACAGAGGAGTAGTGTGATCAACAGGACGCTTCCAAAAATCCAAGGAGACAAAGAACAAGTAGTAAAAATCTCCTTTTTTAGTAGAAAATAAAAAACACACTGTTGAGTGACTCTAAAGTGACTTGTTTAGGGTTTGAAAGGATCAGATGATAATCGTTTAGTGAACAGGGTAACCAGGGGATGCAATATCCTCTCCCACTGAGGATGTGTGTGCAGGAGCTTCTGCCCAGGAGGGAAGGGTTAGGACAGCTATTGTAGTTAGTGATTTGATCATTAGGCATGTAGATAGCTGGGTGGCTGGTGAATATGAGGATCGCCTGGTCACTTGCCTACCTGGTCCGAAGGTGGCGGACCTCATGTGTCACCTAGATAAGATTTTAGATGGTGCTGGGAAGGAGCCTGCTGTCTCGGTACATGTGGGTATCAATGACATTGGAAAATGTTAGAGGGAGGTTCTGGAAGCCAAATTTTGACTCAGGTAGAAATCTGAAATTCAGATCCTCCAGTTTTCAAGAAGTTCTCCATTCTACGTGCAGAACCCAAGAGGCAGGCAGAGCTCCACAGTCTCAATGTGTGGTTGTGACAATAGTGCAAGGATGAGGGATTTAGATTTGTTAGGAACTAGACAACATTCTGGGGAAGGGGAGTCTGCTCTGAAAAGATGGACTCCATCTTAACCGGGATGGAACCAGGCTGCTGGTGCTATCTTTTTTAAAAAGGAGATAGAGCAGCTTTTAAACTAAAATGGGGGGGGGGGTAGCTGACAGTTGTCTAGGAGCATATGGTTCGGTGGGGAATCCCAATTGAGAGGTTTCAATAATGGTGAAAGAAAGCCTGGAGTGTTTAATGGGAGAACAGAGTAAAGGATGCAAACTATCCCTATTAATTTTAAAGCAGATTGTGCATGCTAGGAAAAAACACAATTTGAAGTGTATATATACAAATGCCAGAAGCCTAAAAAATAAGATGGGAGAGTTGGAGTATATAGCACTAAATGAAGAGGTAGATATAATAGGCATCTCAGAGACCTGGTGGAAGGAAGAAAATCAATAAGACTCTCCGCCTTATTTTCGAAAGAGAAAGACGCCCATATTTCGACCCAAATCGGGAGATGGGCGTCTTTCTCTCGTGGGCGCCCAAATCGGTATAATCGAAAGCCGATTTTGGGCGCCTTCAACTGCAATCTGTCGCGGAAATGGCCAAAGTTGACGGGGCCGTGTTGGCGGTGTGGTGAAGGCGGGACTGGGGCGTGTTTATCGGCCGAGGAGAGATGGGTATCCTCAGCCGATAACCGAAAAAAGAAAGGTGTTTTTAGCGCAAATTTGGGTCACTTTTGTTTTACCCTTTTTTTTCACGAACAAGTCCCAAAAAAGTGCCCTAACTGACCAGATGACCACCGGAGGGAATCAGGGATGACCACCCCTGACTCCCCCAGTGGTCACTAACCCCCTCCCACCCAAAAGAAAACTTTAAAAACTTTGTTTTTCCAGCCTGTATGCCAGCCTCAAATGTCATACCCAGCTCCATCACAGCAGTATGCAGGTCCCTGGAGCAGTTGTTAGTGGGTGCAGTGGACTTCAGCCAGGTGGACCCAGGCCCATCCCCCCCTACCTGTTACACTTGTGGTGGTAAATGGGAGCCCTCCAAACTGCCCCAAAACCCACTGTACCCACCTCTAGGTGCCCCCCTTCAGCCATAAGTGCTATGGTAATGGTGTAGAGTTGTGGGGAGTGCGTTTTGGGGGGGATTTTGGGGGCTCTGCACCCAAGGGAAGGGAGCTATGGACTTCAGAGGTAGTTAACTTTTTTTTTTTAATTGTTACAAGTGCCCCCTAGGGTGCCCGGTTGGTGTCCTGGCATGTGAGGGGGACCAGTGCACTACTAATCCTGGCCCCTCCTACAACCCAATGCCTTGGATTTGTTCGTTTTTGAGCTGGGCGCCTTTGGTTTCCATTATCGGTGAAAAACAATACCGCCCAGCTCAAATCCGTACAAATCCGATGCATTTGGCTGGCACAAACCGTATTATCGGAAAAAAGATGGACGCCCATTTTTTTTTTGAAAATACGGTTTGTCCCGCCCTTTCACATACCCGTTCTCGGAGATAGACGCCCATGGAGATGGGCGTTCGTGTTCGATTATGCCCCTCTACGTGTTATCAGGGTACAAATTATATCACAATGATAGAGTGGATCAAATTGAAGGGGGCGGGGTTGTGCTATATGTTAAAAAGAAAATTGAGTCAAACAAAATAAATATTCTACATGAAACAGATAGCAGTGTGGAATCCTTGTGGATAGAAATTCTGTGTGTGAAGGGAAAGAGTATACTGTTAGGGCTCTACAACCATCAGCCAGGACAGAATGAACAGACAGATGAACAAATGTTTACAGAAATTAGGAAAGCTGGCAAATTGGGCAACATTATAATAACACCGGAGGTGGCTAACACCTCATGGTACTATGTAAACCACATTGAGCCTGCAAATAGGTAGGAAAATGTGGGGTACAAATGCAACAAATAAATAAATAAATAATGGGTGATTCAGTTACCCCAATATTGACTGGATAAATGCTACATCAGGGAGCACTAGGGAGGTATAATTCTTAGATGTAATAAATGACTGCTTCTTGGAGCAACTAGTCCAAGTACCAAGAAGGGGAGGTATTATAGATCTAGTCAGTAGTAGAATGCAGGACATGGTATGAGAGATAACAATGTTGAATCCACTAGGAAACAGTGATCATAGCATGATCAAATTTGAGCTGATATCTGTGGTGAAATCACTAAAGAAATCTACTGTGGCAGCATTCAGTTTTTGAAAGGGTGACTAAAAAAATGAGGAAAATGTTAAAAAGAAGCTGAAAGGGTTAGCCACAAAGGTTAAGACTTTAAACCCAGGCATGGACGTTGTTTAAAAATAGAACAAAAAAAAGTGAGGAAAAACCAAGTTAGGATACCAAAAGACGCTTTATTGTATAAAAACGACCTGACACGGCCGTGTTTCGGCCCTAAGGCCTACCTCAGGGGTCTTGAACAATCTCAGATGATCTAGTGTATGAACATACACTGGTAAAAATTTGCATATGTTCAGTTACCAACTGATTTGAAATGGCATTGCCACAAAAGATCCTTTTTTACACCAGTTGGTAACTGAATACACATTATTTTAGAAGAGAGGAGGATCTTTTGTGGCAACGCCATTTCAAATCAGTTGGTAACTGAACATATGTTATTCTAAAAGAGAGGAGATCAAACAAGTTTGCATTTAAGCAAATTTTTACCAGTGTATGTTCATACACTAGATCATCTGAGATTGTTCAAGATCCCTGAGGTAGGCCTTAGGGCCGAAACACAGCCGTGTCGGGTCATTTTTATACAATAAAGCGTCTTTTGGTATCATAACTTGGTTTTTCCTCACTTTTTTTTGGTTCTATATCTGATGGTATTGTGAGGGTTTTTACCTCCTTTTTTTTTGTTTTAGTCATTGATTAAAAATACCATCATGGAAGCCCAAACCAGATGTTTCCCATGTATTAACAAAAGTGGAAAGAAGAGAAAAAACAGCCAGCATGGTTAAAAGGTGAAGTAAAAAAAGACTATTATAGCCCAAAGAGCATCCTTCAAGGAATGTAAAAAGGATCCAAATGAAGAAAATAAGAAGGAACATTAACAATGTCAAGCTAGATGCAAAGCACTAATAAAGAAGGCTAAAAGAGAATATGAAGAAAATCTTGCTGTGGAGGCAAAAACTCATAGTAACCCTTTTTCAGATACATTTTTATTTATTTATTTATTGCATTTGTATCCCACATTTTCCCACCTATTTGCGGGCTCAGTGTGGCTTACAATACATTGTGAATAATGGAAATACAATTTGTTACAAATCAGTTATGGATTACATTGTGAGAAGTTAAGCGAAGACAAAGTCAAAGTATCGTTGGGGAATAGGACAAGGAAAAGAACAGTGGAACAGTGGAAAGAGACAACGGGAAATTGATAGGGTAATAGCACATTAGCAAAAGAACATTCCGTATAACATTTTCTGTGAGTAAAGGTATAAATGTGATAAAAATGCGGGGGGGATGAGTGTTCAGAAGAGAATGTATTGGTGTATTTCTGAAACAGTGAGTGTGGGTTTCATGTGTATTGATCCTTAATAAATTTTATCAAAAAGATGAGTCTTCAGTAGTTTGCGGAAGTTGGTTAGTTCGTGGATCGTTTTCAAGTTGCGTGGTAGTATATTCCAGAATTGCGTGCTTATGTGAGAAAAGGTTGATGCGTGCAGTGCTTTGTATTTTATGCCTTTGCAATTAGGGAAGTGGAGGTTAAGGAAAGTTCGAGATGATCTTTTAGCATTTCTGGGTGGTAGGTCTATTAAGTCAGACATGTAGGCTGGAGCTTCACCGTGGATGATTTTGTGGACTAATGTGCATACTTTAAAAGTAATGCGTTCCTTAAGTGGAAGCCAGTGTAGCTTCTCTTGTAAGGGTTTTGCACTTTCGTATTTTAGTTTTCCGAAGATGAGTCTGGCTGCTGTGTTCTGGGCTGTTTGAAGTTTCCTCAGTATTTGCTCTTTACAACCTGCGTATAGTGAATTGCAGTAATCCAGATGGCTAAGTACGAGGGATTGCACTAGGTTGCGGAAGACGGATCTTGGGAAGAATGGTCTTATTCTTTTCAGTTTCCACATGCAGTAGAACATCTTCTTGGTTGTGTTGTTTGCATGGGTTTCGAGTGTTAGATGGCGATCAATAGTGACTCCAAGGATTTTTAAAGTTTCTGAGATTGGAAGGTTTAGTTTTGGTGTGTTTAAGGCGGTAAATTCATTCGTGTTGTATTGGGAGGTGAGTATTAGGCAATGAGTTTTTTCCGCGTTTAGTTTCAATCGAAATGCATCTGCCCAGGTGTTCATGATGCGTAGACTTTGGTTTATTTCATTGGATATTTCTTTGATGTCTTGTTTGAAAGGGATGTATATTGTTACATCGTTGGCGTATATATATATGGGTTGAGGTTATGATTTGATAGGAGTTTTGCCAATGGGATCATCATTATGTTGAAAATGGTTGGTGAGAGGGGTGACCCTTGTGGTACTCCACATTCAGGTGTCCATGAAGCTGACGTAGTTGAGTTTGATGTGACTTGATATGAGCACAGGGTTAGGAACCCCTTGAACCAGTTTAGGACATTTCCTCCAATGCCAAAATATTCAAGTATGTGCAATAGAATTCCGTGGTCAACCATATCAAAGGCACTTGACATGTCAAATTGTAGGAGGAGTATATTGTTGCCGGTTGCGATCATTTTTTTGAATTTAGTCATTAGGATAATTAGTACTGTTTCTGTGCTGTGGTTCGATCAGAATCCTGATTGGGCATCATGTAGTATTGAGAACTTGTTTAGATAGTTTGTGAGTTGTTTTGTTACCATCCCTTTGGTTATTTTGGTTATTAGTGGTATGGATGCTACTGGTCTGTAATTGGTTATTTCGCTTGAGCTTTTCTTTGTATCTTTGGGTATTGGGGTGAGTAAGATTTTTCCTTTTTCCTTTGGGAAGAGTCCGTTTTGTAGCATGAAGTTTATGTGGTTCGTTAGGTCTATTACAAATTGTTGAGGGGCTGATTTCATGAGATTGTTTGGGCATATATCTAGGTTGCAGTAGGATTTAGCGAATCTTTTGAGTGATTCAGAGATGAGGTCTTCTGATAGTAATTCGAATTCAGTCCAGGTTCTGTCTGCTGGGTATATTCCGTCTTCTGGGTCTAGACATTCTAGAAGTGTGGCGTATTCAATAGTTCTGGCGGGTATTTTGAGTCGTAGTTGTATAATTTTCTCCTTAAAGTATTTTGCAAGGTTGTCGACATCTGGTATATCTTTGCTGTTGTTTGTAACTGGTGTGGTGTCTAGCAATTTATTCACAAGGTACAAGAGTTTGTGTGTGTCTTTGTAGTTGGGTCCTATCATTGTTTTGTAATTTAGTCTTTTAGTCTTCTTTATGGTATATTTGTATTTCCTCCAAAGTAGTTTACAGGCATTTAGTGTTTGTTCATCAGAAGCAGAAGGCCTGTGAGGGAGTCTGTGGACCGTTAGATCATAAAGGAGCAAATGGGGCACTCAGGGAGGAAAGGCCATAGTGAGAGATTGAATGAATTCTTTGATTCAGTCTTTACGGAAGAAGAAGTAAGAGATCTACCAGGAATTGTTTTCAAGGGTGGTGATGTGGAGAAACTGAAGGAAATCTTGGTGAACCTAGAAGACATACTGAGACAAATTGGTAACTTAAAGAGTGATAAATCACCTGGACCAGATGGCATACACCCCAGAGTAGCAAAAGAAATCAAACATGAAATTGCTGACTGGTTGTTAGTGATCTGTAATCTGTCATTAAAATCATCCGTAGTACCTGAAGGCCTGAGGGTGGCCAATGTAAAACTGATTTTTAATAAGGGTTCCAGTGGTGATGTGGTAAATTAGACTGGTAAGCCTGACTTCAGTGCTGGGAAAAATAGCAGAAACTATTATAAAGAATAAAATTATGGAACATGTAGACAAACATGGTTTAAATGGACATGGGTTTAGCCAAGGTACGGGATTTTCAGAAAGCTTCTGACAAAGTTCCTCATGAGAGACTTCTGAGAAAATTTTAAAAGTCATGGGATAGATGGCAATGCCCTTCTGTGGATTAGGAATTGGTTATTGGACAGAAAACAGAGGGTAGGATTAAACTGACATTTTTCTCAGTGGAGGAGGGTGAATAGTAGAGTGCTGCAAGGATCTATACTGGGACCGGTGCTAATTAACATATTTATAAATGATCTAGAAAATGGAACAACGAATGAGTTTGCAGATGACACAAAACGATTCAAAGTGCTCAAAATGCATGCGGATTGTGAAAAATTGCAGGAAGACCTTAGGAAATTGGAAGACTGGGAAGATGGCAGATGAAATTCAATGTGGACAAATGCAAAGTGATGCACATTGGGAAGAATAATACGAATCATAGTTAACTGATGCTACGGTCCAACTTAGGAGTCAGCAGTCAAGAAAAAGATCTAGGTGCCATGGTGGACAATATGCTAAAATCTTCTGCCTAGTGTGCAGTGGTGGCCCAAAAAGCAAACAGGATGCTATGAATTATTAGCAAAGGGATGCAAAATAAGACCAAGAATATTTTAATGCCTCTGTTTCACTTCATGTAACAAAGTAAGAAAGGATCACAGTGCCTCCATATATGATTCCGTTTTACAATTAACTTCTGATATTGAAGATGTTTTTAAGCTAGGAAAGAATTTGTTTATTGACCTGGCCATCCACATAGGTAAGACTCTTAATGTCACCAATTGCTGGATTTGTGGGGGAGCCCTTCTTGGAGAATCATGGCCCTGGCATGGTTCCCCGGTCACCATATCTCAAAAAAGATATAGTTGAATTAGAAAAGGTTCAAAGAAGAGTGACCAAAATAATAAAAGGGATGGTACTCCTTCCATATGAGAAAAGGCTAAAGAGGTTAGGGTTCTTCAGCTTGGAAAAGAAACTGCTGAGGGAGGATGTGATTGAGCTCTATAAAATCCGGAGTGGTGTAGAATGGGTAGAAGTGAATCTATTTTTCACTCTTTCAAAAAGTACAAAGACCAGAGAACACAATGAAATTACAAGGAAATACTTTTAAAAGAAATAGGAGTAAATATTTTTTCATTCAAAGAATACTTTAGCTCTGTAACTCACTGCCAGAGTTTGTGGTAACAATGGTTGGTATATATGGGTTTAAAAAATGTTTGGATGAATTCTTGGAAGGAAAGTCCATAGTCTGGTATTTAGATGGACATGGGGGAAATGTCACAATCTTACTGTGACTCAGGATCTCGGGACCGTACAGCTGACAGGCTCGGAAGAAGTGGCCACCAGGACCGTGCTAGCAGCGTGCAGCAGGAAATAGTCTTCACTCTTGCATCTGCGAGACCTATTGTCCACCTCCTGCGCACATGGGATGATGTCAGATTTCGACGAAGGAGCAGCACTTAACCCTGTCTGTTTTTTGCCTAGACGCTCTCGCCCTGAGACAGAGGCAATGTCTGCTTATATCAAGGACAATCTTCCGAGGCTTTATTTGGCCTTCTAAATCACCTGCACGGTCTGGATTCTTTTTCATGGGATAGAAAGATGGAGGCCTCTGACCCTGTATTGATTATAGAGGATTAGATGCTATAACCATCAAGGATAAATATCCACTCCCACTCATCTCTAAGTTGTTTGACCGCCTTCAAGGGTATAAAATCTTCACCAAACTAGACCTCAGAGGGACTACAACCTGATCAGAATTAAAGAGGACAACAAGTTGGAAACCACTTTCAACACTCAAGATGGCCACTATGAGTATCTTGTAATGTCCTTTTGTCACGTTTTCAAAGCTGGAAACTGGGTTGTGAGCCCTTGGGCCACTGCCGAGGAGCAGCAGTGGCAGGCAAAACCACCCCACACCAGGGGCAAGGCAGAACTCTGACAACAGTTAGGCTTCACCTGTACCTGGCCACTTTCCACCAGGAGTTAAGCTCCCAGCTTCAGGTGGCCGACAGGACTTTGCAGGGCAGGGCAGGAGCTGGATAACAGCTAGGCAGCACAGGGACTGAGTGTCAGAGGGGAAAGGAAGGAGCATTGGCAGCAAGGCAGAAAACTGGGCTAGACAATACAACACAAGGCAGGGACAGGACAAGCTATGGGACAGAAACTGGAAGCTGCAAGCAGCCACTGAAACAGGGAACAAAACACTGAACTAAAAGCTGAAGAGCAGCCAGCAAGATACAAACAGACAAGGACTAAACACCAAACTACCACTCAGAGACAAGCAAACAAACAACAATCTAATCTAACTATCCGCAGACTAGCAAGAACAGACAAGAATCAAGGCAGGCAAAAACTAGAACTGGAAACAGCAGAAGTGCACCAGCACCCCAACATACCAGGGCCTTAGATGCAATGCAAAGGCCAGTAGAAATGTTCCAAGATGGCTGATAAGCCCAAAAGCAGTTGGAACTCAGCTGCTGCAATCACCAGGCAGCTACGGGTGCTGTGCAGGCTCAAACGGCACAAGCAAACCCGGCAGCCTGGAAGATCTGGACCGGACTGGGCTGAAATCTGGAACGGGTGATAGTCCACAGCAGCCACTGGTTCTGGCCACCAGAGGGCAGATGAACACAGACGTAACACCTTTGGCCTCACCAATGCTCCAGTGGTCTTTCAAGCATTCATGAATGATATCTTCCTGGATTTATGGCCCTCTAAATCAACTGCAGGGGCTGGATTCTTTTTCATGGGGAAGAAAGATGGAGGCCTCCGACTCTGAATTGATTATAGAAGATTAAATGCCATGACCATCAAGGATAAGTATCCACTCCCACTCATCTCTGAGTTATTTGATCGCCTTCAAGGGGATAAAATCTTCACCAAACTAGATCTCAGAGGGGCTACAAGCAGATCAGAATTAAGGAGGACGACAAGTGGAAAAAACGCTTTCAACACTCGAAATGGCCCTTCGGCCTCACCAATGCTCCTGCGGTCTTTCAAGCATTCATGAATGATATCTTCCTGGCTTTTCTGTATCAATTTGTATTTGTATATCTTTACGATATTCTGGTGTTCTCTCCATCTTTGGAAATACATCATCAGCATGTCAAGACCTTTCTCCAGGCTTACTACTACTACTTATCATTTCTATAGCGCTACAAGGTATATGCAGCGCTGTACACTCTATGCCAAATGTTTGAGCATCTCAAACAAGTGTTTGTTTCTGCTCCCGTCCTCTGGCATCCTGATCCTGCCAAAAAGTTCTTTGTGAAACTTGATGCATCTTCAGTGGGCACGGGTGCTATCCTTTCCCAGGCCCATCCTAGTGACAAGCTGCTACCATATGCTTTCTTCTCCCAGAAATACTATCACGCTGAGAGAAATTATACCATTGAGAATCAAGAATTGTTAGCGATTAAATTAGCTCTGAAGAATGGTGGCATCTCCTGGTGGGGGCTCAGATGCACTTTACAGTCTTCATGGACCACAAAAATGTGTTATATCTTCAGGAGGCTAGATGCGTTGGTCTCTGTTCTTCTCTCAGTTCAGCTTTGTGTTGACTTATCGTCCCGCCGACTGGAACATCAAGGCAGATGCATTGTCCAGATCCATGGAGCCTGAAGAGGAATCTGCTCATCTTCAACACATCATAGACCCAGCTAATATACTTCCAGCAGCCATGGAAGCTTTTCCTGTGGGCCTAACTTTGGTACCTCGTCATTTCCGGGAGAAGATCTTCCAGTGGGGACACGCCTCCAAATTGGCTGGCCATCCAGGGGTCATAGTAACATAGTAGATGACGACAGAAAAAGACCTGCACGGTCCATCCAGTCTGCCCAACAAGATAACTCATATGTGCTACTTTTTGTGTATACCCTACTTTGATTTGTACCTGTGCTCTTCAGGGCACAGACCGTATAAGTCTGCCCAGCACTATCCCCGCCTCCCAACCACCAGTCCCGCTTCCCACCACCGGCTCTGGCACAGACCGTATAAGTCTTCCCAGCACTATCCCCGCCTCCCTACCACCAGCCCCACCCCTGTAGCACTAAACAGGAATTTGTTGCTGCCTGCCCTGATATGCCCAAAACAAACCAGATCATAGTAGGCCACAGGGTTTACTTCAACCCCTACCCATACCTGAGAAAATTGGATCCATCTTTCTATGGACTTTGTCATGGATCTTCCCTCATCTCAGGGTAATACTGTCATTTGAGTAATGATGGATCAATTTTCCAAAATGGCCCACTTCACGATCCTGCCCAGCTTACCATCTGCAGCTAAACTCTCACAGCATTTCATCTGCAACATTTTTCACCTGCATGGATTACCCAAGTCTATTACTTCAGACCAAGGGGTCCATTTTGTCTCCAAATTTTGGTAAGCCCTAATCGAGCTTTAGGAGTCAAATTGAATTTTTCTTCTGGGTACCATCCCCAAATTAATAGTCGATCCAAGCGGACCAACCAAAGCCTGAAGCTATTTCTGAGGATGTACGCATCTGCCTTCCAAGATGACTAGGGACAACTATTACCCTGGGCCGAGTTCACTCATAACAGGTCTGCAGTGTCATGAGAGAATCACCATTTTAGATTGTATATGGGCAACATCCCCGTATCCTACAGCCTATTCCTGTTAAGTTGACAGTACCCACAGTTTCCAGGTGCCTCACCTCCTTTAAGCAAATGTGACAAACCGATCAAGATACCCTGCACCAGTCGTCTGCCTGTGCTAAGCTACAAGCAGATAAGAAGAGTCAACTGGCTCCTCAGTATCAACGAGGAGACCTCGTCTGGTTCTCCACACAACATCTCCGGTTAAAAACTTCATCTATCCAGGTCTCCCCCCCCCCCCCCCCCCCTACACACACACGTTTTGGGTCCTTATCACATACTGAAACGGATAAATCCTGTCACATACCAGCTCAAGCTACTTACCAACTTACAGGCACATAACACATTCCATGCATCTTTGTTGAAGCCAGTGATCCCGAGGTGACTTGGTTCAATCCCACCAACATCTACACCAGTGGTGGCTACATCTGATGAGGAGTATGAGGTGCAAAAAATACTTAATTCCTTTCAATTCTATGGACGTTTGCAATATCTCATCTCCTGGAAAGGATTTGGACCTGAAGACAACTCATAGGAGCCCGCTTCCCAAGTCCATGCTCCAGTATTAATTAGATGCTTTCATCACCTTTTCCCTCATAAACCGAAGCCCCGCACTTGGAGAAGCAGGGGTCTTAGAAGAGGGGGTGCTGTCACGGTCTTTCCATGACTCGGGACCACATAGCTCACAGACTTGGAGGGAGTGGCCACCAGGACTGCACTGGCAGCACAGGGCAGGAAGGATTCTTTACTCTTAAGTCATGGAACCTGTTGCCCACCCCCTGTGCAAGTGGAATGACATCAGATGCTGATGTAGGAACAGCGCTTAACCCCACTGGTCTTCTGCTTAGATGGTCTTTATCTAGATTGTAAGCTCTTTGAGCAGGGACTGTCTTTTTTGTGTATGGTGTACAGCGCTGCGTATGTCTTGTAGCGCTATAGAAGTGATAAGTAGTAGTAGTAGTAGTCTTGTGTCATTAGTTGCCCTAGCTGCTGTCTTGCTCCTGTGGGTTTTGAGACACCTTTGCTGCTTGTGTGAGTGGGTTCCAGCTGTTTTCCGTCTACCTGCCAGAATGGGTTCCAGTAAAGCTTTGCTTCTTGAGAGAGTGGGTTCCTGTATTCAGCTTGTTTTCTGTGTGAGTGAATTCCAGCACAGCATCCTGCTGCTTGTGTGTGTGGGTTCTAGCACAGTGTCTTGCTGCTTGTGTGTGTGGGTTCCAGCACAGCCTCTTACTTGCCTGTGTGTGTGGGTTCCAGTACTAGCCTTGCTTCTTGTGTTAGTGGGTTCCAGTACAAGCTTTGCTCCTTGTGTGAATGGCTTTCAGTACAAGCTTTGCTTCTCATGTGAATGGCTTTCAATACAAGCCTTGCTTCTTGTGTGAATGGGTTCCAGTGCAAGCCTTGCTTCGTGTGTGTGAGCGTATAAGCCTTGCTTCTTATGTGTGAACAGGTTTCAGAACAAGCCTTGCTTCTTGTGTGAATGGGTTCCATACTTGCCTTGTTTCCTGTATGAGTGGGCTCCGGCCCAGCATTTAGCTCTTGTGTGACTGGGATTCTTACAGCTATCTGTGCCTTATTTCTGGCTGCATGCAGCCACTTCTCTCCTCTGCTTGTGTGAATTTGTAACTGGATATTAGCAAGTAAATCAAGAGGCTCGAGGCAATGGATCCGAATCAAGAAAACTTTATTGCTAGCAGTGACGCAGCTGAGTGACTCAGTAACACTTGCGTGCCCTGTGTCATTTGCCACTGACATTTATAGGTTTTAATCAGCAGTCATGCGCATTGAGTTCATAAAAGATCACACAGAAGTCAGGAAATCGAAACTTATCACACAGTTCATTTTCATTACACAGACCAAAGGAATATACTGATGTGCTGAGTTTCGCTTCTGCCAGGTGCCCTTGACCTGGATTGGCCACTGTCGGTGACAGGATGCTGGGCTAGATGGACCTTTGGTCTTTCCCAGTATGGCACTACTTATGTACTTATGTACATATGCTTATCAGTATATTCCTTTGGTCTGTGTAATGAAAATGAACTGTGTGATAAGTTTCGATTTCCTGACTTCTGTGTAATCTTTTATGAACTCAATGCGCATGACTGCTGATAAAACCTATAAATGTCAGTGGCAAATGACACAGGGCACGCAAGTGTTACTGAGTCACTCAGCTGCGTCACTGCTAGCAATAAAGTTTTCTTGATTCGGATCCATTGCCTCGAGCCTCTTGATTTACTTGCTAATATCCAGTTACAAATTCACACAAGCAGAGGAGAGAAGTGGCTGCATACATGCATGCATGCAAGTTATAGCTTGTGCTGAGTTTCGCTTCTGCCATATGCTTAAGCTATAACTGTTATCTGGTTGCACCTGCATCCTCTAGGCAAACTGTCATTTTTGCAAGCTTCAGCAGTTCAGCTAACTATTACAAGTTATAGCTTCTTTAGCAAAAACACAATAGAGTGTCATTTATAGCAAAAGCTTAACCCTGAGTCTCCAGTCTCTGTAAAGCTGCCCCCAACAGATTCAGTACCCTTGTGCCTTATTGTGGAACTGAATTCCAGAAACCGACTGCCTACTAGAGCCAATCCATTTTTACCCTTGTCCAGTCCAAGTAGGATTCAATCTATTGTAGGCCTTCACTACGAACCAAGGGTTCACTATCAGAAAACATAACAGATTGCCATTGCTTGCCCTGGGATCGGTAGCATGGAATGTTGCTACTAATTGGGTTTCTGCCAGGTATTTGTGTCCTGGATTGGCCATTGTTGGAAGCAGGATACTGGGCTAGATGGACTTATGTTCTTATATGATGGGGATAGCGAGGGTCGTGAGATACTGTAATAATCCTGTCCAAAAAGCCTTACATTTAAGAGTCAAGAGATTGTGTATGAGTCTTTGTTCAATTGGTAACCAGTGATATTTCTGTAATAGAGGAGTAATGTGATCCAATGTCTGTATGAAGCATAGTATTTTGATTGCTGTATTTTGTAAAGTTTGGAGGACTTTTAGCACCTAATGTGGGAAGCCTAGATAAACAATGTTGCAATAATAAATTCTAGAGATCAGTAACAGAATAAGTGCATGGAATGTGTCATGGTTGAAGTATTTTCTCTTAGCTAACGGACAACAAGGAAACCCAATTTGCAAAGTTTAGACACCTGTTGAAAGAAGGATAATGCCTAAGTAACAGAATAATCCAACAGGTACTATGGATGTTCCTAAAAGATTTAAAGTAGTTGGAACTGATGGTCCATCAGTAAACCTGCATGATACTGTCTTGTCCTTGTTCAGGATGTTTCAGAAGCTATTGTTGTACTAGGTCTAAATAGTCTTAAAGAGCTTGGATGGATGGAGAAAATGGATTGGTTGGGAAGAGCAGAAGGATGTCATCAGCATAAAAGTGGAAAGAGATTCCACCTGACTGGATTAGGGTAGCAAGGGGGACAAGACTGAGCCCTGTGGAACCCCACAAGCCAGGGGGTGAGAAGAGGCATTGGAACAAGAAGTGACAACCTAAGAACATAAGAGCACCCATACTGGGTCAGACCAATGGTCCATCTAGCCCAGTATCCTGTTTTCCAAACGGTGGCCAAGCCAGTTCACAAGTACCTGGCAGAAACCCAAATAATGATAGGAATGACTCAAAATAAAGGACGAAAACCAAGTGTACACAAAACCATGAGAAACCCAATGAGAACCATGAGAAACCCAATGAAGCAATGCAAGACTGAAGGACGGAATGATTTACTAGGTCAAAAGCTGAGGATGTCAAGTGAGATGGCCAAGACAATGTGATGTTTATCTAGATGTGCATAGATCTCACTAAAAGCAATGTAAGAACAGTCTCTGTACTTAGATGAGGTCTAAAGCTAGACTGTCCGGGGTGAAAATCCAAGGTGTCTCAATAAAGGAGGAAAGCTGATAGTAAACAATCTTTTCTAACATTTTTGAAAGAAAATATAGATTAAAGAAAGGCTGATAGTGTGATGGAATTTGGGGGTCCAGAGCCAACTTTTTCAGAATGGGTCGAACCTTGGTTGCTTTCCAAGATGTTTGGACCTGACTGGTAGAGAGACCGTTGTTAATTATTAATAGGATTTTGGGTAGTAATTGTAACTCTGCATGTTGCAGCCAGGCAGATGGGAAAGGGTTGAGCAAAACAAGTTGTGGTCCACATGTTGGAGAGTGTTTTAGAAAGAGAGGTTAAGGCTGGAATGAAGACCAAGAGAAAGAACCAACTCAGGAGTCAGATAAAGAGAAGATTGTATCTGGGCCTGACATAGAACTGAAACAATGGAAGGTAACGAATTGATGAGATCTGAGATCTTTGTAGTAAAGTATTGTGAGAGATCTTCAGCTGTCGGTATACATGAGGCAGTGAGAGACTCACAGATTACAATATGGGGTACAGACAGGTCATAGAAAAAAAAGGAATAATCTCCCTAATTGGATTTGAAGTTTTCTTGACACATGAAGACTAATAGAGAGATTTAGCCTTTTTAAACTGCAGCTTCTAATTTCTAAGCTCGTTCTTAAAGGCTAGAAGGGCAGAGTCTGACTTGGATTTTTTCCAGATTCGTTTGGCCTGACGTAAACACTTTTTATGTTATCTCAACTCACTGTGATACCAGCATGTTTTTATTATGCGCAGTTGGGATTTTAGATAATGTTAAAGGGACTATCGGGCTCTTTTTCGAAAGAGGACGCCCATCTTTTGACATAAATCGGAAGATGGATGTCCTTCTCCCAGGGTTGTCCAAATCGGTATAATCGAAAGCCGATTTTGGACGTCCCCAACTGCTTTCCGTAGCAGGGATGGCCAAAGTTCAAGGGGGCGTGTCGGAGGCGTAGCAAAGGTGGGACTTGGGCGTGCCTAACACTTGGACGTCCTTGACCCATAATCAAAAGAAACAAGGACGTCCCTGATGAACACTTGGACAACTTTACCTGGTCATGTTTTTCTTACGACCAAGGCCCAAAAAGGTGCCCGAAATGAGCAGCAGGCTTATTTTTGAAAGAGAAGGGCGCCCATCTTCCGACACAAATCGGGAGATGGGCAACCTTCACTCAGGGTCGCCCAAATCGGCATAAGAGAAAGTCGATTTTGGGTGTCCTCAACTGCTTTCCATCGCGGGGATGACCAAAGTTCACGGGGGCGTGTCGGCACCATACCGAAAGCGGGACTGGGTGTGATTAAGAGATGGGCATCCCAGCCGATAATGGAAAAAAGAAGGGCGTCCCTGACGAGCACTTGGCCGACTTGGTCCATTTTTTCTTGCCACCAAGCCTCAAAAAGGTGCCCGAACTGACCAGATGACCACCGGAGAGAATTGGGGATGACATCCCTTTACTCCCCCAGTGGTCACTAACTCCCTCCCACCCTCAAAAAACATCTTAAAACATTTTTTTTGCCAGCCTCTGTGCCAGCCTCAAATGTCACACCCAGCTCCATGACAGCAGTATGCAGGTCCCTGGAGCAGTTTAGTGGGTGCAGTGCACTTCAGCCAGGCAGACCCAGGCCCCCCCACCTGTTACACTTGTGGTGGTAAATGTGAGCCCTCCAAAACCCACCCGAAACCCACTGTACCCACATGTAGGTGCCCCCCTTCACCCCTTAGGGCTATGGTAGTGGTGTGCAGTTGTGGAGAGTGGGTTTTGGGGGGCTCAGTATCCAAGGTAAGGGAACTATACACCTGGGATCAATTAGTGAAGTCCCCTAGGGTGCCCGGTTGGTGTCCTGGCATGTCAGGAGGACCAGTGCACTATGAATTCTGGCTCCTCCCACAACCAAAGGGCTTGGATTTGGTCGTTTTTGAGATGGGTGTCCTCGGTTTCCATTATGGCCGAAAGTCGGGGACGACCATCTCTAAGGTCAACCATCTCAACATTTAGATTGACCATCTCTAAGGTCAACCTAAATGTTGAGATTTGGGCGTCCCCGACCATATTATCGAAACAAAAGATGGACGCCCATCTTGTTTCAATAATACAGGTTTCCACGCCCCTTTGCGGGGCCGTCCTGTGAGGACACCTTCATGAAAACTTGGGCGTCCCGTTCGATTATGCCCTTCCAGATGACCACCGGAGAGAATCAGGGATGACCTCCCCTTACTCCCACAGTGGTCACTAACCCCCTCCCACCCTCAAAAAATATCTTTCAAAATATTGATTGCCAACCTCTATGCCAGCCTCAGATGTCATACGCAGGTCCAGGACAGCAGTATACAGGTCCCTGGAACAGTTTTAGTGGGTGCAGTGCACTTCAGGCAGGCGGACCCAGGCCCATCCCTCCCTACCTGTTACATTTGTGGAGGAAACAGCAAGCCCTCCAAAATCCACCACAAACCCACTGTACCCACATCTAGGTGCCCCTCTTCACTCGTAAGGTCTATGGTAGTGGTGTACATTTCTAGGTAATGGGTTTTGGGGGGCTCAGCACACAAGATAAGAGAGCTATGTACCTGGGAGCAATTTATCAAGTCCAGTGCAGTGCCCCCTAGGGTGCCTGGTTGGTGACCTGGCATGTCAGGGAGACCAGTGCACCACAAATGCTGGCTCCTTCCATGACCAAATGGCTTGCATTTGGTCGTTACTGAGATGGATGTCCTTGGTTTTCATTATCTCCAAAAATCAGAAACGACCAAGTCTAGAGATGACCAAATTTAAGGATTTGGACATCCCTGATGGTATTTTTGAAACGAAAGATGGACATTCATCTTGTTTCGAAAATACGGGTTTCCCCGCCCCTGGATCAGGATGTTTTGCAAGGATGTCCATATCAAAACATGGATGTCCCTTTTGAAAATGCCCCTCTATCTGGCTTATTTTCGAAAGAGAAGGACGCCCATCTTTCGATACAAATCGGGAGATGGGCGTCCTTCTCTCAGGGTCACCCAAATCAGCAAAATCGAAAGCTGATTTTGGGTGTCCTCAACTGCTTTCCGTCGCGGGGACAACCAAAGTTCATGGGGGGGGGGGGGGGGGTGTCGGAAGCATAGTGAAGGCGGGACTGGGGCGTGCTTAACACATGGGCATCCTCGGCCAATAATGGAAAAAAGAAGGGCATCCCTGACGAACACTTGGCCGACTTTACGTGGTCCTTTTTTTTTTTATGACTAAGCCACAAAAATGTGCCCTAAATGACTAGATGACCACCGGAGGGAATCGGGGATGACCTCCCCTTACTCCCCCAGTGATCACTAACCCCCTCCCACCCTAAAAAAAAATTAAAATATTTTTTCCAGCCTCTATGCCAGCCTCAAATATCATACCCAGCTCCATGACAGCAGTATTCAGGTCCCTGGAGCAGTTTTAGTGGGTACTGCAATGCACTTCAGGTAGGCAGACCCAGGCCCATCCCCCCCCCACCTGTTATACTTGTGGTGGTAAATATGAGCCCTCCAAAGCCCACCAGAAATCCACTGTACCCACATGTTTGTGCCTCCCTTCATCCCTAAGGGCTATGGTAGTGGTGTACCGTTGTGGGGAATGGGTTTTGGGGGGCTCAGCACACAAGGTAAGGGAGCTATTACCTGGGAGCTTTTTCTGAAGTTCACTGCAGTGCCCCCCTAGGGTGCCCGGTTGGTGTCCTGGCATGTCAGGGGGACTAGTGCACTATGAATACTGGCTCTTCCCATGACCAAATGGCTTGGATTTGGTCATTTTTGAGATGGGCGTCATCAGTTTCCATTATCGCCGAAAATCGGGGACGACCATCTCTAGGGACGACCATTTCTAAGGTCGACCTAAATGTTGAGATTTAGGCGTCCCCGAAAAAGAAATCCATTGCCTAAGATTAAGGTCTGACAGAAGAGCTGAAAAGGGATTCACGCAAGGGCGCAAAGGAACATCCACATTAAATATTGAAATCTCCCATGATGAAAATGTTGGGATAGCGGATAGTGGTGTCAATAATAGTTTGGAAACAGGAGCCCCGCTGTTCTTCGGACATCGAAAGGGAACAGTAAAAGAGAAGAAATATAAAGGGAGAGGGGGTAGCATTATCAAATTGAACAGCAAGCACTTCTGAGAACAAAGACATAAGATTAATCTTGACAAGACACACCTTATTTGAAGAGATTGGCTAGGCCTCTCCCACCTGTGGATATCATGTTATTTATTTATTTATTTATTTATTTATTTATTTATTTATTTAATTGGATTTTGTTCACACCTTTTCAGTAGTAGCTGAAGGTGAATTACTGACAGAAGAGCTGAAAGGGATTCATGCAAGGTTGCAAAGGAACATCCACATAAATATTGAAATCTCCCATGATGAAAATGCTGGGGTAACAGATAGTGGTGTCAATAATAGTTTGGAAACAGCTGTTCTTGGGACATTGAAGGGGAATAGTAAAAGAGAAGAAATATAAAGGGAGAGGGGGTAGCATTATCAAATGGAACAGCAAGCACTTCTGAGAACAAAGATGTAAGATTAATCTTGGCAAGACACACCTTATTTGAAGAGAGGATGGCTAGGTCTCCCCCACCTGTGGATATCATGTTATTTATTTATTTGGATTTTGTTTACACCTTTTCAGTAGTAGCTGAAGGTGTGTTTCATTCAGGCATACTGGTATTTCTGTGTCCCTGGAGGGCTTACAATCTTAAGTTTGTACCTGAGGGTTAAGTGACATGCCCAAGATCACAAGGAGTAGCAGTGGGATTTGAACAGGCCACCTCATGATATCAAGATAGGTGCTCTAGCCACTCCTTCATTCCAAGTTATACTATGCAGGAAGACAATAATCAAGTAAACCCTCCTATCCATTTCTTAACCATGTTTCTGTTAGCAACAAGATATCCAAGTTTTCCTTCTGAATAAGGCAATTAATTAAAGCGGTTTTAGAATGGAGAGATCTACAGTTTAATAGACCTATGTAGATGTTGGTGTACCGGTGTCAGGCAGTCAGAGGTGTTGGTAAAATAGAGGAAAGAAAATGTACCTGGTCAAGTGGTCTTAGTCTCAAGCAATAGTCCCAGTGGTAGTTGATTATGATGGGGATGGGAAATTCTTTGGGTGAAGATGAAGGGTGTGAACAGGCTGAAACACTACCTAAGTAAAATTGGGACAGACATAACAGTAGGCAAAGATTTACTAAAAAGTAATGGACCATGGTTAAGAGAAGGGTTAGAGGTAAAGACCGTAAGAAAAATATATCAGTGCTTTCACGGTACAGATGCCATTTTCCAGTTGAATCAAATACACAGATGTGTGCAGCTAAGCAATCATCAGCACAGAAAGGCACAAAGACAAGAGTGGAAACCAAAGCAAATAAGGAAACAGGTGATAGAATATGGCATGTGATGTTTTTTCAGTGGTTATCCAATGAACACCTGTTTTACATTTTTTAGTACCTGGGGTGTACTATCAGTGTTATTGGTTAAAACATAAAATCAGAAGTACTGCTTATGCTGCATTTGTTGAGAACAGGACACTGGGGAATGTCAAACATATCATTTTTAATCCTTGCAGTCCTGTTACGATGTTTGTAAAGTGGTTGTATATGGAGGATAATTTTATAGCAGTGTGCCTTGAATTGGTGCCTTTTTGTCTTTATAACATACCAGTGCATATGGCAGAGAATGTGCCAGGAATGTAGGCACAATCAAGAGTTGATGCAAATGAAAATGCATACTTTACACACAAATATTATATACATTAATATAATTTGCAAGTCACACATGTACTTTTGAACTCCACCCATGCACCACTGCAACTCCACCTCATGAATGCTCATTGGCAAAGTGCACACCATAATGTCATGGCACATACTTTTCTACCGTTGCTATTTTATTAGCGGCTGTTTATGTGCATATGTTGCCATTGGAAATGACTTTATAAAATGACTTCAAAAGGAGTAACTTTCAAACAAATTGTGTGTGTGTGTGTGTGTGTGTGTGTATAAAGTCTGTGGGTATTTTTTCCCCCAATGCTATAGAAGTCACCAAAAATTGCATGCATAAATTTGGGTGTGCGCCCAATTTGTGCACACAACTTAATTAAATAACAAGCTATTTAGCACCAATAATTTATTTGTTTATTTATTTATTACATTTGTACCCCACACTTTCCCACATACAGCAGGTTCAATGCGGCTTACATAGTAAAAAGCATTACAGATAACATGTAATAAGAAAATTATAAACTGTGATAAACAAAATGGCAATAGTGCACAAGAATATATTAAATGGAATGGGGAAGTAAGACAGGAAAGGAAATGATAGGTAAAGGAGATTGGGAGGGATATGGTGTAAAAGGAAGGGGAAGAGAAGATTGGAATTTAATTATAAGTGATTTGAAAAAGGTCATAGGTGTAATTGGTGTCAGAGTCCGTGTCATCGTTAGAGTGAAGTAGTGTAAGTAGGCTGGCGGAATTAAGTTGGTTCATTAGGGTAAGCTTGCTTGAAAAAAATGGGACTTTAACATTTTCCTGAATGGTAAATAGTTCTTAATTGCTCGGATAGGTCTAGGTAGAGCATTCCAAAGTTGGCTACCCAGAAAGGAGAAATTGGATGTATAGTGGCTTTTTAACAAGCAATTATTGGCACTAATTAAATTTAATTGGAATTTATGAATGTAAATTTAGGCACGGGATGCACGCCTAAATTTTACATGTGAGTAAAAAAAGGAGGCACGAAATGGGAAGGTCATGAGCAGAATGGGGCATTGCTAGCATTTTCACTCATTGTTATAGAATAAGGAGGGATGGACGTGTATATTTGCACCATGTTTCAGTTGGTTCAAGTGGCTATGCCTAAAGTTAGGCACGGCTCCCAGGCTTAAGCACTATTCTGTATACAGCACCTAACTTTAAATGTGACTAATAGAATAGTGCTTTTTTTTTTTTTGGCAACATATATAGAATTCATCCCTTTATGTACAGACTTTGCATCACTTTTTAAAGGAAAAAAAAATCTCCCTTTGAAAAGCCTGCACACAGATTTATACCTGCTGTTTATATAACTATTTCTCCATGAAAACATGCACATAGGGGCTCTTTTATTATAGTGGCTAAAATCTGGAATTAGCACGTGCTAACGTGGGATTTACTGTGCTCTGTGCCCAGATTTACTGTGTCCTATTTTTAAAGGTGCTTCTTTTTTTTTGCATGTCATACACAAATGTTTGCATTAGCATGCAGTACCTGACAAAAACTAATGCGAGAGAACTTATGCTTCCATGTTAACTCTGGTTATCCAGTTAGTGTGTACTAAGTGTAATGCTTTACTTGGATAACACTTT
The DNA here is from genome assembly GCF_901765095.1 of Microcaecilia unicolor. Classification (NCBI taxonomy): domain Eukaryota; kingdom Metazoa; phylum Chordata; class Amphibia; order Gymnophiona; family Siphonopidae; genus Microcaecilia; species Microcaecilia unicolor. Next base: position 98,657,744 of record NC_044038.1, read on the forward strand.
CATACCCATTCCCCACCCATACCACAGCACAGCCCCTCACAAAAATACATTTAGAAAATTAGTAATATGTGGGTTAGTGCACGCAAACAGGCAGAACACCACAAAATGCTTTAATGTGGTTTTGTCATAGCCTGGTTTCATGCTTTAACAGCATTTTAAGGGCATAACACCCATAAGTAAAAAAATGCCCTGTACTTTGGGACATCCAGAAGTATGCATTGTCCACCCCAATTCAGCTCTGAGAATGACTAACCCAATATGTACATACATTTACATGGGTAATTTTTTAAAGTCTCATTTCTGTGCATAAAGTTCTGCATTTCAAAACTGTCCTCTAATGCAGCAATGAGCAGATGGTTTGAGCTGTTCTGTATTTGCTTTTCAGCACTGCCTTGTCCTGAGAACAGTCACTATGAGTCCTGTGGAAATGCATGCCCTGCCACCTGCTCAGACAGAACAGCCCCCAGGAAATGCAAACTGCCCTGTGTGGAAACCTGCCAGTGCGATGATGGATACATCATCAGTGGTAGCCAATGTGTCTCTGAGGAAAACTGTGGCTGCACCTACCATGGTGTTTACTATCTACCCAACGAGGAATTCTGGTCTGATGCTAATTGCCATGTCCACTGCAAATGTGATCCAAATATGGGCATGGTGGTTTGTGAGAGTGCCAGCTGCAAAACCACTGAGAGATGTGCTGTGGTGAATGGGGTCCGGGGCTGCCATCCAACCAGCTACTCTACCTGCATCGCTTCTGGCGATTCCCACTACACAAACTTTGATGGGCTCAAATACGATTTTCGGGGTGGTTGTATCTATCTGTTTGCTGGTACTAATTCCCAGGATCCAAGTCTCACACCATTCAGTGTCACGGTTCAGAATGACCACCGAATCAACAGAGTAGTTACTTTCACCAAAGTGGTGACATTTGCGATCTACAATCAAGCAGTTACCATCAGCAAGCACTACCCTGGCCAAATCCAGGTATGTGTGAGATTTGGAGGCACAAATGAAGGAGATACAGCACTTGATTCACTAAGGCATCAGATATCCACCATGCTTTTACATGAGTCTTTCCCATATGCTAAGGTCATTTTTACCGCTGGTGTAAAATGACCTTTTTTTTTGTACTAACAGCCATGCACTATTGTTGATATTAGCAAACAGCCATTTTTAAAAATTACCACGTGAGCATTTCACCACCTATTTTAAGCTACTAGTAAAAAAGGCCTGTTTCTTACACAAATGAAACGGGCACTAGCAAGGTTATCATGTAATGGCGAGTAAGTTTTTAAGGGAATCGTTAGGAGAAATGTTCTGTCATGATAAGTAATAATTGGGAAGGGTGTATAATGAGTAATATGCTCCAGGGGTATGAGATACGGATTGTTTTAGCTATGTTTTTTTTTGTTTTAATCTTTATTTTTTTGTGATTTTTATTTATAGTATTTTTTTAAAAGATAAAGACTACGCAGACTCCATCCATGTCCAGCATGTCTCCTCTCTTCCCTCCCCTCAATCCATGTCCAACATTTCTCCTCTCTTCCCTCCCCTCCATCCATGTGCATCTCCTTCCTGACTTCCCTCCCCTCCATCCATCTCCAGCAACTCTCTATTCTCCCCTGTCGTCTCCTTCATACATCCATATTGTAAAGCTCCCAGCCACTGGGTGATTCTGAAATGCAGCCCTGTGCTGGCCGGGGTCTCATTTGCCAGTCTCCTCGGAGTTTCCTTGGCTCCCAAGCCAAGCTATGTATTGTACTTGACCAGGCAAACTGCTCAGCCACAGGCAGTTCCAACCAAACCAGTTCAAAACAATGTGTGGTAGATCCCTGGTAATTCCAGCAAACAGTTCAAAACAAAGGGGTTGCCTTTATCTTTACCTTTTCAGGGTTTTCTTGAACTAAGCCCTCTTGAGGCTCTCTGCCACTTGGCTTTAGGACAATCTGTAAAGACACATGCCCTTCCTGCTCTCTACCTGGCCTCACTGGCCCCAGGCTCCTGAGCAGGCCTCTATTTGGTTTTTTCCAGTCCCTTGCAAGCACCCACCTCTATATCGGGGGCTCCTGCCTTACTTAGGGTGACTGCTCGGGCATGCCTTCTTTCGGCTGGAAATCCTCCCCTGTCCAGTCCAGTATGGCCCGGTCACCCCTCTGATCCACGGGCCGTGACCCCTCACACTCTCCTGGAACTTCAGCTAGGATTCTCCAGCCTTCACATATATGCAAATGAGACACTCATCAAAATGCAAATTCAGTTTATTAGACTATACTTCAGTCTTGTGGAACTCACTTCTTTCCAGCCGTTATCTAGCACAAGTTCTCTCACTGAGCCCATCTACTGTGGGGAACCTGTGTCTCAGTGTCTAACAGCCTCCACCCCTGGATAGGACACTCTTCACTCTCATTGACCTTACAGTCCTATCCTCCACCCCATGGCTGTTAGTTCATTTTAAACAATCCACAAGTCCCTCAACAATGTAGCCTGGTTCCCAAGTCCATCAATAACCTGGTCTTTCTTCCATCTGGCTGGTACTCCTTCTTCAGCAGGCTTTCCAGGCTCTTCTCTCATCCCATTTTCTCTCTCCTTGGGTTAGAGGGTGCTTTATATAGGGTGGCCAATAATCCACCCCATCTCTATAGGCCTCTTCCCCCCCCCCCCCCCCCCCCCCCGCCACTTCCAGAAAAGTCCAGACCCAGAACTCTCTCCAATTTTCCAGCTTCCACTCTGAGAGCTCCCCCTGGTGGTCTCTTCAGGGAAGGACAGGTCCTATACCATGAACACCCCCTAGCTGTTCTTTCAGGTCACTACACTGGTATATCCCCTTTGGTTCCCTCTAGAGACCAGGATCAGCATATCTCAGGTTTTCAGGTGGAGAGCGCCCTTGGCGGTCTCCTCAGGGTAAGATGGTCACTGTGTTTATCACAATATCCAGCAAATTTGCTCTCTCCCTGGCCCTGCCCCCTCCATCTATCCATGTACAGCAATTCTCCTCTCTTCCCTGCCTTCCATCCATCCATGTCCAGCAATTCTCCTCTCTCCCCTGCCCTCCCCTCCTGTCCAGCGATCTCTTCTCTCCTCCTGCCCTCCCCTCCTCTCCTGTCCAGCGATCTCTTCTCCCCCTGCCCTCCTCTCCAATTCCAGCCATCTCTTCTCTCCCCCTGCCCTCCCATCCATGTCAAGCAATTCTCCCTGCCCTCCCTCAGCTCCCTGACAGCCCTCCTCTCTGTTCCTCCCCCCCCCCCCAATGCGTTTAACCCTTTTACTTTCAGGCGCAGCGACGGCAGTGAAGAGGACAACACAGCTTCTCCGTTCCCTCACACAGTGTCCCGCCCTCGCGGAAACAGGAAATGCATCATCACAGAAGGTGGGACACTGTGTGAGGGAAGGGAGAAGCTGGAGGTGAACCTGCTGTGTTGTCCTCTTCACTGCCGTCGCTGCGCCTGAAAGTAAAAGGGTTAAACACACGCAAGGGGGGAGGAATGGAGAGGAGGGCTGTCGATCAGGGAGCTGAGGGTGGGAAGGAGCAGAGGGACCGTCCGAGAGCTGCCTGGCTGCAGCGCTGCTACGCCAGGCAGCCCTGCGTTTGGGGAGGGGGGGGCAGCAGCCAGGGGAAGGTCACGGTTGAGCTGGGAAGGCTTAGCCTCCCCAAACCTCTTATACGGGGCGCCTATGACTGTCCTCCCATCCCATCCATGTCCATCAATTCTCCTCTGCCCTGCCCTCCCCTTCCCTTCCTCCCTCCTTCCCCTCGATGTCCCGCGATTCTCTCCTCCTGACATCATCTTGCCTCCAGCATTCCCTTCTCCCTCATTGTTCTGCCCTCTGACATCATTACATTTTGACGCGAGGGCGGGGCAATGAGTGGGAATGGATGTTATGAACCCAGGCATCCAGATGTAGAATGTTGGAGGTGCAAATTATTATATAGGATAAGGGCTCCTGCAGTTTCCATGCACTAACCAGTTAGTGCATCTACAATACCATGTGCTAACTGGTTAGCACAGGTATGCTCATGCTCTGTCTCTGAGATGCTCCCTCCTCACGCACAGTTTGAGTTACCATAGGACGCCTGAGTGCCTAATGAGGATTCGTAAAAGGACCTCTTAGTGAATCAGGTTTATAATACAGAGACAATATCACTCTTCACTTTTTAATGTAATTATTTTATCTGGTGACTTGGGTGAGTAAAATCAGGACACATAATTTATAGCATGACAGCAAGCTAGATGCTGCTTAATAAGGACAAGGGAATGGACAGTTGAAATGTAGACATCATTAGAAGATTTAATAAAACAGAAAGCAACTGGAAGAGTTCTATCAACTCATTAATTTCCCTGGTTTTTCCAATAGTCACCTTGGCTGAGAAATATCTTTGTTGAGTGTAATTATCTAGAACATAAGAGTAGCCATACTGGGTCAGAGCAATGGTCCATCTAGCCCAGTATCCTGTTTTCCAAACAGTGGCAGAGCCAGGTCACAAGTACCTGACAGAAACCCAAATTGCGACAAAACTCCATACTACAAATCTCAGGGCAAGCAATTGCTTCCCATGTCTGTCTCAATAGCAGACTATGGACTTTTCCTCCAGGAATTTGTCCAAACCTTTTTAAAACTCAGATATGCTAACTGTTGTTACCACCTCTTCCAGCAAAGAGTTCCAGAGCTTAACTATTAGTTGAATGAAAAAATATTTCCTCCTATTTGTTTTAAAAGTATTTCCATGTAACTTCCTCGAGTGTCCCCTAGTCTTTGTACTTTTGCAACGAGTGAAAAATTCTACACCACTCAGGATTTTGTAGACCTCAATGCACAGAGCTCCAATGCTTGAGATGCCTTCAGACCATCTGGATCAAACTACTCTCATCTGTGATGAGAAATTCGCCCGACACCACGAGTTTCAGAAAAACTTTCTTCAGGGACTCGGGTTAGCAGTCACCCCGCCTCCAAGGGAGCCTTTATAAGTACCACGCTGTGGATTTCCAACAAGGCTGGCAGTAGAATTGAGTAAGGGCACATCTAATCCGAGACCCTAAAGAAAGGGGAGAGTAGTTTGGTCCAGATGGTCTGAAGGCATCTCAAACATTGGAGCCCTATGCTTTGACAGTACTCTTACTTATTTTTTCATTGTTATGAATATGTTGTTATGATTGAATCTTTGGGCTGGCTCATTTGGTTTATAAGGGCAAATTGTATTCATAGTTTTAAAGATTTGCACTATTTGCACTAGCATACACTTATACATGCCTTTGTACATTAGAGCACACGAGAGAGCTACTCTATGAATGAAGTGCAAAAATTCACACATTAGTGGTCTGAATAAGACTACCACATGGGTGTGACAGTTTCTGAGGGAGCTCCTCTTCGATGATTCATTATAGATATTGTAACATAGTAACATAGTAGATGACGGCAGAAAAAGACCTGCATGGTCCATCCAGTCTGCCCAACAAGATAAACTCATATGTGTATAACTTACCTTGATTTGTACCTGCCTTTTTCAGGGCACAGACTGTACAAGTCTGCCCAGCAGTATTTCCCGCCTCCCAACCACCAGTCCCGCCTCCCATCACTGGCTCTGGCACAGACCGTATAAGTCTGCCCTCCACTATCCTAGCCTCCCAACTACCAACCTCTCTTCCTCCACCTGCTCCGCCACCCAATTTTGGCTAAGCTTCTGAGGATCCATTCCTACTGCACAGATTCCTTTATGCATATCCCACGCATGTTTGAATTCCGTTACCGTTTTCATCTCCACCACCTCCCGCGGGAGGGCATTCCAAGCATCCACCACCCTCTCCATGAAAAAATACTTCCTGAAAAAATACTTGTAGCAGGTATGCTCTCCTGGTTAGCATAAGAAGGCACCTAACTAATGGCAGTTGGATGTGTACATGACACTATTCTATAACTGCACCTAAATCCTGGCAAGACCCCGACCTACCTATGCCACTTCCTTGGCCATGCTTCCTTTGGAATTGCACACGAGAAGTTAGGCACTCAGTTTACAAAATAGGGCTGTAAGTCAGTTATGTGCACAACTGCTAATTATTGCCAATTAGTTTTTGTTAAGAGCAATTACTACTACTACTAATCATTTCTATAGCACTACTAGACGTATGCAATGCTGTAATTATTGGTACTTCACTCCAATTACTACTACTACTACTACAAATCATTTTGTAGCGCCAATTAACTAATTATATTACATAGAAACAGAAAAATGTATGCAAAACCATGTGGCCTATCTAGTCTGCCCATCCATGCCATCTGCTCTCCCTATCACTCTCTTAGAAATCCTATGTGCTTGTCCCAAGCTCTCATGAATTCAGATACTGTTTTCAACTCCACCACTTCCACCGGGAGGCTGTTCCATGAAGTCACCACCCTTCTGTGAAGAAGGTTACTTCTGCGTCATCCCCTTTCACCTTCATCTTATGCCCGCTCGTTTCAGAGCTTCCTTTCAATTGAAAGAGACTTGCCTCCTGCGAATTTATGCTGTGTAAGTATTTATGTATCCCTATCATATCTACCCTCTCCCACCTTTCTTCCAAAGTATACATATTGAGATCTTTAAGTCTGTCCTCATACGCTTTATGATGAAGATCACTGACCATTTTATTAGCTGTTCTCTGGACCACCTCCATCCTGTTTATATCTCTTTGAAAGTGTGGTTTCCAGAATTGTATGTACATAACTGACCCTATTCTGTAATTGGGCATGCATTTGCACCCATCTTTAATTGCCATTTATAGAATTTTAGGGATAATGTGTATATTCCCATTCAGAAATTTATAACTGCTCCAAGGCAGTTGTAATGTGTACATGTCCTCTGTGCATGGGCATGCGTATTTTTTAAAAATGCATGAACATTGCAAGTCTGCCCCTGTTCTATACAAACTATGGGGCTCTTTTACTAAGGCATGCCTAAAAGTGGCTTCGCTGGTGTAGGCGTGTGTTTTGGTCGTGCACAGGTCAATTTTTCAGCGCACCTGGAAAAAGGGCATTTCTTTTGTAGCCAAAAATGGATGTGCGGCAAAACTAAAACCAGAATGCATCCATTTTACTACTACTACTATTACTACTTAACATTTCTAAAGCGTTACTAGGGTTACGCAGCGCTGTCAATTTAACATAGAAGGACAATCCCTGCTCAAAGAGCTTACTTGGCCTGAGACCTTACCGCCACCCATTGACTTAGTGGTAAGGTCTCACACACTAACCAGTCGGTAAGCAGCCAGGACATGTAACCTGCCAATTACTGCCAGGTAAGCACCACGCAGTAGAAAACAGAAAATATTTTCTACCATGTGTTTTGGGCATGCATCAAAAATGGAATTACCGCATGGGACTGGGTGGTAGTTCCAATTTGACGCACGTTGGACGCCTATAGGCAGCTACACACCTTAGTAAAAGGGTCCCTATGTGAACAGTCTTATCACTACAGATGCTTCTATACACATATATAGCTGTGCAATTTTAATACAACCCTTTTTTTTGTGCATGAAAAAGGATTTACATGTGGAATACCCTTCATAAAATTACACCCCAAACCAGCTATTTGTGCAGTGGCATTTATTCAAATAACTTATGCGAGCAGATGAATATCACCACTATCTGTATAAGTTTTTGGCCCATTCCAAATTAGAATGGTTGGCCTTAGTAAAACAGCAATTTATATGACTAAATATTAGCCATCTCAAAGGTGCAGGGGTACATTTAAAATAAAAAGGACTATATGATTAGTACCCGCTGCCAGTTGCCTAAATTCTTTTGAATATGTGGCCTTACAATAATAAACAACCACTTGAGAGTTAGGCGCTCCTTTACAAATCCACACTAGAATATGGACTTATGGCCATGCGGGATTTTACTGCGCATAAGCCCAGATTTAGTGGGCCTTTTACAAAGGTATGCTAGCGTTTTTAGCACACGCTAAAAATAAGCATGTGCTAAACACTAGAGATGCCATATATTCCTATGGGAATCTCTAGCATGCACTAATCATTAGTATGCGCTAAAGAGGCTACCACGCCTTTGTAAAAGACCCCTTAATGCAGCAGTTTTAGGAAAGTTTTAAAAAATATTTTATGGTAGGCTGTAAACTAATATTGTCATTAGTTCATGGTACCTGCTTAGAGTTAATTCAGGAGTGCATACAGCCCCATATTTAACTCTACATTATTTATTTAGTGATCACTAATTATATCATGCCAGCTAGATAATGAGAGAATGCCCACTCTTGCACAAGCATGCCCCTTCTGAAAAATATTTTTTATTTTTCATTTATTTATTGAAAAAATGTTTTCAAATAAATCACAAGCAAATAAAAACTTGCTACAGAAAAGAAGTTAAAATACATTAAGTATATATAAGAAAATTATTATAACATTCAAAACGATAACTTCAGTCTTCACTAGTCCTTAATTTAAAGGGAATCCATTTCACGAATTACAGGACAATTAAATGAAGAAAAGTATTATATATAAATAGCACAACAAACAATATCCTAAATAGGGCTTACTAGCTGCCTAAACTAAACTAAACTAAACTAAAGGTAAACTAGTTGCAACAATTTCAGCAGAGGAAGTAGCTACTTGCAACTTGAGAGATTTTGAGGACACAAAAGCAGACAGATGTTGAGGTTATAAAAAATATTCTGTGCACCCTGGAATTTAACTAAACATTTACATGGGTAACAAAGAAAAAATAATACTCCTAGCTTCAAAACTGCAGGTTTAAGCAACAAAACTTAATGCCTCCTATTTTCTTTGGAAACATCTGAAAAAAGTTGAACTTTAGAGTTCATAAAAGTAGCATCATTTGCAGAAAAGAACAATTTAAGGATCAAGCACACAGGTGACCAACAAAGTAGAAACCACAGTGTCTGAATCAGATCTTTGCAGAAAATCTGTCAAGTCCAAACTATCAGCTTCAAGAGAAGGAGCAATGTCTGCCCCTGCTCACTTCAGGCACCTGTGGGAGATGGTACACTCTAGTAACTGGTGGAACCGATTCAATAGGCACCTTCAAAACAGTAATAACAAACTTATGCTAATATTTATGGTGTATTTGTCCCTTCCTGGACTGTGGTCCAGTTCAGGAATGAACAAAGCACCCAAGGCTGCTTTTGTATATTTGTCCTCGTCTATCTAGACTCCTGAATCCCCAGAGTAGTGCACTTACTCTGAATAATTCTACAAACAACATTCAGAAGACATACAGTGGATATGAGAAATCAGCTTTTTATTGATAGTTAATAATACTCACTGAAATCAATAGGACAGGATCATTGTAAATACAAGCCAAATATGTTTCTCATGTGTGTCATTAATATTGGAAACTCCCCTGAACACTTTTTCAGCTGCCAGTTTTATACCCTTTTTCTACTAATCACATTAATGGTCATTTCACCTTATCATCATTAATTCTATTTTGAAATCATCAGTTTTGACCACAATGACTTCTTAACTTTCCAGTTTCGACCAGCCCCCATTATAGTTCTCTCTTTTTGCACCTGGCTACCAGTAAATCTATGTCTTACGAGACATCTTTGACCTCAGGTTCTCGGTATGCTACTGCCCAGCTGGCATTTTTACCTCAGCTGTGGCAATCCTGCATCCATGCCAAGTTTCACTCACCCTTCAGCCTGTCACATTTCTTTGTTGCTTAATTCAGTGAAGTCTTGGGTCAGAGATGGTCTTATGTTTTTTGAGGCCTAGCTGGCAGCTGCAAGCCAATTGACCTGTATTTCACTGAAGGTTGAAGACAAGTGGTGACAATATTCTACACTTTCTTATATACATAACCAATTCAGATATAGAGGGCACACATGAAAAATTAATAAATCTGATCTCTGATATACTACAGTCATGTTTTTAACCACTGCCACTTCTTTCTGATGACAATCGTGAACATATTTTTCTATATTTGAGATTCTCCTCTTTACATCCACTATATCCACCTGCACGGAGCCTTGTTGTTGAAAAACTAGCTCTAATTTTTGCAAGTTCCCAATTGACCTGAGAAAGATTGCTCCAGATGTAATATACCTTCCCACAAAGTTTCAAGAATAAAATGTTTAGGTCTCACCAACATTGAAGCCACAGGAACAGCCCAGGCATTGCAGGTAAAGGAACTGAAGGCTTACTTGTGACCTGATCCACCTCCAGAGTTCGAGTCATCTCCACTCCTTGCTGCAGTCCCATTGCCGTGTTGATCTCCTGCCCTGCCGTTCCAACAACATGGGGCTTCACAGGAGACCCTCTACGGAGTCTGAAGCACTCAGCTCTGGGGTATGGTTCACTTGCGACATTAACGGGGGAACCGTTGCTCCGGAGACAAAGAAACTTCCAGCTTCAAGGGTATTACTGACCCTCCTTCTGCCAATGACACCCCAAGTTAGCCCTCCAGCGCTGAGGCTGCTACTGCCTCAGCCCAATGCAGGAATGAATGCATTGGGCTGGAAATGATTGGGGATAAAGACTCAATAAAGCACCTTTGCACTCCCCTGCGTTTCTTATCCATACGGTAAGTAAAAACTAAAAGTTCCAGGAAACAGAGTGTAGCATTACAGAGCCTGACGCTCACAATTCGCCATCTTGGATCCGCCCCTGAAAAATATTTTTTTAAATTGGTAATACATGAGTTAGCTCATACAAACAGGCAGAATACCACAAAATGTTTCAATGTATTTATGCTAGTAGCCTGTTTAAGAACATAAGTGTTACCATAGTGGGACAGACCGAAAGTCCATTAAACCCAGCATCCTGTTGCCAACAGTGGCCAATCCAGGTTACAAGTACCTGGCAAAATCCTAGAAATAAGAAGTAGACTTATCCCAAGTCCATTCTAATAATGGCTTATAGACTTTTAGGTAGCCATCCAAACCTTTTTTTAAACCTCACTAAGCTAACTGCTTTTACCACATTCTCTGGCAACGAATTCCAGAGTTTAATTACACATTGAGTGACAAAATATTTTCTCTGATTAGTTTTAAATTTACTACTTTGTAGCTTCATTGCATGCCCCCTAGTCCTAGTAAACAAGCAATTCATGTCTACCCGTTATTATTTTATTATTCATTATTTTATAGACCTCTATCATATCTCCCCTCAGCCATCTTTTCTCCAAGCTGAAGAGCCTTAGACACTTTAGCCTTTCCTCATAAGGAAGTCGTCCTATCACCTTTATAATTTCGTCGCCCTTCTCTGTACTTTTACTAATTTCATGACGACCGAAGCAAAGAAATCATTTAATCTCTCCGCTATGGCTTTGTCTTCCCTGAGTGCCCCTTTTACCCCTCAGTCATCTAGTGGTCCAACTGATTCTTTTGCCGACTTCTTGCTTCTAATATACCTAAAAAAGTTTTTACTATGTTTTGTTGCCTCCAATGCAATCTTTTTTTCAAAGTCTCTCTTTGCCTTCCTTATCAGCGCTTTGTAGTTGACTTTCTATTCATTATGCTATTTCTTATTATTTCCAGTCGGATCCTTCTTCCATTTTCTGAAGGATTTTCTTTTAGCTCTAATAGCTTCCTTCACCTTACTTTTTAACCATGCTGGCTGTCATTTGCCTTCCTTCTTCCTTTTTTTAATACATGGAATATAACTGACCTGGACTTCCAGGATGGTATTTTTGAACAGCATCCACTATTCAGTTCTCTTAAGACTTGAAAACTAACAAAATCTTAATATCCTGAAGCATAAACCTTGGCACACCAGCACACCCTGAAGCCTCTTTCTTTTTCTGATATTTTCTTTATTGCATAAACACATCAATGTACTCACAGTCAGAAGGGGTGCTTCATAGCACAGAGACTTCGTTATTCTGGACTGAAACAATGCTTGGAGGTAGAAGTCTGAGGGAAAACAATTCTTCTGCTGAAGTGGAAAACAGATGAACAGGCAGAGACAGCTCAGAAATGGATGCCTGGAACATGCTATATCTTATTGACAAGGTATATTTTACAAGGTAAAAACCAAGTTCTCTTCAGGGAGTTTATCAGGCCAAGTACTGACAGAAACGAGATGGAGAAAGTTTCAAAGCTAGAACAAGGGGAAAAGCAGGGGGGCTCCCAAGCCCAAAGAACAAGAGCATAAAGACCAATGAGACAGAGCCATCAGGTAGCAAGGCAGTCAAGCTAGGCTGAGAAGGAGAAGAGTTCAGGCAACATTACATCAATGATAACAGTTTTTAAACAAACAGACAAGTGTGTCTGCACTAGCTGTGAACTAAATTACATAAATTGCATTGCTCCTCTAACTTATAGAAAGATCTGTAGTAACGCATTAAACACATTTCAGGAACCTACTATAACTGAGGCAAGGCTGTCAAAGGACAAAACACTCCCCGCCTGTATCGGTAGATACCACTATCAATATTATCACATTTAACAGCTTAATAACATACAAAGTCCATTATCTGTATTCAGGCTATCTGTCAGCTGTAGGGTCATCTTCTTCACTACTCAGGACCTGCAATGAGAGACAGACGACAACAACAACACTAAACACAAAAGAGAGAGAGAGAGAGTCTTTAGTCTCTGTATTCATGGATGAAGTTGGCTCTTTGTTCTTGCATTTCTTCATGCGGTACAAGAAGCACAACTTCAGTGATGGGTCTACAGAAGTTCTTTGTTGTTCCTTGTTGGACAGTTCTGACTTCAAATTGCTGACGTTTTCATCTTTACTGGGAATAGTTTTTATGACTAATGCCAAGGGCCAATCATTGCGTTGAGTCTGGTTGTCCTTGAGTAAGACAATGTCGCCTTCATGAATGTTGGCCTTACTGGTCTGCCATTTGTTATGGATCTGTAGGGTCGGGAGGTACTCTCATCTCCAGTGGTTCCAGAAGGTGTTGGCAAGGCTCTGAACTTGTCTTCATTGCCGTCTGCATAAACGTTTCTCATCAAAGTCTCCAGGCGGATTTGGAGGCACACTTGTTTTTTGCGTTAAGAGTGTGGCTGGAGTCAGGACCAAAGACGATTTTGGATCAGAGGACACTGGGATCAAAAGTCTTGCATTAATGATGACGGACACTTCTGCCAGCAGTGTGGTTAGAACCTCATGGGTGAGGCGGTTATCCCTGTCTCTCTGATAGCATAGAATCAAGGATGTGACGAGCAATCCCAATCATGCGCTCCCATACTCCCCCATATGTGAAGCATGGGGAGGGTTGAATATCCATGTACAGTGGCAATCGCTCAGGTTATTTTTTGATGTCAGGAATTTGATCTTCTCTGAGTTTATTTGAGTTCTTTGCAAGCACTCACGAAGTTGGATCCACAATCAGAGGGGATCTATTTGGCTGGACCACGGATTGAAAAGAACCTTCTGAGTGCATTTTTTGAAGCTTGATGTGTCCATTAACTCTATAACTTCGATGTGGACAGCACGTATGCTCATGCACATGAACATAACGGCCCACCGTTTGCTGTTCACACTTCCTCCTCTGGTCCGTCTTGAGATAACTGACCATGGCCCAAAGATGTCTAGCCCCACATAAGTGAATGGTGGGTCAATGCTCAGTCTTTCAGGTGGTAAGTCTGCCATTCTTTGGTCTTGGTATTTGCCACACAGTTTACAGCACTTGACGCATCTGTGGATAATTGCAGTAATACAACGCTTAAACCCCGACGATCCACACTCCTGCGGTCCTAATTGTTCCTTTGGTAAAGTGTCGACCTTGGTGCTTGACTCGCTCATGGTAATGGTGCACTAGTACGGCGGATACAGGATGTCGACCTGGAATGATCAGAGGATTCTTTTCACTATTTTCTTGGCATGGATAAGACGGCCGCCTACTCTTAACAAACCATCCTCATTCCTTGAAGGGGTTTAGCTTCCAGATTGGGCAGCCTTTCAAAATGTTCTTTCCTTTGCTGAGGCATTGGAGCTCTGTAGCAAACGTTCTTGCTGCACACAATGCAGAACCACCTTTTCTGCTTGGACGAACTCTTCTGCTGACAAAGGCTTGGTGCAGAGGTACCAGTGATGACACTTACTCGATTTCCTATCAGGTCTTTGTTGGAAAGAACGCATGATATAGATAAGGTGGGCTATGGCTCTCCTCAGTGTCACCCACCGCAAAAATCGGTTTAAAGCGGTGCATCCCCAAGTTATTTTTAGTTGAGATACTTGTGGTGAGGGTCGTCACTACGGAGTGAACTTCAACATCGTCTTCTGAGTTCACCAGTTCAAAGGAGTTGCAATAGTTAAAGGGTCACTTATGGTTGCATAAGAAATTTTGTCCCGGTTAACCAAGTAGTTTGCGTTAAGTGCTTTGCTGAGACGCTTTTGTGGCATGATCTGCTGGGTTCTGGTCGGTTGACACGTAGTGCCATTGGACAGGTATGGTGGATTTCTGGATAGTGTTCTACTCAGTTGCTCACAGTAAACATAGAATATTCTACTCTGGTTGTATATGTAACCGAATACGACTTTGCTGTCTGTATAGAACTTAACCTGAATCTAAATGGATGTCCATTTCGCTTACAATCAGTTTGCCTATTTCTACTGCCAGGACTGCTCCACATAGTTCCAGGCATGGCACAGTCTGACTGGGCCACGGGGCTAGCTTTGCTTGCCAAAGATGAATCCTATATGTACACTGTTGTAGGCATCTTTGGTTTACAGCATGCTACTTGCAGCATTAGCTTTCTCTGATGCATCTGATAAGACGCAAAGCTCCTTGTGGCATGCATTCGTGAGGGACATGGAGACGTATATACGTGGGATATGGATTTCTTCTAGTGATTTAGAGAGTTTCTCCATGTATTCCACACTTGTTTTTCTTCTTGTGGCAATGGGGCATCCCATTCATTTGGAACTTGAAGAGAGCTCACGAAGCAACGATCTCCCTTGGATAGTGATTGGTGCCACAAAATCCTTGTGCGTCTTACAGGCTGTTCACTGTAGACAAGACGCCTCGTCGGACGTACGGTTTCTCTTGCATGCAGACCCGAAAGGTGAAGGTGTCCCTTTTCAAATCCCAATTGATACCAAGGCTGCATTGAAGTGGGGGGATATCCACTCCTAAGTTTAGATTCTTCAAGTTTGTAGCATGGTCTACTGGAGAGAACGCTCTCATTACATTGGCGCTGTTGGATGTGATTTTGTGAAGCCTCAAATTAGCTTCCGCTAACATCATCTGCGTTCTCTCAGCAGGTCGATAGCTTCTGTTTCAGTGGGCAAAGATTTCAACCCATCATCCACATAGAAATCTCTTTCTATGAACTGTTTGGCATCTGTACATATTCTCTCTCCTTCTCGTGCAGTTCGTCTAAGCCCATAAGTGGCTACTGCTGGTGATGGGCTGTTTCCAAGAACACTGAACTCGCATTCTGTATTCAATCACCTTCCCGTTGGTGTCTCATCGTGGAACACAGGAACCTCAAGTAATTTCTGTGGTCTTCGTGAACAGTGAAGCAGTAGAACATTGTTGAATGTCAGCAATGGGCTCTTTCCTAAGCGGATTAAAATCCCCAGTAAATTGTTGGTTAAGTCCTGGCCCAGTGGAAGCACATTGTTCAGTGAGTTTCCTTGAAACTGGGCGCTAGAGTCAAACACAATTCTGATTTGTTGTGGCTTCTGTGGGTGGTATACTCCGAAGATAGGTAGGTATCACCACTCTTCATTTTTTTTCAATGGTGGGGCCAGCTCTGCATGGCCATTGGTGAACATGTTCTGCATGAAAGTTATAAACTGCTGTTTCGTCTCTGGTTTTCTTCTCAAGGATTTCTGCAACGAGGCAAGATGAGAAAGGGCTTGACTTCTATTGTTTGGGAGTCGAGACCTTGGCTTACGGAATGGAAGGGGTGCTACCCAACTATTTGACTCATCTTTCTTGAACTCTTTATCCATAATGCTCAGGAACTCTTTATCCTCAATGGAGAAGGCAAGTTTGTCATCATCATTGGTGGTCTGGAACACTGAGCTTCCCAGGTATTCTAAACCTGTTGCGGAGCTGGTTTTATTCAGTGCTGAGACAACACTCTATTCTTTGTAAGCAGGAGTCTCTTTGGTGGTTAGGTGATTGGCACATGACTCAAATAGTGACGTGCACCCGCCTTCTAAGACATTGGTAGAGAGTACTCTGACATTCGCCCTTCTCTTTGATTGGGGCAGACATCACTTACTATAGTCCAACCCAGGTCTAGATGGTGAGCATAGGGAGTACCCCATGAGCCCTTACAAGATTCGTGGATATCCAAGAGTTCTGGTGCGTCTCAGCCCAGCAAGAGTAAGATCTCAGCGTCTGGATCCAAAGGTGTGAGTTGGTTGGCTATTGGCCGTAGGTGGGGGTGATTCCACGCCACCTCTGGTATAGGAATCTCATCCTTGTCATCTGGTATCTGGTCACATTCAATTATCGTAGGCAATCGTGACTTGGTACTTCCATCTATTGCCTCTATTACATAGCCGCTTGCTACTCTCCCCGACATTTGTACAACTCCTGCACAACTTTTGATGGTATATGAGGAGAAGCCTTGCTGAATTTCAAACAGGTCGTAAAACTCTGACTTTGCAAGGGACCAGTTGCTCTGCTCATCTATGATGACGTACATTTTGACTGCCTTCTCAGGCCGCCCTTCAGGATACACCTTGGCCAAACATATATTGGTGCAGGATCTCTCATTGTGGCTCTTTCCACACACCTTTGTGCATTTTGGAATGATTTGGAATATTGGTGTACTTCCCTCTTCCGTCTCCCCGCCATGATTCACCTCGGAATTGGGATACGGCTTTGCGTCATCTGGGTGTAGAGCAGAGACGTGTTGGTCGCTACCACACTTTGTACATAGGATAGGCACTCGGCAATCTTTAGCCAGATGGTTTGAGGAAGAACAGCACCTGTAGCAAAATCTGAATCTTCTCAGCAACACTTTGCGCTCCCTCAAAGGCTTCCCTATGAACCCTCGACACTTACTGAGATGGTGAAGTGTCCTGTGTATGGGGCACTGTTCATTGGGATCCTCTATGTTCTCTGTGACGGAAGAAGGGTCGGATGATGCAGATATTGAGGATGACACCCCTGTCTTATGTACAGATATAGGTTTCTTGTACGGTTTAGCTGTTTTCCCCTCCAGGACTTGGCTCGATTCAGGTCGTTCAACCATGAACCAGGGATCATTCCTTCTCTTGGCTATGTTTCTTATGAACCTTGTGAAGATACTGAAAGGGGGATATTTCCCTTGATTCTCTTCCTTGTATTGTGTGCCAACTACCGACCATCTCTCCTTTAAGTCATATGGTAGCTTTCCTAAGATGCTCTTGGTGCCTCAAGGTGTGTCTAGCTGGCTGAGGTTTGGAAAGCTATTCTCAGCCTTGACTGCTTGTAGTTCATGAAGGAGGTTACCTAGCTCTTGCAGCTTGTAGTTGTCTCTATCGGATAGCGTTGGGAATCTATCCAACCTGTTGAACAATGAATTTTCTATGGCTTCTGGACTACCGTAGTACTCCTCGAGTCTTTCCCACATCTGTTTTAACCCTTTAGAAGAGTCCTTCAACTATGAATACTTCAGCTCCTCTACACGTATGGCTGTTTCCTTTCCCAGCCAGTGAAGCATCATATTCATCTCCTGCTTGGGAGTAAGCCTCATGTTCGCAATGGCGTCTTTGAAGTCTGATTTCCATGCCCGGTAATGCTCAGGACGGCCATTGAACTGGATAAGCCCTGAGCCCCCCAGGTCCTTGCATGCTAGATACCTCACTAGCTCGTCTCTTGTTGAGATTTCAGGTTGAACAGTTGCTGCCAATGCGGGCTGACTGGCCTTGACCTCTTCTGGGACAGATGTAAAATATGACCACCCTGCTGTTTCTGGTTGGCATGAAGAGTGTAAAGCTGGTACTCCTCTGGGAGGTGGTGATTGAGACTCTCCTCACCTCCGGGTACTATGTGGCACTAAGGCCTGTTGTTGAAGTGAAACATCTACTTCATTGGTCGCTCTCAGGACATGAACGGGTGGTATTGCATCAGAGCGCATATTAAGTTGGTGTAGTGCGAGTTGGGTCCCATGGCGTGCTGTGCCTTTGGTTTTCTTTCCATAGATGACATTCTCACTGCTGAGGTTGGGTTTGGTTCCTCAGGATCAGAGGACTCCTCTGAATCATCCTGTTTCCATGCCCTGGAAAGTGATGGGGCGTGTGTCATCACATAAGCTTTGATTTTTAGAACAGGGTCTTCAGAAGTGGCTAAGTTGCTTGTTTCTATCATTCTGTCCCACAGCATCTTCAAGGACAGTAGCCTTTGCCTCAAGTTCAGCAATTTCTTTGTCTTGCTGGATTGCCTCTATCACAATGTCCAATTCAGCCTTTCCGCGTGCTGCCTCAGCCTCTACCTCAGCCCTTTGTAGCTTCAGGGCAGTTTCCTGCTCACTGTGGCAATAACAAGCCTTGACCATCTCCACCATAGACCGTGCCTGCAGGGCTGCCGAACTGGATGGTGATTGGCTGGAGCGGATTGTTGACCCTGATCGGAAGGATCTTGAGCTTTTGGACGTATGCTTAGACGAGTAAGAACACAGGGAGACACTGTCCTGTGGATCTACAATTACAGTCTCTGACTTCTTTACAGCCTCAGCCACTTCTGCCTTATGCTTTTGATCTGTGGCATCTTGGAGTTCTTTTTCTACAAGACTCTGCTCTGTATTTGTCTCACCTAAGAACTGACAAATACTCTTCTGTTTTCTGCTGATAATGTGCATAGCTAATCTGAATTGATGACAAACAGGCTTCCTTGTCTATCCCTGCCCTTGAAGCATTCAGCATATTTTTCTCCACCTCTTCCCAGAGCTTGCTTAAATTCTGGCTATACTTTTCCTGTCTTGCTTCATAAATTTCCAGGAATTTCTTGGTTAATTTGCGAGTTCTTCTATTCTGAACCCCTTGTTGAAACTGGAGGGGGAGGGTATCTGCCATGGCTGCATTGCCCTCTAACTGCTCCTGAGTATCAGAGGCAGGGATCACTTTATCTGGTGCGGATTGTGTTGCCTTAAAATCTGTCATCCTGTACTTGCTTATTAGTCTGTATTAGGTGAGGAGTCAGCTTTTGTGTGAGAGGAGGGTAGAGGGATAGAGATTACTCTGTGAAAAAGCTATGCTGAGACTTGCTTGCTTGCAGCTGCTTCTTTCTCGTTCCACTAACTTAAAGAAAGAGTCTGCCTCTCTGGCTGCTGAGATTAAAAGTGGATCAGGATTCAATGGCAAGATATGAACAGAGGAAGGGAGGGGGAAGAGTAGCTCTCAGTAAGGGACCTCCCTTAATCTGCCTCTTAGCAACTAACCTTTCTCACCTTTCATGCCCAGAGACCAAACAATGTTGCAATTCTTGGCTATGGTTGTAGGCAGAGGGGAGGGGCAGAGTAACTCTCAAGGTGCTTCTTTCTCTGATGCTTCACAGATTCAGAAAAATTCTATAACAGTCTCTTAAGCACTGGTTTCAAGCTACCATAAAATCCTCTGCTTTTTCATAAGTTTAACTTTTCTGATAACTGCATTTAAACAGTTTCAAACAATGCTCTTTTTAGCTAAAGGTTCACTTGTATGCAGATCAGTTAACATCCAGAATGATCATTTTTCTCTCTGGTAAAATTAACTTAAACAAATCTGTTTCTTCACAAGCATAACTTCTTCTGATATATGTACTTATACAGTCTTAGCTAAAGGTTCACTTGTATGCAGATCAGTTAACATCCAAAATGATCACTTTTCTCTCTGGTAAAATAAACTTACACAAATCTGCTTCTTCACAAGCTTAACGTCTTCTGATTAAAGGCAGTGCAGAAGGCTCTTTGAAGACAGCACTTGTCCTACTGAAACTTTTTTCAGTTCCTTCAAAACTATCTAATTCCACTTTGGATTTCTTGGGTGGCTGGGTCTTTATTTGGTATTTTCTTTTACTGTCTGCCTCTCAGAGGAATTGTTTCCCTTTTCTTTTCTTTTTTTTATCATTCACCTCCCAGAGGAATTAGTTTTTTACTATTCAGTTCTTAAGGCTTGAAAACTAACAAAATCAAGGAA